>NC_043708.1:110610294-110687091 GCF_006229205.1 Suricata suricatta | reverse complement strand
CCCAGGATCCGGCTGCGGCTAGGCCCCACTCCCCACTCCGAGCGCCTCTTCCGCTTCCGGCTCCGGCCTCCGCCCGCGGCGGCCCCGCCCCTCGCGTGACGCAGCCGTCGCCAGTCCTCTCTCGACCTCGCTCTGTGGCCTGGTCGCTCTAGCCCCGGACTCGAAGGCACTGGAGGACCCGCCTTTGCCGCCCCGGTCCGGGCGACGGCAGTGGAGACTGGTTCCGGGAGGGCAGAGGGGACGTCCCCGACCGCGGCCCGCCCCGCGCCGTGTAGCGACGCACGTAGGCCCTAGGGCAAGGGTGCCATCCCGCCCTTCGGGAGCTGGGAGCCGAGGGCTGAGCTCCGACCCGGCCGGGGGCCCGCCTGTGCCCGCCATCCCTTTCCTGCGCTCGGGGAAGCGGGCATTGTTTCTCTATCGCTTCAGTGAAAGTCTGATGGGCCTTGAGCGTCCGCTTGGCCCCAGAACCCCGGAGGGCGCCAAAGATGATGGAGACCTGTGTCCCGAAATTCGGGAAGGCGGTCGTGACTCTCATTTTGTGGAAGCAAATGAGACCTTATTCTGTTTTTTGTGTGTGGCGGACTGGGCGGGGAGGGGGTTAAAGACATGCGGCACGCCCACGTTCCCAAGTGCATGCAGTGCAGGTTCGCTGAAGATACCCGAGAGCCACGTCGGCGAGGCTTCTGGAAGAACGGGGTCTGGGGGAAAGGGAGTCTCGTTTTCCCTGAGCGGCGCAGTAAGCGGACTCGCACTGTGTCTCAGCTAATAAACCCCCGCTAAAGGAAAGCCCGCGCCCGGTCGCGGTAAGACCCCGCGGGCCTTTTCTCCCGCAGCACTCGACTCCCTCCTTGGCCGAGATCTGGAGGATGGGATCGCTGAAGCCCCGCCCCTGATGAGGGCGGGATGACGAGACCTCACTTTTCCACAGGAGAAAACCGAAGTCTGGTCCTTTGTGGAGACCTCACGGTTTGTGAGAGTTCGCGCTCCAGGGCCCTCGCCGGCGTCGCCCGGCCAAGCCAGAGGCAGCGGCCCCTCACTGCCCACACCCCACCCCCGGGCCTGAGCCGCATGGTGCCCCGCCTCTCCGGGACGGCTCCGTGAGGGCTGGCAGCCCGCCTTCCCTCCAGGCCGCGCCCGCTCCCCAGTAAGCGCTGGGCTCACCCCGTGATGAGAGGCGTCGTGGCCCCGCCCCCGCAGGCGCCTTGCTTGCAGAGCCACGCCCCCCGGAGGCGCGGCAGTTCCCCTAATCTTTAGTCTCCGGGTTTCCCTTAAACTGGCGTCCGACGGCGTGGCTCGAGGGGCTGTTTAATACCCCCCAATTCTCCGTTAGCTGCACCCTCCCCCCTTTCGAAGTGAACCCCTGAAGCTGGGGAAACGGAAGGCATGCTGCGCTAACGCAGCCTCAAGAACGACTCCCGGTCCCCAACTAAATGCACACGCCCCCCAGTACAGAAATTCAGGAGGTCCTTCGATTGTGCTGTGGGTGACCGAGAGCCCGGTTGTCCCCGCTCCCTTAAGGTTCTGCCTCAGGGGCCGGAGGCAAAGAGTTGCCATTCTTGCCCAGCCCCCGTGCTTGGCCGGCGGCCGAGGTGTCATCTAGGGTTTCATCCACTCAGACGAGGTGAATGGACTCTGTGCCTCCTTCCTCTATCGCGTCGCGTTGCTGCGGTTTCGAGTCCTGGAAGCCAGCACCGCGTGGGCAGCTGAGGGTGTAGGAGCTGAGAGGGAGACTTCGGTCTCCAGCCCTGCTTTGGGAGCCAGGCTCTTAATGGTTAAGTCGGCCCACCTTCCCATATTGGGAACCCAGGAGCTCTGCCTCCCGGTAAAGAAGCCAATCTCATTTTCCCAAATGGAATAGAAGCCATCTCCCAGCCCCTTCTCCAAAATCTGCAGTTCAATACCTGTCCGGTGCCTCAGATTCTACCATTAGGGCTTCGTTTTTTGGTCTTTTTGTTCCTGAAGGAAACTCACACATAGAAGAAAAAGAGGCAGAGTATCGGGCACTTGGAAAAAGATCTCGCCCGAAGTGGAGTAAAGGTAACTCTCCCACCCCACCCTCCCACCTCATTCCTCCAGTGCTGGAAGGCTGAGATTCTGGGAGCTCTTGGCTGGGAAGCTCACGAAGTGGGTCATTTCCAGGAGTCTTGCTCCACATCCTCTGCCTCTCAAGGACCAGCCTCTTTCCCCAGACCTCTACCCTTGTGCCCAAGTCTTTTCCTGTGTGGGCTGAGAAATACAGCGTGGTTCAAGGGCTCCAGGGAGATGCCCCTGCCCTGCTCCCTGCCATGCACAGCAACCAACTCCTGACCCTCTTGATCTCTCTTTTGCCCTACTGGGCTCCCAGCTCAGCTTGCTGGCCCCTCCAGGCCCCAGCTCCTCTGATCCCCTCCTTGTCCTGCCACCCTTGCTCTCTCCTGACTGCCACATCCTTCTTTGTCTTCTCTGGGGCCGTTAATTCACCTTTGAGCCTCAGCTCCAGGGTCACCCATCTGGAAAGCCTTCCTGGGCTCCCCTTCCCTGTGCTCCCACAGCATTGAGGGCCATGCCTTCCTCTGCACAGGCTCTGCAAGTTCAACATCTGGCCTGTGCCACTCCCTCCTCCAGCAGACACAAGACCTTCCACCACAAAGCCAGGCGGAGTTTGGGTTCTCAGTAAGCGCTGGGGGCTACCGTCGGAAGCTCCTGTTTTTAGTGGGGAGACTAAGCACCCAACCAGAGAGGAGTTGTGGGTGCTCCCCAGGGCCTGGGAGACTGGGGTGGTGGCCAGTCCTCCTAGTCCACTTTGGAGAAGCCTGGTGTGGTGTCTGCTGGTGAAGAGACTGCTCCAAAGGGGCTGCAAGAACATGGGTCTGGAGTAGGGAGAGGAGAGCATCGGAGGTATCTGAGGGGAGAGGGCTGGTGGGCGGTAGTGCCATCCTGAGCAGGGGGTGGGTCTGGGAATGTGAGGAGTGACCATGTCCCTCAGGGAGTGGGGGAGCTCAGCCCAGTGCTGCTGTCCTCAGTGGGTATCCCCTCCCTGGAGCAGGGTGCCTGGTGCCCAGGGGTATGTGTTGGGAGACAGTTCTAGGACTCTGAAGCCCAGATCCTGGAGGTGATGTGGCTGGACATGGGCATAATGACAAGTGGAGTGTGCAGCCCCTATCTATGTACCCCACGAGGCCCCTTACCAAACTGGTGGGGCCTGGGGCTGAGGGCCCCCCATCTTACAGATGAGGCTATAGAAGTCAAAGAAGGCACTGAAGAGGTAACCTGGTTGAAGGGCTCTGACCCCCACATTAGAGCTGTGCCCCAGATATTCTCCTGTCCATTTCCAGACTCTCACACTGGAGAGGGGAACAGCACAGGTGGGGGAGTGTGGGCCCAGTTCGCACGAAAGCCCTTCATGACCTGGGGCAATGGATGACCCCTTCTGAGCTTCAGTGCCCCCTGCGCAGGATGGAGAGTGCTAGAAGAGCTTGGTTGTTCAGCAGGTGGCCAGGCCATGGTCAGCACCACAGCTCATAGAAGCTGTTGGAACTGAAAACTGTTTGGAGGGGTTGTGGCTGGTGTTTATTTGTAGTCTGAATCATCAGGGAAAATCCTAGGCCAAGTGATTGGGGCTGACAGGTATAGGTGCACGCTCAGCCCCAGGCCTCAGTTTCCATATCTGAAGAGGGGTCTCAGAAGCTGGTGCCCTGGGAAGGAGGGCTGCCCCAGCTCCAGGGTCTCCCATCGGTCCTGCTCTCAGGACCCATGCTGAGGCAGAGCCCCGTGGACCTGATGCCTGGCCCCTTCTGCTTTCCCTGGCACTCCTGTCACTTCTGGCCACTGGACTGTGCCTGCTCACCAGGCCCCACTGAAGGGTGTGAGTGAGTGTGGGGAAGGTGGGCACAGCAGCACCTGAGGCCCAGGCTGAAGCTTGCCTCCTCTTTCCTGGCAGGTACTCAGACAGAGCCCTGGAGCAGGACTGGGGGCCCGCAAAGGAGGCCCTGGAGCAGGACTGGGGGCCCGCAGAGGAGGCCCTGTGGCTCTGGCTGCGGGCAGCGCTGGAGGCCCTGTTGAGAAAGTGCAGGTGCCGCAGCCAGAGCGGGGTGAGCTGGGACTCTGCAGGGCCCTGTGTGAGCTCCTCGCTCCTCGCTCCGGAGCACAAAGTGAGGCTCCCATCCTTCTCTCCCTGGTCTTTCTTGCTTGTCTGCAGCCCCAGGGAGGTCCCCTGAGGTAGAAAATACTCTTCCCAGGCCGAGAGCTCTCCACTACTCAGGGCTGCTTGCCCACATTGGGGGTCACGTTCTCAGGAAGAAGGCTGTCAAGGCCTGGGACATCATCCAAAGGAGACAGGAACCAAGCCCCCAACAGAGTTGCTGTGAATAATATCATTTCTGTGACGGTGCCCCTGGAGGTGTGCAGTGCATTGCCTGGTGTGGCTGCGGGCAGTGGATGGAGGCAAGGGAAGGGCCAGGGTCCCTGTGACCTACCCACCCCTCCAGAGAGTCAGAGGGAGGGAAGCAACTGGTGTTAGCTCAGTGGATAGAAAAGTTTCTAGGGCCGAGTTGCCCCTGGTGAAAGCTGCAATCCCCAGGGAGTGAGGAAGGTGAAGGTTCGTGCAAGCCAAAGATTCTAGGGGAGGCCCCCAGAACCTCTGCCCCTTGCAAGGGTGTGGGCAACACCACCCTGTGATGGCCTAGGTTCCTAAGCTTTTAGTGACCTGATGGTCTCAGCCCACAGCTGACCCTCCGAGAGCTCCTGCTCCCTACCATGCTGGGGGTGACCCCGGGGACCCACCTGTCTGCTCCTGCCTCCCAGCTCTCTAGCATTCCATGACAGCGTTCCTCCTCTTCTTGCTGGAGTTCCAAAGCCATCAGCAGCTGGGGTGGAGAGGTGATGTCTCAGTCCAGCTGGAGGTGGAGGATTACATGTCCGGAGCCTGTAGTGGTAACGGCACCCCCTCAGAGCTGGGGGTGGGGCACAGTCCCATGTGTTTGTGCTGGCCTAGCAGCTGGGCCCTTGGCTGGGCTTATCACAGTAGTGGAGCAGGCAGGGCCTTGTGGAGTCTGCCTGCTTTATCAAAACCTGCAGGCGCTGCCGTGCCTGGGGACAGGGATGGCCCTCTTCAGGGGCTCTGTGCTGTCCTCCACCCTCCGCGAGGCAAATGGGCCACCCGGAGCAGGCAAGGCACCAGATGCAGGCATCCCAGGGACAGCAGTGGAGAAGGCCAGACCAGGACACACAAGACAAGTCAGGGTGCCTGGTCATGGGTGAAGGGCACAGTGGCAGAGGAAGGGCAAGATCCTGCTACTGCAGACGGACACGGAAAAAGTCCAGCTATGTTTGGACCAGAGGATCCAACGGCCCCTCAGCCCAGAGCTCTCCTTAAAGTGGGCGCATGGCAGGGCCCTGAACACTGGCCCTGCCTTAGTCTTTATTCCTCAGGCAGCAGCTGGCAAAGGAAGGCAGTGCGAAGGTTTCTGTTTAGTTCAGAGAGGGACCCCTCCTCCTGCCAACATTTGGGAAGACCCTGCCGTCACCCAGCATCCGGGGTCAGATGGGAAAACAAAGCCCAGAGGGTAAGGGAAGACTTTGTTCAGGCTCCAAACAGTGTAGTCTGGAGGCCGTGAGGAGACCTCAGGATACTGCATCGAGTGGACTGTGGGGCCAGGACGAGAGCTGGGATGGGGACAGGGCCTGGGCACTTTAGGGCCTGGAGAGAGTCTTGATGGGGGCAGCTGAGCCCCCTGCCCAGGCTCAGGACACAACCATTCTGCAGGAGCAGCTGCTGATGCTCAGCCAGGTGGCCCAGGTGGCTGGCAGGATCGGCCCTGCAGGGAACCCAGGGCACCAGTGGAGCCAGCCTGTACCCACCTGTGCCAGCGGGGCAGAGAAGCAGGGGAGTCTAGGCCCTGTCCTTGGGGGATTCCAAAGTTGGGTGGGGGACTCTAGGGACATCATGGAAGAGAATGTCCAAGCAGCACCGACTGGAGCGGGGCCTCCACACGGCACAACTCCAGCATGCGCCTTCTGCACTGTGGCCCCTTTGGCGAGGTGCAGCTTGCCTTAGCCCGTCTGGTCCAGAATTAAAGCCTGGAGTTTGGAGAAGCGCCTGTGGGCTGGGGAGGTCAGAGGAGGCCTCTTGGAGGAGTTGAGTCCCAGAGGATGAGGGGAGCAAGGGCTCTGGAAGGAGGGGGCTGCGTGGGAAGAGGCCCGGTGGCTAGCCTGAGCAGACAGAGCCCAGCCAGGTGAGCCCCACAGCCCCAGTGGAGACTGAGCTGTGAGTGGGGGCAGAGGGGGTCTTCACAAGTGAACAGAAGATTCTTGGAAAAGCTGGGCAAAACCCCCCAGCGACGGGTGGTCTGCTCAGAGCAGCTGTAGCCACAGCCTCTAGGAGAGCACATGGTGGTGGAGGGCCCTGTACAGGCCCCCAGGCAGAATGCCAGGCCTGCATGCGGAGAGGGTGGTGTGGCTAACAGCACTGGGGTGCTCCCTGGAGGCCCGGCAATTGTCCAGATTGTCCAAGCTGGAATGGGTGTCCTGTTCTCACACTGGGTGAGATGGCCCTGTGGGCGGGAGGTGGGCCAGCCTCTGTCCCCAAACCCCGAATCATATGGCCGAAGCCAGACTCCCTTCCCCAGGTGTTAACTCTCCCCTTTTAGGGGAGCACATGGGAAATCTTTGAGCTTCAACAAGTCCTGTCTCTGCCACGCATGGCCAAACCCCTTCTGCTGGCCCAGGGCCAGGCTGGGGGGAGGCAAGCTGACCTTAGCTGCTGGGCTTAAGTCAGGATGCTTGGGAGTGGAAGTGCCCAGGACAGAGGGTCTGTGTGTGTAGGGACCACAGGGAGGCGTCTCTGCCCTAGTCCCCATCCCAGCCAGTAAGACAGCATGAGGACATCCATGCAACTTGGAAAAAAACATTGGAAATGGGTTGGGGGCAATCTGGGGTCCATGCTGTGTCCATTGCTACTAGCACACTCCACATCCAGGAGGTGCCAGTGCCCCTAAGGAGAGTGCTAGAAGAGGGAGAATCACATCCCAGGCTTCAAGAAAAGGTGGCTGAGTGCTGGAAGGCACTCCCACACCAAGTGGTAGTTGCCCTGAAATTTAAAGAACTGCAGAGACTCTAGAAAGAGAGACCGAGGCCTGCTCTCCCCAGGTGGGTGCTCTCGGTCTACCTTCCTCTCCTTCCCCACCTGCCCCCCCTCATTCTCTTCCCCACTGCCCAGTCTTTCCTACTGCGAGCCAGTGTCTTCCTGGCCCTTAGGCTGCCTCCTAGCTTTACCCTACACTTCCTTCCCTTCTGCTTCTTCCTCATTAGCTCCATCCACCCACCCACCCATCCTTCTTTCCATCTCCCATTCATTCAGCATACGTTCCCTGAGTGCCCACTACTTATCTGGCCCTCTTCTGTGTACAGAAGAACCAAAGACAGATCAGACCACTCCTTGTCCCCAAAAGCTTATGGTTTGGGCCCACACAGTCATCAAGTGGACAATTACAATTTACTATGTCTGATGAGGAGAGGGGTGCCCAGGTGGCTCAGCTGTTGAGCATTTGACTCTTGGTTTTGGCTCAGGTCATGATCTCACAGTTTGTGGGTTCAAGCCCTGTGTCAGGCTCTATGTAGACAGCGTGGAGTTTGTTGGGATTCTCTCTCCCTCTCTCACTGCCCCTCCCCTGCTTGCTCTCTACCTTTCTCTCTCAAAAATAAATAAATCAACATTTAAAAATATGTCTGGGGCACCTGGGTGGTTCAGTTGGTTAAATGTCCAACTTCAGCTCAGGTCATGATTTTGTGGTCCGTGAGTTTGAGCCCCGCATGAGGCTCTGAGCTGTCAGCACAGAGCTTGCTTTGGATTCTGTGTCTCCCTCTTAGCCCATCCCCCACTCTCAAAAATAAACTAAAAAATTTTTTTTAGGGGCACCTGGGTGGCTCAGTCAGTTAAGCATCTGACTTCAGCTCAGATCATGATCTCACAGTTCATGAGTTGAGGTCCCACATCAGGCTCTCTGCTGTGAGCTCAGAACCTGGAGCCTGTTTCATATTCTGTGTCTCCCTCTCTCTGCCCCTCTCCCACTCGTGCTCTATCTCTCTCTCTCAAATATAAATAAACATTAAAAAAAAACAAAAATAGGATAAAAAAATTTTTAAGTGTCTGATGAGGGGTAAGGCACTGAGGTAGTTGGGGAGGGGGGCAATAGGTACGTAAATCCTCCCCATCAAGGGGGTTTCTGAGCCTCTGAACCATCACTGAAGATGAACTGGGCATCCTCAGTGATGGAAGAAAGGGCATTTCAGCAAGAGAAACGGGCACATGCAAAGGCCCAGAGAGGAGAGATGTGGAGGTGGCAGGGTTGAGAACGGTCCCTACCCTGATGAGGAGTAGAGAGGGCAAGGGGGTGAAACATGGAACGGGGGCCAGGGCAAGGGCTTGAGTCCTGGGCTGTGTCCACCAGACTTCAAGTCCAGTTTGGTGACTGCCTCCTCCCGGCCAGTGACCTCCGTTAGTCTCTAGGGCAAAGTATACATGCACAAGCAGACAGATTGGGGGACACTCCCCACCCACTGAGGTACACATTAGACACTCACCCAGAGACACGCACATGTTCCCAGATGTGTGCACACAGAGAGACACACAGAGGCAGCCTGGAGGCCCAGGGATGTGAACTGCAGGAACCCCAGTTGGGGGGTGGCTCATCTGCTGATCCAGCTGGAAGGAACGTGCGAGCGGGTCTCGTCAGCAGTGCTTAGCTTGCCTTGGGCCTCATGAAAGGTGGCATCGGTCTAAATTGGTGTCTCTCAAACTGAGGTTCAAAGCTTTGCTCCGAGAGGGCTGTTAGCGCCTCAAGGAAGCAAATTTTCAGTGATCGTCTGCAACTGGGCATTTGCACAGAAAGAAACCTCAGGGGTTTTTTTGTTTTTTTTTTTTTCCTGTTTATCAACCCAGACCCTGAGGGTCGGACGTTGTCTCCTCCGGGCCTGGAGAGACACTACTCTTTATGGGGTGTGTACCCCAGGCAGGATGGGGGCCTGTGGTAGACAATGCCAGTGAGAAAGCAGGGCACATGGTGACTGAGGGCTGGGACCTCTGGGCAGATTCAGGCGCCGGGAAGGCAGTAGTGCGGAGCCAGCCCTGCAAAAGCAGCATGCAAACAAGTCGTAAACCAGGGTCTGCTAGGGCCACAACCATAGGGCCTTCCAGTCCTTTGCTTCTCAGGGACTGCCCAAGCCATGTCTGTCTCCCCAGTCCCTAGGGAGGCCCGGCCCTGACTCACCTTCTGTGAGCAAGTGGGTGCCCCACGCCCTGCACCTGTCCAGGGAGGGTGACCTAGAATTCCACCCTGGGTCATGGGCAGCAATCCTGTGGGGAGCCCAGACAGGCCAAGTCACGGCAGGCCCGGGGCTCTCAGGGAGACTGGGCAACATCTGGCTGGCAGGAAGGTGCAGGGGGGCCCCCCGGGGCCTCCAGCACACTCCACCTCCAGTCTCACCCCCAACCTCAAGCTCCTTCCACCCTGAACCCTCTCCTGGTCTCTACCTCAGTCTCTCTTCCTCTGCTCACCCAGGATTCTGTGCTCATTGCCGTCCCCAAATTAGTGGTTAAGATTGTGCACTCCAGAGCCTGAGTACTGGGCTCGGATCCCGCCTCCACAGTGTACTTGCTACCTGACCTTGGGCAAGTTACTCTACCTCTCTGGGCTTCATCTGTAAAGAAAAACAAAAACCATGCACAGTTATGGCAAGAGGGTTACATTGGACACGCGTGTAAAAGGTTCAGAGCTGGGTGGGATGCAGTCAGAAAATGTTCGCTTCTATGACTACACACTTCACCTGCTCGCTGGAGAGGCTGCTTTCAGGCGAAAATCCCCTTTTCCAAAGGACCACAAGGAGGGGCGGGGCTTAAGCAGCAGACACTTCCTGTCTCAGCTCTAGAGGCTGGCAGTCTGAGTTCAGGGTGCCACAGGGGTGGTTTCTCCCGAGGGCTGTGAGGGGATTCTGTTCCTGCCTCTCCCCAGGCTTCCGGTGGCTGCTGGCAGTCCCCGATGTACCTTGGCTTGTAGGCCCATCACCTCCGTGCTCACAAGGCGCTCTCCCTGTGCAGTGTATTGATTACCTCTGTAAAGACCTTATCTCTAAGGTCACATTCTGACCGTTACTAGGGGTTAGAACACAAACAGCTCAAACCTCCCAGTTCAAATCCTGCTACCTTCCTGTGGGGTTGGGTTGGGTGTGACTTGAGATCTTGCAGACCCAGCTGTTCTGTCTTCTTTCTCCCCAAATTTAGCACCCGGACCCTGACACAGATGCAGAAAGGATGGAGGGGCTGCTGTGTGGAGGGGTGGGCACTGTTCAGTGAGCCCCCAGGCAGCAGGTCCACATCCGGGTGGGAGACACAGGATGGGGGCCAGGCTGGAGATCTGGCTCCTGTCTGCAGGCCAGGCCCCGCCCAGACCCAAGAGCCCCTGGGTGAGTGTTTGTGGCAAAGAGGATGGGGTGGGGGTCGCTGGCAGCGACACAGCGAGATGCAGACCCTAGAGAAGGAACACAGCTGGGTGGCTGGCTGCCAGGATCTACAGGTGGCAGGAGGCGAGGAGCAGGAGGCTCCTGAGGTTGGGATGATATGGGGGCCCGTCGGGGATTGGGGACCCCAAGGAACCCTTCTTGATGACCCTAGAGTCTTTCCTAAACCTGAAATTAGGGATCTGGTGCAAAAGAGTGGGACGCTCAGGCTCTGCTAGTCACCAGCCACTTCCTCTCAAGAGGTCTCAGTCTCCCTATTTTATTTAAAACATTTTTTTACATTTATTTATTTTTGAGAGACAGAAGAGGCAGAGCACAAGTGGGGGAGGGGCAGGGAGAGAGAAACAGAATCCAAAGCAGGCTCCAGGCTCTGAGCCATCAGCACAGAGCCCGATGTGGGGCTTGAACCCCTGAAACTGTGAGATCATGACCTGAGCCGAAGCCGGATGCTTAACCAACTGAGCCCCCCAGGCGCCCCTCCCTGTCTGTTTAAAGAGTCCCAAACTCCCTGCCCTGGCCCCTGTCAAGGAAGGGGGGTGGGGGCCTGGGCAGCCCATCTGTCCACAAATGGACAAGAGCCTAATACTCCTGGCCGAGCTGGTGGCTAGGGAGCTCCAGGAATTTGGGGGCCACTGACACCAAAACCTGCAGGGCCAGAGGCCCTCAGGTCAGCATGGCCTGGGCCTGCCCACACCCCAGAATGAGCACGAGAACCTGGACAGTCCATCCAGCCTAGAAGGGAGGCCAGCTGTCTCAGAGTCCCAGCTGCCCACCTTCTTCCCACAGGGGTAGCTCCAGGAGGGGCCCCAGGCCAGCTCTCAGGGTCTGCATGTGGAAGGTGGGCTCCCCACCCTGTGGAAGTCTGGGGACCAGATTGCCACCTACTGAGTGGGCACCAGTCAAGCCCACTTCTCTCGGCCTCCAGCCACACAGCCTGTGGGGGAGGCCACTGTGCAACCTTCCCTGGGCCTCTCAGGCAGCAGAGCTCCTAAGAACACAGATGGGGTGGTGGCCTGGTGGCCCTTGCTGTCTCGGCTCAGGTCTCCATCTGTACACTGGGAGTGGTGTTGGCAGCACTCAGGGCTTCTGAGCCCCAGGAGTCCTATGACCCTGTTCTGTGTACCCACTGGATCACTGTTCCTGGGTTGCACTCTCTCCAGCTTTTAAGAACTAGGCCGTTTCTGGTTGGGAAGCGGGGGTGGGGAGAAAAAAAAAAAAAAAAGAACTAGGCCGATACCCCAGCCGAGAGGCCCATTCACCTTGGTTGGGCTAACGATTTTAGATCGGGGTGGGGATGCAGGTGCGGGTCTGGCTGTCCCCAAGAGGCCCCAGGAGCTGCTAGAGCCGAGGACCACAGAGGAGCCAGAGGGTTGTTGAGGGTGGGCCCCACCAGAGGTGGAGGGGAGAGCTCAGGGGCAGGCAGGGCAGGAGATGAGAGCTGGCTTGGGGCCCTGGCCGACCTCCCTCAGGTGGGGGCAGGGCTAGAGATAGGGCCTCCCAAGCAGAGGACAAGGCTCTGATAATACCACCGTGGGCCCTTGTGACTAGGGACCAGAGGAGCTGAGACCAAGGCCACCGGGGAGGGGAAGGGAGGGAGGGGAGGTGCCCAGCTTGTTGGAACCCCTTGAGTCAGAATCAGGGTGTTTTCACTGAGGGCCAAGAGCAGAGCCTAGATCCACCCTAGGCTGGAGCCCCAGGCGGCCCTGCCCTTGTACTGTTGCAGGGGGGCCCTGGGAGGAGCCCAGGCCCACAGGGCAGGCTCACCAATCAATGCAAAGCAAGGACACCAGGGCTAAGTGCACAGGGACCCCATGCAGGGACACCGAGGAGGATCTGGAGATGGAGAGGGTTTGGAGACCTGGCCTGTCCTCGGGAAGCCCTCAGGCTGAGCAGCATAGCCGCATGGGGAGCACTGAGGGAGTATCACCCATTCATATTTTTGGATTCAGGAGAATTTGTAGTCACCTCTACAGTGTGGAGAAGCCGACAGAGGCTGTCCTGCTCCCTCCTCCAAATGTTCTACCCTCATCTCCCCGCCCCTGACAGCTATTCTGCCCCATGTTTGGGTCAAGGCAGAGTCTCAGGCAGCCCCCCGCCCCCAGAGAACCAGGGTGGGGTGATGTCCTAAAGCACCAGGTCAGGGTAGGAGCCAGTGACTCCCTCTCCCTGCCCCCCATTCCCAGACTTCCCTGGAGGAGGGAGACTTGGAGTTGGTCCAGATGCAAGCTGGGCTCCAGAAACTCTGGTCCCCGGAGGGTGCCCAGAACCAAGTGCTCAGCACCCCTCTGCCTCTGTGCCTCTGCCAGACCTGCATGCCCGGGGGGACCTGTGGTCCCCCGTGCCCAATCCCCAAGGCCACTGACCAGCCCTCCCCAGACTCAGTCAAATCCCTCCCAACCTCTCACTGCCCCCCAGAGCGCTCAGGCCCTAGAATATGCTCCCTGTCTTTCTGCCCTCCTCCCCAAGGTAGGAGAGAGACTCGCTGAGAAGCTGAGGCCGGAAGAGCAGCTGAGGGCTCTGAGCTGGTGGGAAAGCAAGGAGCAAGGAGTGAGGGGCACCCGGACCCGAGGGCTCTGCGGGGAGGAAGCCCCTTCCTTCACAGAGAGTCTCACAGCTCTTCCTCTTCCCGTGAGGATTTGGGGTAGATGGGAGAAGGCATTTAAAGACATGCTAAGAGGGTCCCAGGGGGGACACTGCTGGGCCTGGAACTTGATGTATCTCCTGGTCTGCCTTCTCTTCCCTGAGGAGGGGAGCACTGGGAAGAAGCAGAAGGGGGAAGGGGGCATGGCTGGGTGGGCTCTGGAGACACAGGGATTGCGACATCTGGGTTCCTGGGCCTGGGGTCATGGATGGAAGGAGACTGGCCTTCTTATGCTCAAGTCACCTCCACCACTGACCAGCTCAGTGAGCATGAGCAAGTCTGCCTTCTCTAGGCCTCAGTTTCCTCATTTATAAAATGGGGATACTACCTATCTCACCTATCTAAAAGGATGATGTGATGATGACACGAGACAGTGCACCTTGCACAGTGCCTGGGCCCCCTGAGTTTCCCTATACCTGGGGTACTAAAGTCATAAAACCATGGAGGTGTGCCCCAGACCACCTGCATATAGGGCTTTAGTCACAAAGTCTATTTATCCAGTATTCTCTCAACAAGGCATTATTTGCGTTTAATACATTCAGGAGACGACGTGAGCCGCCAGTGATAGACAATGTAGTACATTCCACGGCCTGGACCAGCTACTGCTTTATGCTGATGGTGGTCCTCATCTTTATGACCCTGTGTGCAGGAGCTTGATAGGGTGGGGACTTCTATCTTTTGTCTCAACTTCTCTCTGGGGATGCCCAAAGAACAGGGTCATATCTGCCAGTGGGACCTGGGAGACTCCAAGAGTTCCGACTGTCAGGCTGAGAACTGTGTCCCCAGGGGGAGCAGCGGTGCAGCTCGGAGCACCGAGGGCTCCCGCACTGGGATGGCAGGAGCCTCCGGTCATCTCTCCACCCCTGAAGGTGACATCTGGGGACTCCCTAGAGGACCAGGTAGAGTGCCCCCCTGCCTCCCTGTGTGATCCAGACCCTGTTCCTCTCTCTGCCTTTGTTTCCCCATCTGCAAGCCGGAGGTGGAGGCGGGGGGGGGGGGGACAGAGGCACAAAGGGTCCTTCCAGCTTGGGCCGTTGGCAATTCTGAATGGATTCCTCAGCTGGCCTCCCTTTCCCTGGATAGAACCGGAGCTACTCCATACCTGGTCACCTGCCCTGCCTCTGTGCCCTCTCTGGTCAGCTTCTGGTTCATCTGTCCCCAGATGTCAGCCATAGCCACAAGAACCATGGAGGAGAGGAGCATCTGAGAAACGGTGGCAGCTGGGACAGTGGCCCGGCTTGGGGAGGAAGGTGGTGTGGACACTGAGGCCCAGAGCCAGCAGGGTACAGATTTATAGCCTTGCTCTGCCATACAAGAGATTGAAGTCAGCCCTTTGTTCCCTGTGAGCTGACAGCAGACTGTCCGGCCTCTGGAACCAAGGGTGGGCAAGGACTCCCCTGGGGAGAGCAAAGGCCCCTGTGGTTAGGCCTTTAGCCACCCCTCAGCTAGTGTTTCTGTCAGGCCTGTGGCATGGGACCTGTCATAGGTGGTTGCAGTCAGAAGCCTCCCTGTCCCCTGCCTGAAATAGGGCCTGAAATGCCCATGTCAGTATGAGATTCCTGCCTCTTAGTAGACAAGGCTGCCTGCCCTTTCCCAGGGGGACCCTGTGGCTGGAAGTAGAGCTGGGCAGAGAGTGGCCAGTGGGGTGCTGAGGTCCTTAGGAGGCTTGGTTGGTCCATTCACTGCCCAGTCCTAGCAGAAGAATGACCACAGCCTTTTGTCTTACTGGTGAAGGCCTTGGGTACTGGGCTTTAGATGCTTCAAAGTGAGTTTTGATTCATTTGTGCCTCAGCTCACTCTGTAGTCCCTATTTCACAGGGAACTTGCCCAGACAAGGCAGTAATGTGCCCAAAGTCACAGCAAAATGGCATCTAAGCTCCCTGGTCCTTTAACCTATTCCAGGAAAGTAGTTTCTCGTTTCTGAGTTTGATGCAATGGCCATCTTCAAAGGCCACAGGCAAGGGTGGCTTAGAGTTGCCCCCCCTTGAGGTTATCTGGCCATTTTTCTCTTTCTGAACTTCCTTCCCCACCCTGCTGTGTGCTTCCTTCCAGCTCCATCAGCTGGGCCACGTGCTTCCAGAACCTTTCTCAGCTCCGTAACTGGATATTCCCTCCATCTACTAACTTTAGCAGAGTTTTGCAGTAGAGGACTCTGGCAGGATGGAAGGACAGATCATCCCTCAGATCGTTTCTCCAGCATCATCTCTTGCAAAATGTTCTCTGCTCGCCCTGCCATTCACACCGCTGCTGTGGGACCTGCAGAGTTCTCAGCTGATGGGTGCTGAGCTCAACAGAGCCAGTGGCCCTGATCACTAGACTTGAGACAAAACTGTAGTCGCTCAGGGCTGAAGGAACTGTTCACTTCCTTGGTTTTCATGGTGGGAAAAGCTGGATTTCAGTGAAAGCAAATGGAGCCAACAGTACCCAGGACGTGGAATTGGGATGGAGAGACTTTAGCTCATCCCAGGAGGTCTCTTGCATGGAGAAGACATAAACTTGACCTTTAGGATGGTCATCTCATGTTGCTCTGTGGCCAGGGCAGCATAGTGAGCTGGTCTTCAGAAGGAAAGGAGTACCTTCCAGGGCAGCGCTTGCCGAGCCGTTTCAGGTCCCGCAAACTCCGAAAATAAATCTTTCTCCTTTCTGCTGGTGGTTTGGAACTCCCTGCCAGGACGCGTCCCCCGTGTGCTCCAAACCAGAGCGCTGCCCTCCCGGGGGCCCCTTCCTTTAGGCACCCACCCTCCAGCCGCTCACTCCCTCAGGCCGGCTCCTGTTTGCTTCCTGAGACAGATGGCCACCCCACCCCACCAGCCCCTTGGCCTTCTTGTCTGTCCGTGTCCCAGCTGCCGCTGGGCTTTGTACCTCTCTATCTCCAAGCGCAGCAAGATCCCCACTCGTCCCGGTCCTGCTTTTCTGGTCAGTTCCTTCTTCCTTTCCCTCCAATGGGAATTCCAATCTCAGAAGCCGCAAGCCACCTTTACGGGCAGAGACATCCCCTGCAAAGGCGCAGTAGGCTTCCGTGCTTCCCTCCCTGCGCCCCGTCCCCTCGCCTCCATTGGCTATGCGGAAGGCACGTGGCCATGACTGGCCAATGAGGTGGGGGGAGGTTGCGGGGCGGAGCCGGGAAGAATAGTCCGGGAGAACCTTGGAGCCTCCCGGGGCTGTCAGGTGATTCCCGGCAAGGGAGACAGCGGAATGGACACTTGGGACCACCAGACAGCCCCTCCAACTTCTGCTTCTTTCTGTCACTGTGCTGGGTCGCCCCTGCCCATTTAAGGGAGGCACTTGCAGAAGAGTTTAGGACACTTGATAGAGTCCAAGGTCACGGTCTAGTGAATGGCCTATCTATGGGCTCACACAGATCTCACAGATCTATGTGACCTGGAGCACATCTCTGCTCTTCAGTTTTTTCATCCGTAAAATGAACGAAGTTACTGCCTCAAAGGGGTGTGGGTGGAGTGGAAACGAGAGTGTGGGTACAGAATCCTTAGTACTTGCTGGGAGAGCAAACTCAGGGCTCTGTAGCTACTGATTTAGAACCCCTGCCACTCTTCTCACTAGCTATAGGACCTCAGGCTAGTTACTCACCTTCTCTGTTCCTCAGTTTCCTCATCTGTAAAATGGAATCATGGCCCTGTCTCATAAATGTGTAGAGGATTCGAGGAGCGAGTTAATACAGAGAACTTAAACAGCATTGATAATTTCATAGCCAAGTGAAACTACCATCAGTGCTGTCAGGTCTCCTGGAGTACACGTGCAGTTCCTCTGGGGTACAAATCGAGAATTGCATATGCCACTTTACTAGGTAATGCCTAGTAGTCCAAAGTGGTACACTAATTTACACTCCCCCAGCAGTCTACAAGAGTTCCCATTGCTCCCCATCCTTGCCGAGACTTGGTATTATTCCAAAGTTTGTGCCAATCTGATCGTGTGGAATGGGTTTCTGTGCATTTCCCTGAGGTCCAGCCATTTGTATTCTGTAAAACAGCTGCTCATGACTTTGCCTCCTCTCTCCAATCCCCCCCTTTTTGTTTTGCTTTTAACAATAAGAACTCACTCACACACACACACACACACACACACACACACACACACACATTCTGGCTTTTAGTTTGCGTTGCAAGTGTCTTCTCTTGGTTTTTTTTTTTTTTTTTAAGCTTATTTATTTTGAGAGAGAGAGAGAGAGAGCACAAGCAGGGGAGGAGCAGAGAGAGAGGAAAGAGAATCCAGAGAATCCAAAGCAGGTTCTGTGCCATCAGTGCAGAGCCCAAGACGGGGCTCAGACTCACTAACTTTGAGATCATGATCTGAGCCGAATTCAAGAGTCGGATGCTTAACCAACTGATCCACCCAGGGGATCCTCCCAGTTTGTCTTTTTAAATACCAGTATCTTTTTTTTTTTTTACTCTTTATGAGAGAGAGAGAGAGAGAGAGAGAGAGAGAGAGAGAGAGAGAGAGAGAGAGAGAGAGGAGAGAGAGAGAAATATCCCAAGCAGGCTTCACACTGTCAGCATGGAGCCAGATGCGGAGCTCAAACTCACAAACCTGTGAGATCATGATCTGAGTCAGATGCTTAACCTACTGAGCCACCCAGGTGCTCCGAAAGACCAGTATCGTTTGATAAACTCTTTTGGAGGGTCTAGTTGGAGAAATCCTTCCCTTTCTCAAGGTCTTGAAGATATTCTCCTGTATGTCTTCTGCTAATTTGAACTGGGATGGAATTGCAAGGCCTGGGGCCTTGTTCTTCCTAGATTCTCCACATCTGTCGGGAGCCTTTCTCATCTCATTCCCCCTGCAGTCACGATGCACCATTTCCACCCCAGAGGTCTCTAGACCCTGCTTCTCCTCACATCCCGACGCCCTCATGGGCTAGGCCCGCTGCCCCTTTATGTGGCAGTCCCCTGCTCTGTCACAGGAAGCTGTGAGGTGTGATACCAACTACGGGTTACCAGTTATTAAAGTACTAGGGGCGTCTGGCTGGCCCAGTCAGTGGAGCATGTGGCTCTTCATCTCAGGGTTGCGGGTTTGAGCCCCTCGTTGGGTGTAGAGAGTACTTAAAAAAAAAATCTTTTAAAAAAGGACTAAAGGACCAGTCATTTCTTTCAAAAGGTGTTTAGAAACCAGTGAGAGGCTCTGAGGTCACTTTCGTTTGCTAGCACTTAAAATGGCAGAGGTCTCCAACTGCCCACCTCGAAGGACTGCACGGCCTGGCGAGCTGCGCGGTTATGGAGGGCAGCTACAAATCCCCCGTGCTTTTCCACTCTGCCCACTTCTGGTTTCACCAAAACTGGGCTGTAGCCATATGGGCATCATGGCGGGAAAAAAGTCTGAGCACTCAGTCTAGGTCCGAGTTCCAGTGGGGCGTCCCAGAAGTCTATGCCCAGCGTGTCCTCTGACTCCAGGATGACCTTTCCAGAAATGCCTCTTTTTAAACCTACGTCCTAATGCTCAGAGGATGGTGCCCAAATCCCTTGGCCTGGGATCCACCCTGGACCCAGCCGTACTTCCCCCCATTCCCCACCCCTCTGACCCTGGGTTCTGGCCACAATTCCCCAAGGACGGGTAGGCTGAGGCCACCAAGTTTCCACGGATCCGTTCCGCTGCTGAGTACGCTCTTCCTCACATCTCCAGTCGGCAATCTCACTCTTCCAGCTGAAAGGTCACCGCCTCTGGGAGGCTCTCCAGAGGTGCCCTAGTGAGCTGCTCCGGCCATCTGCCATAGGCAGCTTACTGTCCCAGTCATGCCGCATCCTGATTTTTGGCTGTGTGCGCCTCCCCAACAAGGCTGTGAACTCCATAAGCACAGGGACCACACTTACTCAGCAGGAGCTAAAAGGGAGGTGGTCCCCTGGCCCTGTGCCTGCCAGGACACTGATGCGGGACCACCAGAGAGGGCCCTGGTGCTCAGGCAACACCCGGGGTTACCCAGACAGGCCGAGAGCGAGCACTCTGGGGAACGCACCTGCAGTAAAGGGTAGAAGGCTCAGGAAAACCCAGGGATCCGGAGGAGCAGGTTTTACTCTCAGGGCTCTCGCCCTCTCCTGTCCTGCTCACTGCCCATGGGGAGCACCACCGAAAGCATCTGCGACGCCTACTTGTGTGAAGAGGTAGAGGTTTATTGAAATATAAACATTCGAGAACATGTAAGATAGAAAATAACCACAACATATACAGAGACTTGCTGCAAGAGGACATCTGAGGTATTTATCCACTGCCTAGGCTACCCATGTGCTAGCACATTTTCCTGGTCAGAGTACACAGATGGGGGAGGAGGGGAGGGGACAAAGCGGCCCTGGCCGACCACCTGCCCTGTGGCCCACAGGACTGCACCTTCAGGGAAAGCTTCCCTTGCCCAGGGCCCCGTTCCTGGGGCACCTGCTGGCATCTCCGACTCTTGGGCTTCCAGGCTGAGAGCCTGCTGTGGTCCTGGAGGGCAGCGAGGGCTTGCTGAGGGCAAGGCTAGGCAAGCTGCCTGGGAAAGGGGAGAGGATCCAGTGACCAGAAAGCCACAGTGCACTGTCCCTGTGTCCATCCTTCGTGACCAAACCCCTGAGAAAGACACACTGGCCAAATGTCGCGACACTTTTGAGTGGGCCCAGCGCCAGCCAACCGGGCCCCTCCTGGCACCGGATCCCAGATGCCCTTCTCTGCCTAGCGCCTGCGCTTACCTGGTGGGTAAGGCGGGAAGGCTCCTGAGGCCAGAAGAGGGTCAGGCCCCGGTGGGTGGGGCTGTGTGTGTGTGTGTGTGTGTGTGTATGTAGGTAGGTATGTATAAGGCTGGGGAGGGAGCGAGCAGACGCCGGCCGGCAGAGCTGCAGCCTACCAGGCTGAGGTAGCTGTTTTGTGCTCCAGCTTTTGCTTTCCCTTTCCTTTCACAGACAGGGCCGAGTGCTAGCCATGCGACAGCTCAGGCCGGCCTGGTCTGTCACCACCGCAGCCGATGACGTCACAGTAAGTGGTGTTCTGTGAGCTCTGCAGAATGTACTCAGCCAGAGGCAAGTCTGCTGTGACAATCACCCCATCTTTCCAATACGGGAGCCACCTGCTCCAGCCCAGGGGCCTGGGGGAGGAAGGAGCTCACAGCTTCCCCTTATCCCGGGGAGGTGGGGGGGGCTCAGCCTCTACAAGGCCCAGGGCCACCCCAGCCCGCCCCTGCCCTGAGGTGGCAATGCTGAGGGAAGGGGAGCCCTTCTGTCCCCACCCTGGGGACCTGGAGGTAGGGGTGTGGGACGTGCCCTGCTCCAGCGGGAAGTGGGTCAGGAACCATCTCCAGAACCGTGTGGTTTCAGGACCCACTCTGCATGAGCCAGAGCTCCCGGCGCCCCCCCACCTCCCCTGCCACTGTGATCCCTGAGTCATCTCTCCTGCCTGCCTCCCCGCCTCGTCACTGGGGTCTGAACGAAGGGCCAGAGGGGCTGGGGTACCAAATGTTTGCTCGGCTTTAGGGGTGATCTGCTTTCATTTCTTTGGTGCTACAATAACAACAATAAAAATTAAACAAAAAGCAAAACACATATTAAAAAAGATTTCGGAGATGCAAATACTTCCTGAAGAATCAAACATCAACAATTACAAATCTGAGGTATTTCAATGAACCTGACATCAGCAGGTTTGGGGATGTTGGGGCTGAGGTGGCCCCATGAGAAGGGAAGGCCCAAGGGACAAGTGGGCTGTTCCTGGGAGAGGTGGCCAAAGGGCGAGTGAGAGCGTGAGGTGTGTGGGGGCCAGACGAGGGTCAGTGTGGAAGTTGGTGCCAGGGCCTGCCTGGGCAGCCCCCTGATGCTCTGCCTCTCCCTCAGCAGGAACCCAGTAAGCTCTGGGACCCAAGGACTGCCCTCGTGTGTCCTTCCCTGGGACCATTAAAAGAGGGACATGGGGCCCTGAGGACAGCATCAAGACTTGAATTCGAGGGACCCACAGCCCTGGAACCAAACGTGGTAGACAGAGTGGGCGGGAGGGCCCAGTCCCATGCTCAGCAGAGAAGGGCCACGAAGGCATCATCTTGGCCCCTAACAGCCCCAACATGGGAGTTAAAGATTGAAGGGCTGAGCAGGGGAAGAGGCCAGTGACCCCAGAGTCACCCAGAAGACAGGGAAAGGGAAATAAATTAAGGGGAAGGACTCTGGCGGGCCTCCAGCCCTGTGCCGGCTTACAGATTGTCGATACACTGTGCCCGGGATGGGAGGTGGCCTGGGAACCCCGGAGGAAGCTGGATGCCCACAGACCCCGCCCAGTTCTCCAGTACAATCCCTGATTGGACAACGCTGCCCTGTCCTGCCCCTCTCCCTCTCCCCGTCCCCACAGTACAGCAGGACCTGAACGGAGCCCAGACAGACGGACATGTCCAAACTCTCAACATGTGGCCAAATGGTGTTGGACGTGGGCTCCGAGAGATGAGGTAAATTCTGAGCATCAACCTCCTGCACTCTCGACAGGAGAGCGGGGTGCGAGGAGTGGGGTCCTGCCCTTCAGAGGGACCAGCTGGTGGAGGGCTCAGCGCTGGGGGTGCCCCGGGACGAGGTAGGACTGGGTGAGCAGTGAGAGCTGCTGCTGCCGCTGGCGCTGCTGCCCATGCTCTGGGGAGCGGACCCCGAGATGAGGTGGACCATGGGCTTCTGGGCAAACAGCACACCTGGGGGGGAAACGAGCATGAGCAGAAGCAGAGACACAGGCGGGTGCACTCTGTCCCTACCACGGGTGCCCAGCCCTGTGCAAGGCTCCATTCC
This sequence comes from Suricata suricatta, assembly GCF_006229205.1. Classification (NCBI taxonomy): domain Eukaryota; kingdom Metazoa; phylum Chordata; class Mammalia; order Carnivora; family Herpestidae; genus Suricata; species Suricata suricatta. The sequence goes on along the minus strand of NC_043708.1, from coordinate 110,665,233 downwards.
GGACACTGTGCTAGCCGTTGACCGGAGTCCCGAGCACGGTCCTGCCTCGGGTGCCAACAGGCCGGCCAGGGGGCAGAGAGGGAAACCGTGATTTTGATGAGATGTAACCAGTGCTTTACGGGTGCGGCTCCCTCCTCTGGGGGCTTGTAGGAACAAAGAGAAAGCGGTGGAAGCCAGGGGCAAGTCGGTCAGGGAAGGCTCAGGGAGAGAGCATGCCTGGGCCATCAGAAAGAGTGGTGGAAGAGCCGGAGCAGGGAGGTGGCAACGTGCTGGAGGCTGGCACAGCAGGTGAGGCCGGACAGACGGGAGGATGAGGGAAAGGAGGCCTGTGTGCCTCTTAGGATGCAGGTGTCACCCTGTAGGGGTCATGAAGGCCCTGGAGCTTTTAGGAAGGGGAAGGACACTATAGGATATGTGTTTTAAAACCACTCTCCACGGGGCTGGAACAGGGGCGATGGAGGCCCACAAGGAAAGAGAGGCCCAAACCAGGGCAGCGGTGCTGTGAGGTGGCAGAAGAGCGGAGAGAGCTGAGGAACGGGGTCTGTCAGTTCTGGGGGTGAGGACAGAGGTGAGGGGCTCTCAGGAATGACTTCTCAGCTCGCGGCCTGTGTGACTTGCACACCCACTAAGAAATGGCACAGGTGGGGTAAGGGTGAGGCAGGTGAGGCCTGGGGTGCCTTCACCTCCCTTCTGACTGTCCCCCTGCTGTGAGGAGCCATTATCTCCCCCTTTCCAGACACTGATCTCTTCCTTCCCTGCTTTCTCCATGGACCCACTCGCTCCCAACCCCCAGTCCTCTTAGACCGTCAGGCACCACCAGATGGCACAGGGCACTTAGGCCTTGCTTACTGTCTCGGGGTCTCCTCGAGGGACCCCCTGTGTTAGGCTGGGACTTCTTGTGGCCTCCAAAGCACCGGTCATGTGACCGGTGAGGTGGTGTGGCATCACTGCCTCTCTGCGAGCTGCTTCCAGGAACTCTGTCCCCTCGCTGGTCGCAACCCTGATGCCGGCAGCTGGTGGCCCAGCAGAGATTCGGAGCATGAGGCCGCAGGGTGGTGTCCCCAGAACAGGGGCAACAGCGTGATGGAAGGTGTAGCTTTAAAGCCCCTGTTCTGGGCACCTCCCAGGCCTCTGTGGCTAGTGTGCCCGGGCTCAGCAAGCCGCGTTCAGGGAGAGTCGGCTGGGCTGGTTCCCAAATTCACCCCTGACCCCAAAGAAATGGGAGCGGGTGAAGGACTGGTTTCCAGCAGTTGAGAAGACTTGGAAGAGATGCTAACCCAACCGGCCCACAAACTCCTGCCCAACTAGACCTGAGAGTGGTAACTGGAAAGGACTGGGCGGAATCCTAACAACAGGGGCTGATTTCTGCCGCACCCAGATTCCTTTGCCTGCATGTCAGTCCCTGGTCCATTTTCTTTCTCTCTTTTTTTTTCTTTCTTTTTTTTTTAATTGTTTTTTAAAGTCTTTTATTTATTTTTGAGAGACAGAGAGAGACAGTGTGAGCAAGGGAGGGTCAGAGAGAGATGGAGACACAGAATCTGAAGCAGGCTCCAGGCTCTGAGCTAGCTGTCAGCACAGAGCCCGACGCGGGGCTTGAACTCACAAAATGTGAGATCATGACCTGAGCCGAAGCCAGACGCTTAACTGACTGAGCCACCCAGGCGCCCCTGGTCCATTTTAAAGAAAGGGAATGACGGGTGATGTTGAGGAGAGTGGAGCTGAACCCTTCCAAGGAGCCCTGTGTGCCACAGGAGCATGACGGCAGACGTGATGTTTAAGGCCTGGGCATGGACTTGATTATGACGCTTCGTGCTTAAATGATGGGTGCAACTAGCAAGCCAACTGTTGGTCCAAAAGTGTTAGACGCAGGGTCTCTACTGTTCTGTTGAAGGTAAGGGGATCAGTCCTCCTGGCAATCCTCAGCCTCTGCCAGTCCGGAAAACCACTTAACCTTTGGAACCTCGAGACTACATGCAAGAGAGCCACGCCTGGGAAGCTGTTCAGATGGAGGGTTACAGGAGGGGCCCTCCCTCGGAGCACGCGGAGCCTCACCTGCATAGGTGGTTCCGTCGATGTCTACGGACATGTTGATGCTCCCGATGCTGCCTGTGGTCAGGTTCAGAGCGGCAGCTGAAGCCTCTGCTCTGTCTTCTGCTAGGGACAAGGAAGACAGTGGGCCGGATCAGGAGTTCTGACACTGCAGTGTCCTCTCCAAGGCTCTCCCACTCTCCTGGACCAGCCAGAGCAGGCGAGGCCTCCCACTGTTCTACAGAGTATCCAGATAACCTTCTTCTGAGAGTAAGGTCCGGCAGGAGAACCCAGGCTTCTAAGATCCTATCACTTGCTCTTTCTGTTCCCTGCTGAGCCACTTACTTCCCCCATTCCCTCTGTTCTCCCGGGAAAGGGAGCCTCGGCTGCAAACACTGAGCCTGGCTCACAGCTGTGCACTGACACTTTCAGCATGATTCGGCAAACATGAACTAAGCATCCACTGTCCATCAGGCCAGGGAGCCGCAGACCAATAAGGCCAGTCCCTGCTCTGAAGACCTGCCTTTCCTCCTGCTGCCCTTGACCGGGCTGGCTGGTCCTTGAGTAGAGGGTCTACCTGCCCAGCATGTGGCCTGGCACCTGGTGCCCATCTCAACCTGACCATGTGGGATCTGCAGAAAGCTGCAGGTGCTGGCTCTGCCTGGCTCACCCTTTCATCATGCAGCCAAGTATTTCTTCCGAGTGAGCTGCTTTTCTATTAATGTCTGGCCTGTGCAGGTAACAGAGCAGAGCCCTGCCATCGGGGCTGTTGCCCCCAGTGCCCCAGTGACCTGCTCCTCACTGGGGGACAGTGGGGGAAGGGAGTGCTGCCTGCAAATGCACACAGCTCCCTTCACACCTGACTTTCCACCACATGCTCGCTGAAGTTTGTTCTGAGACAGAGTCAGGGCAAGAATCTCCAAGAAAACTGGGTGTTGGGGAGAGGGGAGAAAGGAACAAGGGGCATGGAGTATGTGATTTAGGAGTCCAGAAGGTAGGGCACCTGAAAAATGAGGCAGGGAAGGGAAAGATGTCAATTATGCTGCCAAACTGGTATTTCTTCTTTTCCCTGTGGAGGGTCACAGGCAGCCAGGCCTGAGGTGACTCTGGCCCCTCCTGGAGGTTCCTGGGGGCTCAGGATGGAGGTGCTGGCTTCCCCCCAGACCTACATCCGGGGAGGCACTAGGGTGAAGACTGAGCCCTCTAATTTACACAGATCAAAAGGCTGGGGAGGAAGAGAAACACAGCAGCTGTACCTGAAGGTCTCTGACTCCTCCCCCTCGAACAACTGCTCTGGTTTTCCGACAGAGAATAGGGCACTGCCCGAGGCAAGTTTTAGTCAGCTTGGTGGGCTTGGTGAAGGTGAAGCCCCATGTGGCTTTCTGGCCTTGAGACCCTTCGGGGGAACCTGGAGGGTAGACCCCGGAGGGGCCCCCACCCCAGTCCTGGGGCATAGCAGGAGGAGAGGGGGCTGCCCGGCTCACCCCTGCCGTTGATCCTGATCTTCATGGGCAGCTGGCGCGCCATGCTCAGTAGGCTGCGCTGGAAGGCCTGCTGCACCAGGCGCTGCTCCTCCTCCGACAGCCTGGAGGCCTTCTTCTCAGGGGGTTCCCCGGATTCCAGCCGCTCCCGCAGCTGCTCCAGCGCGGCCGTCCGGGTACTGGCCTGCTGGCCTGCCAAGGTCCCGGGCACGGCCAGGCGATTTGGCACAGGCATCGTCGTCACCGGGACTCCATCACCTGGTGAAGGCACCAGAGCCGGACCGACCTCGCACCTGACAAGGGACTCTCCCGCAGCCCCCCTGCCCGCCCTCCTCACCCCTCCCCCGCCGCCCCCGGCCCTTGCAGACCTTTCCTGAGCGAGGTTGCTGGGGATATCCGAGGGCTGCTGGCGGTGGCACTGCTGCTGGAGCCCAGCCCGAGGATGGGGAAGCGGATCTTGGGTGGGGAGAGCAGGGCGGGGGCTGCAGCGGCGGTGGCGGCAGCAGGCGAGTAGCCAAACAGGGAGGAGCTGTAGCTGGGGCGCCGGCCCTCCCGCCGGTTGCCATCGATGGCTGCCTGGAGCTCGGCCGGGGAGCTCAAGGCTTTCTTCTCACACTCATAGGCATAGAGATACTTCATGTACCTGGAGAGAAGGAAGGAAGCAAGGAGAATAATCCAAAACTGCACCAGAGGCTGCCCAGTTTAAGCTCATGGGTCTCTGTGGGACAGGCCTCTAGGAAAGAGTCACTTGGTAGAAGAGAAAGGTCCAGGGCCTGCCAGCTGCTACTCAACCCTGTCCTGACCTCTGTTCCACTCGGGCACCATTCTTTCGGGGAAACAGAGCACATCTCCACTCATGTTTCATGTCCGTGTTGGTGCTGTGTCAGTGCCCTGGGGGAAAGGCTTGGCAAGGTTCTTGGCTCCTGGGATGTCCTAACCATACTGAGTCACGCTGCTCAGACAGGAGTGATTTGTCCCACTGTGTGTGGACCTGGAAGATGTCCCAGGGGCCTCAAGAGAAGGACCGTTGTACTGGTTACAACGCTGTCCCCGACCCCTGCTGGAACAGCTCCAGAGATAAAACCCACTTTTCGACAAGGCTCTGACATACTGCCTTATGGCTGCTCGTTCCTTATCCTTCAGAGAGCAGCAGCCAGCGTGCCCTGAAGAACCGAGGCGCCTCGGGCTACTCTTGCTTCCCCTGCTTCTATTACTCTCAGAATTAATTCACATGGTTGTGAAAACGGGTCTCACATCCCTGGTCCTCTGTGGCTGGGCACATGGAAGGTCAGGTAGGAGCGGCTAAGGCTTGGGGTGGGGATTTGTGTGGGAGGCAATGTCCCGGAAGGAGTGGATGCGGGGCCAGAAGCCCGGGGGCGAATCTTAGCTAGCTGGTATGGCCTGGATCACACTATGATCTCTGAGGCTCAGTTTTTGTTTACTGAAAAATGGCATAACATCTACTCCACAGAGTTGATGGTGATGCCTGAAAGAAAGAAAATGGCAAGGTCGCCCAGGGGTGCTCTTGGGAAATGGTGGTTTTCATCCTTACTTAGGTCTAGAGAGGGACTCATCTCAGAAAGCTCCTGGCTGCATCAGGAATTCCGCTCATCTTGCTCACTGCACAGTGGCATTTCCTTCCTTCCTCTCCTCTAGGTTAAAACATCCCCGTTCTCCAGCCTCAGCTTCCTTTCCCTAGGGCACTGGCCACTCACTGGGTCCTAAGGGTAAAGGCGGCACTGGTGATCGACGTGGGCAGGTTCAGGCCTTTGGTGATCTCCCGCCAGATCTTTTTGTTGATGATCTCCACCAGGCCCCCCTTCTCTGTCACCAGCTTATACAGCATGTACAGGTCCAGGATCTGCTTGGCCATGATGGGGATTCGGTTGATGGGGGTCCCTGTGATTGTCCAAATAGAGAAAGAGAGGGTTGTGTTACCAAGCGGAGAAAAGACATGCCTGTGCCCACCTTTTGATGAGTCAGAAATATGTTCATGAATCTGCTTTCATCAGACTCCAACTCGAAGCTCTCAGACTAGCTACCAGTTCTCCTTGAGATGAGCAGACAGGTCTGTCTCACAGGCTTTGTGGTCTTGCTTAAAACATTAGCCTCTCTAGGTCTGTTCTCCTGTTTTTTTTTTTTTTTTTTTTTGGCTACCAGGACGAGTGCAGATTCTTTCCCAATGATGTGGCCACTCACACTCCTCTCAAGCCTTCAGAAGCCACTCTACTGTCCCACCACCCACCTGCACAGCTTCCTGGGTGTCTCTTTTGTAACTCTGCGTGTGCTTTATAACAGTCATTTCATTTGCATACTGCCTGCTTCCTCTTCTCCTGTGGCAGGATGGAGAAATGTTTTCTCTCCTGTGTCCCCATCAAGTCAAAGGAGCTGCTGGACACAGGAGTCTCCAGGGGGATACAAAGCCACTCAGTGGTTCTCTCCCCACTAATCACTCCGCCCCCTCCATGGCCTCTGCAAGAGGGAGGGTCAGAGCAGCTTCCGCCACTGGCCCCGAAGGGAAGTGAGAGGAGCCAGGGACTTGATTAGGAAATCTGGCACCAGGCAGGAAGGCCCACTAATGAGCACCAGGGGACGGCAGGGAGGGCGGGGCTGGGGCTCTTTCACAGGCGGCTGGGATGCTGGTCAGGAGGCGTGATGGATGACTGTCATTTGGCAGCCTCAGGATTAATGATCTGGAGGTCAGAGGGGAGAATTCCACAGGGAAGGGTCACCATCCAGGGCAGGGTATGAGACTTGTTGCCTTTTGATGGCAAACTCCTTTTACTGTACATGGGCCGCTCTCCTCTGCCTCGGCCCCTCCCACCGCCCCAGCCTTGCTGAGGTCTCACAGACTGCCTGGTGGACGGTAAGACCGCTTGGTTTTCCAGAAGTGCTGTTTACTTCGGCTCTTCCTGCTTCTTTCTCCTCAAGGAATGGCATTTTCTTTCTAGCCCTGAAACGATGGTCTCATCAACTCTTTTACAGGATAATTCAAGCTAGAGGCATGCGGAGCAAACAGCCTGAGCATGAACATGTACGTGGAGCTGTATGGCAGCACAAGGCCTCTTTTCTAAGTGTGGGGAGGGGGCAGGAGATCTCTAAGAACTTTGTCTTGACCAGCTGGTACTTGGAGGGTCAAAGCAAAGGGGTCACAGTGTTAGATCCAAAGATTCACATGTAAAATATTCAGAGGGCTGTGGGTACACTGCCAAGACACATAGCTTGTGTTGGTTAACTTTTTTTCTCCCTGTGCTCTTCTGGACAGTGAACCTGATTCTCAACATAACCATGAGAGCCTGGTGTGGCAGAACTGGTCTCCTGGCAGGGCAGGGCTAAGGTCCACACCCTCCAGGAGGCCTGTCTGCCCGAGCACACTCATGGCCTAAGCGAGTTCACACCCTCATGGCATCGCGTGGAGACTTTGGAAGGGCCGCTCCTAACGTCCCCTCCCATTTCCAGAAGCTTCCAGGACATCTTCACAGTGCCCTGTTTGCTTCCAAGTCAGAATGTTCACACAGAGCGCACCCTTATCCCAAAGCCAGCCCCTCCGTTCCCATCACTTCCTTTTCTTCCAGTAACACTGTCATCCTCTGAGGTCTTGGGCAGCACCAGCTCTTCTCTCCCCTATCACCCACCTTGAGGGTGTTAGGAAGCTCCGCTGATCCTTCCTTTGAGGTGCCTTTCCGGCCCATGGCGGCCTCTTACCCACGCGCTCAACCTGTGCACGGCTGCCAGCACAGCACCAGCTTCCTTGTTCAACACCTACAGGCTCTTATGCCTGCCCATCTTGCCCCACACGCCCAGTCTCATCACCTGGGGCCCCAACACACTTAAAAGATTACCTACAAAACATTTCAAGCATCCCAGTAACTCACTCACTCACTAGCTCGCTCACTGGGTCTCCTCACGACACTCCCCAAACCACGCCCATTTCTCCTGTATGGTTTGTCCTGTGCTCTCCCTCATCAAGCCTAACATGACCTGCCACTGCTCAAGTCCTCTCCATACTGGCCTTGAGGAAGAATCTGCCAGCTCTCCTAGTTCACAGGGATTTCTTCTCTCTCCGAATTCCTGTTACGGCCCCTCGAGGTCAGTGATAATTAGCCTCTGATCACTTCATGTATGTTCGCCTGGTAGCCCAGGAGGACCGTCAGTTCTGCGATGGCAGAGACTGCTCCTTCTTCACCGTGTCTTAACTATTACAGTGTGTAATAAATGAAACTACCGTGCAGACTGGGGGAAAAATGCTCCTCAGAGCCACAGCCAGCAGCTCTGGGTTCCCCAACTTGTAATCTCAGATGCACCTGTCGTGCTTGCGGTGCACCCGCCAGACCCGTCACCGGCATCAAGTCAGGTGTCTGATGCTGACAACCTTGAACAGAAGTCACCGTCTGCTCTCAGGTCTCAGCAGGTTCATTAGGGTCGCAACCTTTAGTAAACGGACTGGGGGAGTGGAGGCCCAGGGTGGTTAAGCTCTTTGCATCCAGGTCCCACGAACAGTGGAGAAGCAGCAGACGGAGGGATGGAGAGCTGGGGCGGGGGGCGGGTAGGTAAGAAGGCTGAGAAGGTAAAGAAACCACGAACACACTCAGTGGGGTCAAAGAGAAGGGGCAGCAGGGGTTAGACAGCGGAAGGCAGCCGGATTTGGTGTGTGCTATGGACCAACCGCGAGGCACGCCTGCCCTGATGATGGGACTGCTATCCTCCAACAGTCACAGAGATGAGCTACGTATCTGGTTTTCGAAATCCAGATTTCGATTTTGCAAATGGACTTCAGAGTTTGCACTATTTTCATTACAATAAAGGGTCTATCGTACTTTTGGACATGGCCATTCACAGAGGCCAGCCAGGAGAATAGAAAGCAACCAAACCATTTATACTGGTTTTGTTTGAAGATGAGGTGTGGCTATGAACCACGAGAGATTGGCAGGTGTAGCTCACACTGCCTCTGGAGGCTACTCCCTGGTAGTCACTGGACTGTCTAGCCATTTGACATGGCTTCTTTGAGAGACAATGCTATAAATGCAGAAATTTCCTGAAAAATTCGCCTTTTGATACAGCGTGTGACTGCATGTGGCTGAGAACCACTCAGGGCAGGGGAAACAGAGGTAGGTGTAGGAGCTGAGTCGACAAGTAGGGGCACAGTGACATCTGAAGTCACAGGCCATAAATCTAACCAAAACGTGGCCTCTCTCCGCCACCTCTGGGGAGGAACCACAGGTCTGGGGTCCACTGGCACTCCGGTGCAGAGATCAGTGGGTAAGGGGGCCGGGTGCTTTCTTCCCATAGTCTGGCCCTCTGTGAAACTGCTAAAAATAGCTCCCAGGGCAGAAGGTGTCCCGATACTGTCAGAAACAAAACTGAGGCTATTCTGAGCGCTAGCTCTGGATGATGGTATGGATTTCTCACATTGTCCAGACAATCCATACACAAAATCTGCCCTGGCTTCGAGACCCACGGGAGAAACAAAATCTTCCTACTGGTCTGTCTCTGCAGTCAGCCCTGTGCTTACCGGACCCGCACCCATCTCCCTTGCCTCAAGGAGACTCAGCCATGGAGAGGGGGGGAAGGCCTTTTAGTGGAATTTATCTTCTGAACAAGAAAGAGAACCAATATATCCTACAGGGGAGTGGGGACGAGAGACTGATGTACTCGGGACTAAGGTTCTCCATCTGTGAAATGAGGAACTGGGGCTAGATGACTTTCAGTCCTATGAGATATGAATAAAACCTTAAAACAAAAATGGATAGTTGTGATTATTGCCGAAGGGAGGGTGAGTTGGTTATGGAATAATGTTGCCAAGTGACCTTGAGGTGGATGGTTTAGGAACTTGTCCTACGAAGGCTCTTATGTAGCTAAGGACCAGGTCCATATGCTTGGTATTTCCCCAGCCTTACGGGGAAGGGGGGGTGTCTCTGGTCTGCTGTCTGGGCTGAATTATATCTTCCTCTAAGGAGACTCTTCACCTGCAAGGTAACAGATCTCTGTCCAGAGTAAAAGCAAAAGCAACCTGCAGAGAACCAAGAAGGAGGCAAACAGCCTTTGCAAGAGAGCACTTTGTGGGTCACTAGCCTTGGCCCTGCAGGAGGCCGAATCTCTGCCCCCATCAGGCCTCCCAGAGAGGGCGTGAGCACCTGATGGGGAAGCCTGTGTACTGTCAGTCACTGCTATCAAAGCAGGAGCTAGGATTGAGGGTAATTAATCATGCTCCCTCTGACAGGAATCCAGGGCCTTATCTGTACCCCAAGAAATGCCGCTGGTCTCCAGTTCCCTCCTCAATAAAGGAGACTGACAGTTCCAACAAAGAGGGCCCTTATCAGATTTCAGCCAGGGAACCCTAGGCAGCCCAAGGGACTATGTAGAAAAGGCTTTTATGAGGGCCAGGGACCCAGGGAGGCTGTGGGGCTCCAGGGGCTTTAACCCTTGGGTGGTGGGAATGCCGTCGGGCACCGGCACTAGCAAGGCCAGAGCTGTCACTGGGAACTTGTGTCCATATGGAGCCAAACAAAAGCTGCTCCCTGGTACTTTGCTCTCCTTCTTGCCACTCAGGTTGGGGACAGAGGGGTAAGGAGTAGGGGTGAGGCCAGAGGGAGGAGACGGCCTCCTTGGGCACTGGAGACAAAGAGAGGAGATGGCACTTCCACCCCGACACAGAAAATGGGCCTGTTCCAATGAAGACAAGACACAGATGGGGGCAGGGACACCAGACAGTCATACGGTTGCTCTCCTGCCCACTGATCAGGGGTGAGGGCCCAGGACCCAGGACATGGCCCTGCCAAGGACCCTCGCTGCTTTTTCCTGGCTTTGAAAATGATCATTAATCATTTCCATTGCCTGTCAAGAGAGCTGGGCAGTCGACCGGAGAGCCTAAAAGAATTAAGACCTGTGTTAAGTGGGGAATGTGCACAGGCAGATGGACAGGCTTCCTGCCCATTCCTCTGCATATTCATTCTTGCCCTGCTCTGGTCCCACTGCCCAGGAACAGGCAAAGAAATGACTGGTGATTTTTCTTCCAGCTTGTTTATGTAGATCACACCAGGAAACTGGGCAGCTGTGTCTGGCAGTGTGCTGTGCAGTATATAGTTGACTGTTCCACAAAACAGAGCAGAGGCAAGATGTGCAACTATCCCAATGCTGGACTGACAGGTCCAGCATTGAGCTCTCTCTCTGGTTTCCCACCGAGTGGGCCTAGCAGATATACACTATAGGCCACTAATCTTAAGTACATGCCTCACTGGAATTTTACTTCTGTGTACACCCCTGTAACCACTGTTCAGATCTAAACACAGAACATTTATAGCACCCCAGAAATTTCTCATGCCCCTTCTCAATCAATATGCATCCTCCACCTCTTCTCTCCCCCGGAGGTAGCCATTATCCTGACATGTATTGACACAGGTGGTTTGTTTGAACTTTACATATGTGTAGTCATGTAATATATACTCTGGTGTCTGACTTCTTTTGCTCAACATTAGGTCTGTGAGAACCCTCCAGTGTGTAGAGCATATATTCCATTATATGACTACAGCACCATTTATCTGTCCGTTCTACACTGATGGACACTGGGTTCTTTCCAGTTTTGGGCTCTAACGAATGGTACTGCTCTGAATATTCTTGAACTTTCACTGAACACAGCTTTCATTTCTTTGGGAATACACCTACAAGAGGAATTGCTGGGTAGCAGGGTCGGCATACGCTTAGCTACAGTAAACACTACCAAATAAACTTCCAGAGTGGCCATGCCCATTTATATGCCCAGCAGCAATGCATGGGAGTACTGGAGGCACCACAAGCTGAGAGATTAATGTTAAACTCCTCACCTTTAAAAAAATTTTTTTTTTTTATTTTTAAGAGAGAGTACACGTACGTGAGCAGGTGAGGGCCAAAATGGGGACAGGAGGTAGGAAGAGAGGGAGAATGAATCCCAATCAGGCTCCGCATACTATCAACACAGAGCCTGATGCAGGGCTTGAACTCGAGAACCGTGAGATCATGATCCAGGGCTGAAATCAAGACTCAGGACACTTAACTGACTGAGCCACTCAGGTGCCCCAAACTCCTCACCCTGTTTGATACTCTACCTCAAACTAATTGCTTTAGGTGAAGTTCAATGTGCAATGCTATGTTCTACTATGGCTTGTATTAAAATTAAGGTTAGGGCTCTGATGTCTCCTTCCTTAAAAACTATGTTTGGAGAAGTTGGCCAAGGAGTTAGAAGGAGGTGGATCATCAGGTCTTCTCTGCTTTCCCTGACTGCGGCTGACGAACAGACCTAGCTGGTGTCTCCAGGAGAGTGGGTGGGAGGTTGCCTGGGGAAAGGCCCAACAAGGGCCTTGTGGCCTAGGGAGTTCATGACTGTCTTTCATTGCCAATCCAGGCCACTGGCTAGTCAATACTCAATGGATCTTCTCACTGTGTAAGTGGACCAAATCCTTGCTTTAGACTATTCCTACAAGAACCCTTGGATGATGCACTAAATATTAGCTCACTTGGAACAAAGAAGGGCAAACTATCAACTCGATTTTACCAAGTGCTAAAAATATCAGTAAAAGATTTGAATGGGAAGAAGCTGAATTTAATGACAAAACTGGGCTTGTCAAATTAATCATGCCTTCCAAAAACCAGGATCCCTTCCTGTTATTAGCGATGAGTAGATACAGAATATTAAATGACTATTTTAAGTGGAAAAAAGGAGAAAAAAAAACCCCATATATTAATAGTAGTGGGAACACCTGGGGAGAGAAAAAGATTTGGCCTCAGACAAAGGCCACTCATGAGATAAATATTTGCATTTTAGACTTTTGTTTGGGGCTAAAGTTAGAAAACGAAGCCCCAAAGCCTGTTTCATTTGACAGAGACACGTATTCTAGTCTATCAGGAAGAGTGTCCATGGCAAAGGCCGTTTACTGCAAAATTCAAAGAGTATATGAGAAACTGCCTCCACCAAAAGGCAGAGCGATATATGTCATGAACATTTCCTTGCCTGAGATGGAGAGATAAGCACACAACAGAAGGAAAAACACTCAAATCGCACTTTGAGGCAGACCAAGCCCTTTCCCACAGTAAATTCTTTGTATATACACATCAAAAACAGATTCAACAATCCATCTGGGAAAACCAAGGTCAGTTTGCAGCCTTGAACAGAACTAGTGGGGGGAGGAGGGCAGTTCTCTGGGTGAGGTCTTGACAAAGCTTGTCCTCTATGTGACTAAGCAGTTCAGTCACCTGGTGTGCCTGGCTAGGGCAGGAGAGGAGAGCCTTGTCCGTGGGTGCTCTGGGGGCGTGTAAGATGCGTTAGCGCTTCCATCTCCTGTGCCCCCATCCCCCCTTGACAGATGGCAGCTTCTGTGCTACTGTGAACTGTCACATCTGCCCTTCCCTGAGAGGCAGGCCTTGCCCTGAGATGAAGACCTCTCTCACATGAATAGTCCTACCCCCGTGTTCATCAGCTAGATGCTGTGAGACCCTACCACACACTGGCCTGCAGAGGCAGACCCGCATGCTCTGTGGGGCTCGGAAGCCTGAAGGAGACAAAGCCTGCCCGCTGCCTGAACTGAAGTGACAGAGCTGCTGGCACAAGGGGCCATTTCTCAAGGGTGCTGCAGGAGAGGGAAAGAGCACTGGCCCGGGAGTTAGGGGACAAGTGCTAAGTTGGCTCTGTGGCCTTAGGCAAGTCAGTTGACCTGGTAACCTTTGCTCTCTCTGCCCCTCAGAGCTGGAGCTGTAGTGAGCAGCGGATCAGAAAATGGGTTGAAAGGGTTCTATAAAGTGCATGGGATAATAAAAATAACAGCAAAATCATTCTCTTCCTCCTCTCTGGTGACATATTTCTTTCTGTTCCACCGTCTAGGGAACAATAAAACAAGCTCTTCTTCCTCACTGATGAAGAATGGAATTGTTTATAAGCCCTTGCTTATCAGATTTCCAAATTAGTCCCCCTCTGGCCTACCTAGACTTCCCCCTACCCCAGAAAATCTATCATGGAATGAACTCTCAGAAACCACCCACAGTTCAGTTAGCCAGAGAATTTTATTCACAACGGTTTGGCCTTATTTTTTGCAAAGGAATACGTGTGTATTTTCTACACAGACATGCGCGTGTGCGCATGCAGCAAAAGGTAAGTAAGAAGGGGCGTCAGAACTCTGAAATGTCACCAGTCTTTCCAGAGAAATATGGGCAGGGGGGCAGGGGGCCCTGGATCAAAAGCAACTTGTTTAATTCAATTTGGCTTAGGCATGGAAAGGGGAGAAGCACTTGGTCTTAGGGGACATCCCTTGGTATAGTTTTCTTTTTAAGTATTAAAAAAAATGTATGTATTTATTTTTGAGAGGCAGAGAGAGAGAGAGCATGAGCTGGGGAGGGACAGAGAGAGAGGGAGACACAGAATCCGAAACAGGCTCTAGGCTCCGAGCTGTCGGCACAGAGCCTGACGCAGGGCTCAAACCCACGAACCAGGAGATCATGACCTGAGCTGAAGTCGGACACTTAACCGACTGAGCCGCCCAGGCGCCCCTTCGGTATTGTTTATACACAACTGTTTTGATAGAAAATGCTTTTTGGTCACTGAGGGTGACTCATCTGTTGTTGGTAGCTCAAAAGACACAATAATGAACATAATACAAAACACAGAACTTGGAAGAAACTTCCAGATTCACTCTAATTGAACCCTCACATTTTGCACATAAGGGGAAGCGTGGCTCCCAGAAGGAGACCACTTTGCTGCAGATCACGGAGACGGGTGGGACGCGAGCCACGCTCTGCACTGCGTCTCCAGCCCTGTCCCCTAACCATGTGCCTGCCAACGGGGCGGCAGCAGACCTTTCCCAAGGCAGGCAGGAGGCAGAGAGCCCCTCGGCCTCTTCTCAGGCTCCTTCTAGGGCGGCTTGCCCTGCTGGTGGGGGAGGGGTCACCAGGGTGCAAGTCCCCCTGGTCTGGCCCAGAAACCAAGGTGCCTGGAGTTGAAAGGCCCATCTGTTTCGGCCAATCCACCCGAACACGTTATGAGGCGAAGGAGCTGCCCCACAAAGCAGCGGCTGCAGCCCGGCCCATCTCCCGCCCCCGCCGGACGGGAGAGCCGTTTTATCACCTGCAGCTGCAGTCGCCTCCCTTGGGGCCCTGTCCACATCCCCTGTGGTGCAGCCCGTAGTGTCAAAGCGGACAGGCCCCTCTCACGAACAGGTGGGAGGCACCAAGTCTTTCAAACTCAGGCCATTTTCAGTGGCTCCTGTGAAATCTATGTGTGTCCTTCCCATTAGCTGTGGAGGAGTCACTGGCCTGTTCCCGGGGTCTTTGAGGCTCTTCCTCCGACCCAGCTCACAATATCTGGCTCCCAAGTGCCCCAGACGCTCTGATTTGGGAGTGATGAATCAGTCACAAATGTCTAGGGGCCCTTGGTCTCACCACTGTGTGAAGAGCAAAGACAGCAAGCCTCATATGAGTAAAACTGTGCTCTGCTCCGAGCCATCTTGGGCCACACAAGCTAGTTTACAGCCTCAGGTGTTAGTGCTCCAGAAAGGAAAGCGCTGTGAGTTTAAAGGGAACAACGTCCACGCCGTGTCCATGCCATGTCCACGCCTCGAGCTCCCCTCTCTACCCCCAGCACCCACTGCTTGTCATGGCAAGCTCCCTGAAGGCCCAGCTCTGGTGACATGCCCTGTGTTCTGTGTCCACAGACTACAATGTAAACTTCTTGGCCAGACACTGCTCTCCAGTCTGGAGCCAGCTGACTCATCCAGGCCACAGACAAGGAAGGGGTCTTCCAGCTGTGCCTGGCCCACGGGCGCCACCACACTCTGCCTCTGCCTGTTACCTCCAATTTGGGGGGGGGTGGGCAGAGGCCTCCCCCGCGTCCCAGCCCAGGACCAGGGCCCAGCACCCACTCCTCGGCCACTCGGCCACAGGAGGAGTGCTTGTGATAATGCCTGGCACAGACCCCTGGCCACCCTCAGGCAGGGCTACCTGAGTGGAAGGAAGATGATTTCCACAAAGAGTTTCTCTACAAAGGAAATTTTACAACTTCACCCTCTTTCCCATCCTTCTAGTGGCGGTTCTCAATGGGAAGGGCGGGGGGGTGCTTTTCTTCCCCAGGGGACACTTACAATATCTTGAGATGTTTTTGGTTAACATGACTAGGGGGGAAGGGGTACCCCAACAACAAAGGACTGTCCAGTCCCCAAAGTAAATATGCTGAGGTTGAGAAACCTTGTATTTGGGGAACTAACAAGTCACAAAATGGACTCCACTGTTTCTTTTCTATGGGTGATGCTGGCAAACAGTGAAATACCTAACATAAGTGCTGAGGACAGAAAAAGATCTGTCCAGCCTGAATAACCACGAACTGACACGATCAAAGGGAGTCAGTCACTCCTACTTCAGGGTCACTCAGAAACAGCCTAGATGGCCGTCGAGGAGTCCCCAGCGGCTGGAACACAGCAGGCTTCCCGGCACATACTGCTTTCTGCTGACTTCCAATGACGGGCCGGCTATCTAGCGTGGGGTAGCCCGGCCTCCTGTGGGGAGGGAGGGTTGCCGGGTTGGCCCGCTGAGTTCAGAAAACCGAGTCAGGACTGTTCGCCCAGCAAACACATCATGAGCACCTCCCTGCCTGGCCCTACGTGAGCACCAAGGACACAAAGAAATGAGGGAGTGGCTGCCCTCAAGGAACTCCTAGTCTAGTGGGGACACACAGTAGTACACAAATAATTTCCGACACTCACTCGTAGCTGGGCTAATCTAACTTCCATTCTCCTTTAAAAATCCTTTTGGGAAGGGAGACAATAAAGTGGAAAAGAAAGCAGGGGAGCCACACTGCTGATTAAAATCTATATTGCTGCAGCAGCCCCTCTGAGACGAGCTCAGCTCCTGGGTTTGCACCAGCTGGGCCTGTGGAGCTTGTAAATAATTAAAAGGTAATTGGAAGGGAGACCGAAGTATTAAGTGGATTTTTTGCTCTCAGGGCAACCAGGGAGTTTCACTGCTGCCAGTCACATTATCTTCGGGGATTATATTCTTGTTTTGCACTGGCACATGCAGCTCCAGATAGCGGCTGGAGGAGGAAACTGTGGGCTGCCTGGACTGCTCTGAGAGGCTTGGAGATGGGAGGACACGGAGACGCAAAACTTCCAATTACCTTTGTAGGCAAACCAGCAGTAACACGCACACTATTAGCACAGCAGTGAGGCTTAGGAGGTAGAGGAAGAGGAAGGAGGAGAGAGAGGGAAGGGTGTGCTGGAGGGTGGGGGGGAAGAGGGAGAGAAACACAGAATTGTACCTGCTGGGGGCTGCCATTATAGCTCAGCCTAAGATAAAAGAGGAAGATTTCATTCCCAGGTCTCCATAAAGCAGCGGACACAGAAACCAAGGGATACACAATCAGACACAGGCAGGTCTCAGGCAAGAGGCTGATGGGGACAACTCTGTTATGTGGCTCTGTCCTGAGGGTGACAAAAGGAGAGCTACACGGGTTGCTGAGGACCTTCTAGAGGCTGGCTTTCTGGCCATGCTTCCTGAGGGCTGACTCGGCTGGTGAACCCATTGCTGTGACAGGATATAAAGCCAGGAAGTTGAGTCACTGGGCTCAAGACTCAGTCCCGCCAGGATCCAATCCAAAGTGGAGATGTCTGGGGTGGGGGGGTGGGAGTGCGAAGGAGAAGTGAGAAGGCGCATTATAAAGTAGGTGCCCATGCAGAGCGCCCCAAACCAAGCCAGGGGGTACAAAACCCAGAGCCACTGGTTAAGAAAAAAAGAGTTAGCCTCTGCTTTTCACGGATCATTTCAGATCCTCTCAACACATCCTGAGGGACCTCTAGTCTTTGGCCCTTCTCAGTCTCTGTAGAACTAGGTACACCAAGAGGAAACCCAACATACTAGTTTAAGTGATGTCCAAAGTTGCTATACGGCTAAGAAAAAAATACGTTTGATTTTGAAAGAACACCAGAGAGGCCAGTTAATCAGAAGGGAGCAACAAAAATAAGGCAGGACCAAATATGGATGGACCATTCCATTTATTTTCTGCCAAGGCCCTCTCTGCCCTCTTCGATCTGGTTGTCAACTACTCTGCTAGGGCTGGAAGCACTCAACAGTAAGTGCCTCTTGTTGTCCTGGGCTAAGATGCTAGCCCTGTGCAGGGAGAATGGCTAACGGCGACTTATACACAGTAAGCGCTCAATTAATATTCACTGAGTTGAAAAACTGAGGAGACTACACACTCACCCCTCTTCTGCATAAAGACGAAGAGGTCATCCAGGAACTCTTTCCTTTCCGGATCACCGTCCAGTTCATACAGCTGCAATCCCGGGCCCCCAGAAAAAAACACAATGAAAAATTCCGTCTAATGCAGGAAGTCTTCCACCAGACGTATACAACCATCTCTCTGTAGGACCACAAATGTGACTCATTGGCCATTCCTGTCCTTATGCCTTGGGGATCAGATTTAACAACCCACTGCAGAGCTGCCCCACTCAATACCACAAAGGAGACGTTACAGACCTTGGCAAAATCTCGAGAGATCTCTCGTCCCCGGCCTCCATCTGCATCATCACTCCAGGCCAAACCACCATTCTAAAGGAGAACAAAGCACAGAGTTCAGAAGGGAAAAGGAGAGAGTGACAGAGGACAAGGCAATCTTTTGGAGCAAAGACAAAGAGCCTCAGCAATTGTGCTATCTTGGCTCAAACTGTGAAGACTGCTCAGGTAACGGCCTCTGCCGCTCTTACAGGGACATCTTATTCTCTTGCTTTCAGTTATGGTTCCAAAGTAAGAGGGAGTCAGGGGGAAGCCATCAGGTCCAGTTGGTGGGAGGCAGGTGGGTGTTAGTTATCCTTGATAATCCTGGAAGAGGAGGACACAAAGGCCCAACTTTTGGACAACCTGTGCGTGCCTAGCTGGTCTTCCAAAAGCCATCATTCTGAGATGTCCCACTTTTCCCCAGGTTCTATACAGCATACGTGTGTGTGTGTGTGTGTGTGTGTGTGTGTGACTTTACGGCATGTTTGTACACTACACAGGATGTTGTAAAGCCACATGACCACTCTCAGTGGAAGATCAAGGATCACAGAGAGCAGGTCCTGAAGTCCTGGTCTCTCCACTAAGCCTCACCACGAGAAGCCAGAAGTCTAGTGACCAGAACTCCCTAGTGATATGACAGCCTTCAGAGCTTCATGTTATTCCCAAGGTATACAGACTGTGCCCCTAGGATGAAATTCATTTCCATTAGAGAAATAATGAAAACCTAATCCTAATTTAATTGATTAGGTTAAACCAACACCATTCAGCCAATTAGGAGGAAATGGCAAATACGCCTTTGTTTATGTTCTTGGAACCTGCTTCCTGCCTTTATTCAGTTGGGTAACTCTTACTCCCTAGATTAGGCAACACATTCTGGGGGAAGCCTTCCCTTCACTCCCAGCTGCACTAAGTACTCTGGAAGAAATCTCTGTACATTTTGAGCTTAGAATTTAACACATTTCAGAATTATCTATCATCCTCACCATATAAGCTCCTTGAGAGCAGAAGTTTCTTACCCATCTTTGTAGCCCCAGCAGAGAGCACGATGCTGGCACTTATGGGCCCCAGCGAATGTCTGACGAACTATAATCATTGCTAAAAGGCATTAACTGGCTACTTGAATCAATTAGGCACCTCTTCAAAAAATACATATACACACTATAAGAAGAGTCAAAAAGAAGAAAAAAGCCCTCCATGGCGGGGAATATGAAATGTCACGGTAGAAGTCTACACTGGTCAGCGGAGGACCCAGTGGATGGGGCTGGATGCAGCAAGCCTGTCACTGTCTCATCGCTCCCCCAGGACTAGAGGTGCATGGAACACTGGGGTGTGTAAATGGTTGGGGAAGGGCATCTGGGGATGCGGAGCAGACGCTTCCTAGGAGGACATTCTTCTGACTGCATAGGGATCTCACTGTCAAATCTCGTCAATAACATAAAAGCCTGGTCTAATTCCCTTCTTTCCTATCTTCCCCTCTAATCAAGCTTGCCTGAAAGCAGGAGGTATTATTCAGTTATATTTTGGGACCATACTTTACCTCGGCTACTCAAAGAGGGCTCAGAGATGCAGACCCGCTTCCTGATAGCAGCAGTTTAGTACACAGTGAGGTAAGTATAAGCAAGAAGAAGTGACACTCTGTCAGCTGAAATGAAACAGACTACACCAAATTGTTTCCCTGCTTATCTCACAAGAGATGTGTGTAAGGAAGTGCTCAGTAAATGCTATCTGACTGTGCACTCATCATCTCCCCGGGCAGACGTTGTTAGAGATCTCCCTATAGCTCTTCAGCTCAGGGAGGCCAATAACCATGCGGGAGAAACACTATTAAAAAAAAAAAAAAAAAAAGCAAAAAAAAAAAAAAAAAGCTAGGATTCACCCCCACATTGTAATTACAGTCAACAGAAATCTGGTATCATCTGGTGGCAACTAGCACAATGAATAATCAAGATGAATTATGCCTGTCAGGTCAGCAAACCCAGACAGAGTTACAGTTCCCCTTTCAAAAGATGCAGTAGGTTGCCCTAATGCCCAGTGATTTTGTTTGAGCCAGTAATTCCTGCTGGAAAGTCAATTATCCCGGGAGCCCCTATCGGCTGAAAGACATTTAATGGGGGATCATTGCCGCTTCTGTTATGTCAGCTGTTCACTGTGGCAGCTCAATTCCCAGATCTGAAGCTGATTCTGTTCACAGGAGGATTCTTTCTCTACCAGTCACCAAGAGAGACGAAAACACAGTTTTTTGCTAATTACAATAACTTCCAGGCACTCAGAATGCGTACTCAGAAACTATTTAACACTCAGCTGGGTGAGGAGGACAGAATCCACAACCTAGAATTCAGACAGGGCTTTCCACAGCAGGAGAGGAGTGTAAAAACAAGCACACCAGTACAATCACCGTGTGACTACGTGTGAAAATAAACACCCAAGTGCGAGAGCTCAGCTCAGGAACAGAGAAGGCATCAGAGGGTGGGGGCTGGGGGCTGTCATGACCCCTTGGCTTTCTCCAGCTCTGCTCAAACTAGACACCAGAACCCGAGCGGTGGGAGGGTCAGACCTCGCACTAGCTACGGCTTGCTAAATATGAAACACTTACAAATCTGCTTAGTTACAGGATTTTAGCCTGAAACACCCCTAGCTCAGTGATCACAGAAGACAGGGAAATTTGCCAGAATGGGATGGTAAGAGGTTACTCAACTCTTTGGGCGATGCTACCGGCTGACCCATTCCACAGACAGGAATTGTGGTTAAGATTTAAAGAAAACACTGGAAGGGCACAGGAAGGGTGGCTCAGTTGGTTAGGCGTCCGACTCTTGGTTTCGGCTCAGGTCATGATCTCAAGGTTTGTGGGATCGAGTCCCACGGCAGGCTTGGCGCTGACAGCATGGAGCCTGCTTGGGATTCTCTCTCTGCCCCTCCTCTGCTGGCTCATGTTTAAGCATGCACATGTGGTGCTCTCTCTCAACAAATAAATAAACATTAAAAAAAGAAAAGGAAACACAGGGGAAGAGTTGCCCAGGAGTGGAGGTGTTTTCTTTCATCCAAGGCTGGGATGGGCCATTACTTAATCTATAATAATCAGCTGGGGCTGATAAGGAAATGTCTGCTCTCTTTACAGGACATGACTCTCTTGATCTTGGGGCCATTAAACCCTGCTTCACAAAGTTTTCTGACTGAGGTAAGAGTACTTCTGGCCCTGCCTGCCCTTCACAGTCTAGCCGGAATGCTATTTCCTCCATAAAGACTCTTGCTTCTATCCACCAGGCAGAACTGATGCCTTTCTCCTCTGGGCTACCACCAGACATGCTGGTTACTTGTACCCCGCCTACATCCCCAGTCTGTGCGTGTCCCCCGGAGTCTGTGTGCATCCCATCAGGGTATCCCCAGCCTCCAGTTCAGAGAAAGCATGGGCACGTTTACTGAAAGGCTCGAATGGGCTCCCCCATGAAACCTCCAACCCTACACCTCCTCTGTTCTCTTCTCCTCCTTTCATGGGGAGGACCCAGGCTTTAGCACTCTGATCAACTACTGTAAAACATAGCTCACTTCAAGTTGATGTGCAGGTTTCTTGGCCTCTCACCAGGCTGTGGGTGTGACTACTGAAGCCCAGTGACGATTTCTGTCTTGGATGCCATGCATTGGCGGGAAGGAGAGTAAAGAGTGGCAGAGGTGAGTGTGGGGAACACACATCCAAAAGGAGCTAGCTCCACAGTTTAGCGGGGTCCCCGAGAAAAGCATTTCAACTGAAGGGTCGCGGCATACAAGTCTATGGGCTAGGGGACCGGGCTCTGTTACTGTGAGGGCAGCAGGCAGTAGCCAGTGGTCACTTAACTGCTATTTACAACCTTCCCAGCCTCTCCTACTTGAGGCCCCTCTTAAAAGCTTTGATCTCACCAGGAGCTTACAGGAAACTGACAGTTTGTTCCCAAATACCCAACCAAGCTAGCTGTGGATGCTATATCCACATTCAGCTTACTTTCCCCAGGGAAGCACAGTGTCTTGTCTTTAAATCCCTCAAAAAAGGGAGTGGAAGAGGGCTGGGGGAAGGAGTAAGGGGAGTAGAAAGCTAAGGCTTGGGCAAGGACTGGGCCAGGGGCTTAACTAGCATTTTCTCACTGAAGTGTATGATGTAGGGGTGGTTCTTTTAGAGATGGGAAAACAGCAGCTCGAAGAGCAAGCTGCTCAAGTGGCCCAGGGTCTCAGAGTTTCCAAGTGGCAATGCCAGCATGCAAACGAAGGTCGGGCTCTGTTACACCATCCTGCCTTGTGGGTGGAAGAGACAGCAGAGTGTGTTCTGGGTGTGACATCAGGGAAGGAGAGAGGGAAGAGAAGAACTAGAAAATCCTCTGGCCACAGAATGCCTACAATTCCAAGCCATGGTCCTTTTATTCCCTGATTCATCTCACCGGTTTCACCTGGGAAGCGCAGCCCACCAGGCAACTGGCCGTCAAGCATCACCTGCCCGAGGGACTTACCTGGGGGGACTGGGATAAGAGCTACTAACCTTTTGCCACTACCTCCAAAACATCCTCGGTAGGATGAGCCTGTTGTCCCCCAGGGGACAGGATGCCAGGGAAAGGAGAGAGAGAGAGAGAGAGAGGCAGGTTAGCCTTAGCCTCTGAGAGGGCCAGCAGAATGCGGCACTTAGCACTGGGATGTGCACACAAAAGGCCTTCAAACAATAATGAATCAAAGTCTAACGTGACTGCTCCTCAGAATTAAAATTGTGCTTCCCCAACATTCCAACCCTGGAAGGCCCAGAAGATAGAGGGGAAATGTATCCACTCTGAAAATCTAAAAGGCTGCCTTGCAGAAGAGGAGGCAAGGTGGTGGTGTTTTTTCTTTTCCTTTTTCCCCTAAAGCCCCAGAGGGCAGAACTAGAGTTAAGTAAGGGAGGACAATTTCAAGGAACAGAGGGGGCCTTCTCAGGAGGTGAGCAGCTTTCTGTCCCTGGATGGCCATCTGTCTGGGACGTCATGCTGTGGAATCCAACATGGGACAGGGCTGGATGAGAGGGCCTCTGGGGGCTCTTTCTGTCCTGAGCAGCAAAGACCCTATGACAAACTCATTCAACACTGATTTCCTGAGAACCCGCCCTGGGGAGAGCATTGTGCCAGCTGCTGAGAATACCCCTTCCCTCCCGACCCCCCCAAAAGTGATTCTTCTCGCTGGGATTTTTACCATGGAGTTGGAAAAACAAGTTGGACACACACACCATTTAACAGAGCAAGTCAAAGTGCCCAGGAGGTGGAAGAAAGGAGGGCGCCTCAGAGGTGGAGATAAAGCCGGCCTGGAAGAAGGGGTTGAGGGGAGATTTACAGTGTAAATGAGCTCGGAGTGGGGGGATAAACAAGGCATGTTTTGGCAGGGAGGATTCAAGTCTGAATAGCTGAGGTGGGAACAGGCTGTGAAATGCCTTGAATACCAGGAGGAAATTTAAACTCTGAACTGTGAACAGGAGGGAGGCAGTGGATGTTTTCTGAACAGAAAAATAAATGATTAAACCAGTGTTTTAGAGGATTTTAATAACCCATTTGATTAGGAAAAATAGAAATCTACAAATGTATGTAGACACCTAACCGAGGTTAAGATTATCGGGGATTTTCACCTTTCGTTTTTTCATTCTATCATTTCCATACGAACATGCGATCGCCTAGGATATACTACATAATGTGAAAAGTTCTGAGGGAAAAAGAACAAGACAGGAGCCTCTGACCTCCTGGAGCTTGCAGTCTAATGCTGAGGGAGAGATGATTAAAAAAAAACCAATTGCTTATTTTTCTAGATTAACTTTTGAATGATGTGTCAAGCAAGACCTATCACTTGCTCTCCCCCTTCTCTCTTGCCTCCAACGAAGAAAATCTGGATTGCACTGAAATTATAGAATAGCTCGGTGAACTGACACCTTCACAATAGTTTTAGCCTTTCTAGTAAGGGGGCAGTATGACCCTTCATGTAACAACATATACTTCTGCAGTAACCATTTGCAATGCAGATATACCACTTTTGTAAAATGCACGGAAGACCTGAAAGGGAAAGCAAGCACTGGAGGATGCCAGGCTGTGTGGTCCATGTGGAGAGCCTGGGGTAGGGCAGGGGACAGCAGGACCAAGGAGACGAAAGGGAAAGGGGATGAATGTGAACCTGATCGTGAGAAAGATTATGTTCTGATGGAAATGAAGAGACGCTGGGCAAGGCATCAAACCAGAATAGACCAATGTCTCTGGTGGTGGTGGTCTGAGTATGAGAGAAAGAAAGAGGAGGAGGAGGGGAGAGAAGACAGAATATTCCACAACCCTGGAACAAGCCAGGTTATGGCAGCTGGAAGCGACAAGCTTCCAGTGAGGAGAGAGGGAGAAATTCAACCAGTATTTGTTGACCCAAGAAGGCTACCTAGGGCCTTTCTTTTACTGGAATTTGGAAGAAGAAGAAGGAAAAAAAAAAGCCCAACCAGACCACACCTCCAGGATCTTAGGAGCCAGCGCTACATTCCTCAGAGCTGTACCTCCCCAGAGACAGGAGCGCCTGACTTTAAAAGCAATTAAGTATCTAGGCTATTTTAGGATTACTCCTTGACCACCTGGAATATCTTATTAAAGCACAGCTCAGATGTCCAAAGCAATTTTAGTTCCCATTCCTCACTCCTCCCCAAGGCAAGAGTTAACCCTTTCCTTCAGGTTTAAAGTGCAGAGAGGCTAAGTTACCAACTCTTCATTTGGGCTCCCCATATTCCAAAACCTCCAAGAAACTGTCCTGTCCTTCATACATACTTCAGACAACTTTTTCAGAGATTGAGTGTTCTCTAAAGACACAGATCAGTAATGTGTTTCCTTTCTGTCTACTCTCTATAATCTAACAGATTCTGAACCCCAAGGTCAAGGATTTGGGCAAATTCCTGGGGCCCGAATCTCAAAGCAGTCATTAGGAAAATAACTAGACTTCAAAAGGGGCTGATCTCAAACTCATGGATACTATTTAATCACTCTGAAATATAAAATGTAACTAAAGCACTTGGACTGAATATTGCTATTGTTACTATTGTTATTTATTTATTCAAAAAATTTTTTACGTTCATTTATTATTGAGGCAGAGAGAGACAGAGCACGAATGGGGGAGGGGCAGAGAGAGAAGGAAACACAGAATCTGAAGTAGGCTCCAGGCTCTGAGCTGTCAGCACAGGGCTTGATGCAGGGCCTGAACCCGTGAACTGCGAGATCATGACCTGAGCCGAAGTCTGTCGCTCAACCTACTGAGTCACCCAAGCGCCCCTATTGTTATTTTTTTTTTAAATACGCAACCTACAAACTACCTTTTCACTGGCTAGACGTCACTCTAAGGATATCATGTAAGCCTCACTGTGACTGCTCTACTGCTGGCTAGGCTGATGTTGCTGGAATGTTAAAAGCTCAATGCAATACCCAGATCTTGGTAGGAAGAAAAGAAAAACATATTTGCCCTCCCAGCAGTTTTAACTGGTTCCAGGAGGTAATGAGACATGCACAAGGGGGTAATGGGCAGGATTACAGGAGAATCCTAAAAGGAGACTGAAGCCCCAGGAAGTAAAACAGATATTGTTATAAGCAACACTGTTGGACTACAAAACCCTCCTGATAAGATCAGGATTACTGCTCTCGGCTAAATTGCTCAGGCCTTGGAAACACTAGAGTTATAATTATCAGATGCACACCTTCCGCCTTCAGGTAACTTTAGCAGGAACCAGAAAGCACCTCCCCACCTCTTACTAGCAGCAAAGATCAATTCAAACTCGGTGGCTTGGAAAAAGGGTTACGGGACACTTTCTTGATTAAGCAGTAGGAAAAAGGGGGAGGAAGGGAGAGAGCAGCAGTCCTGCCTTGCCATCTAGGCACACAATCCTCCAGGCAATACTTAAGACTGCCCAGAAGTGGGGTTTTCCTACAAAATGAGGAAGAAAATCTGAAGTGCGGTGTTGGCGATGAGGATGCCCCTATGCCAAAGAGTGAACTGGCCCCGGCAAGTCTAAGTCGGCCACAGAGCAAACTGCCAGCTCCTCTTCTTGGCCGAGTTCCAGGGGGCCACACGCTTACTCTGCCCTGAACTTCCACACTGGCTCCTGCCATCCATTTAGAGCACAGTGAACCCGTGAACAGGCAGCCAGCAGTGGTGAGCCGAGGAGAACATCTCATCTGACCTTCCCCTGACAGAAGGGAAAACTAAGATCTGAAGAGGTTAGGAAACAGGCCCCAAATCAGTGCTTCAGAAACTTTTTTTTTTATAATTAAACTTCTTTTTCTCGAGCTACATTTTTTAAATTTCATTATTTTGTTTGCTTATTTTGAGAGAGCAGAGAGAGTGAGCAGGAGAGGGGCAGAGAGAGAAGAGAGAGCATCCCGAACAGGTTCTGCACTCTCAGACACAGCCCGACGCAGGGCTCGAACTCATGAAACTGTGAGATCATGACCTAAGCTGATGTCAAGAGTTGGACGCTTAACCGACTGAGCCACCCAGGAGCCTCTAAAGCTACATTAAAAAAGAAAAACATTTGTTTTTAAGTTATCTCTACACCTAATGCAGGACTCAAACGCACAGCCCTGAGATCAAGAGTCGCACACTGGTGCCCCCAGCCAGCCTGGTACCTCCCAGCAACATATTTTAAATGTATAGGAAGAACACATTTTTAAAAAATGCTATGAAAAATTATTTTATAAAGTAAAAAAAAGAAAACTTTCATTTCAAGGTTGGCATTCCACAGAGAAGGTTTCCTCACACCAAAGACAAGAGTCCGCCCCGCATCCAGTTTTGAAAGCTTCTCCTAAGACTTCTCCCCACCCCATGGCCCCATCTTGGGGGGCGGCGCCACGGTGTATGCATGTTCTGACTCTGATGCCCGATGCCCTGTGCTGCCTGCCACCTCTCCCTGGCCGTCTTCTCTCATACACAGTGACCTGCTCCTCTGTGAGGCTGGCGCACCAGCACAGGGCCTGGCAGAAGGAAGGGGTTCAAATGAATGTCAGCCACAGGCACAGACTTCGGAGGATCACTGCAGGGTAAGGGACGAACTGGGGGGAAGCAAATACTTAAAAGAAAGTGGGCTTCACTTCAAGTTCTAAAAATACAACTCTAAAAAAGGGACCTAGAAGGCGATATAAACCATTTCCTAAAGTCAGCAGTTTAATCTTAACATTTCAAGAGTATATCAGAAGCACATACATTAAAAAAAAAGAAAAAGATCCCATTATACATATTCAATTTTACAAATTAGCAAAGCTTTAAAAAATGATAAGATTTGGGGTACCTGACTGGCTCAGTCAGTTAAGCATCTCACTTTGGCTCAGGTCATGATTTCCTGGTTTATGAGTTCATGTCCCACACCATGCTCTGTGCTGATGGTGCAGAGCCTGCTTCAGATCCTCTGTCTCCCTCTCTCTCTGACCCTCCCCTACTCTCACACTCTCGAAAATAAATAAACATTATATATATTTTTTAAATAGTGAGATTGAATGATAACAAGGGTTGGGGCAATTGGATCTCCTTTATTCCCATAACGGAAATATAAAAACGGCAGGATTTTTCCAGAAAGTCAGTTGCCTTATTAAAAATGCCATCACGGGGTGCCTAGGTGGCTCAGTCAGTTAAGTGTCTGACTCTTGATTTCAGCTCAGGTCATGATCTCACAGTTCCTGAGTTTGAGTCTTGCATCAGGCTGTGCTGACAGTGGCAGAGCCTGCTTGGGACTCTCTCTCTCTGCCCTTTCCCTACTCAAGTATGCATGCGCACATTCTCTCTCTCTCTTAAAATAAATAAATAAACTTAAACCCTAACCCAACCAGTGACGTGCCCAGCCCTGTTTCGTTATTTCATGTGTATTACACATTTAAACGTCAGCACAATTCTGAGGGGGCAGGGCTACTACTGTCACTCCCATTTTTCAGATAAGAAAACCAAGGCATAAGGAAGGCAGCGGAAACACCTAGTAGAAGGTTGCAAAGCAATGGAACAGAAGAGTCAAGAATCAAATCCAGGCAACACATCTTCAAGTCTCTGCTTTTAACTGCTTCACTATCTAGTCTCCTGCTGATCTTATAATTCTGTTCTCCAATTCTATCCTAAATAACTAGAAATACAGTTTCATTTATAATAGCAAAAAATTAGAAACACCCTACATGTTTGCCATGAAGGCACAGGCAACTCGTGAAGGTGCTATCCATGTGACAGAATATCGCGCAGCCAAATAAACACTTAATCCCTACTTCATATCCTTTCCATGAATTCCAAATTAACGAAAGAGCCCAAATGTCCATCGACTGATGAATGGAGAAAAACGACGTGATATCGCTCTCCTACAAATAAGAATAGAATCCCCCTAAAATAAGATTTATATACATATATATTTTTATTTCTGGGGAGAGGAAGGTCTTTTTAAATAGGAGAGAAACCATAAAGGGAAAGATCAACTGATATAGCTACATCAAAATTTAAACTCCCACCTCATGAAAGAACTACAAGATGAGAGACTGACAACTGGAAAGGGCTTGCAACATGAAGACGAAAAGCATAGGTCAAGCTCAATAAGACAAAGAAAACAGAAGAGAAAATGGGCTAAAGCAACAAAACACAACATACCCAAACTCATGGAATGTAACAAAAGCAGTACTAGGAGGGAAATTTATGGCAATAAAAGCCTACATTAAAAAAGAAAATGTCAAACAACCTAACTCTCCACATCAAAGAACTAGAAAAAGAACAAACTAAGCCTAAAGTTAGCTGAAGGAAGGAAATAATAAAGATCAGGGCAGAAATAAACAAAACAGGCACTAGAAAAACAACAGAAAAACATGAACTAAACTAACAGACGTTTTTTTGAAAAGATAACAAAATTGACAAACTTTTAGCTAAACTAAGAAAAGAGTGAAGACTCAAACTTATTTAAATTCAGAAATGAAAGAGGAGACATTACAATCAGTGCCATAGAAATAAAAAAGATTATAAGAGGCTACTCTGAATAGTTCTATGCAAATTACAAAATCTTGAGGAAAAAGATCAATTCTTAGAAACTTACACCTACCAAGACTGAATCATGAAGAAACAGAAAATCTGAACAGCCCTATAACTAGTAAGAAGATAAAATCAGAATCCAAAACCTTCCAACAAAGAAAAGCCCAGAACCAGATGGCTTCACAAGTAAATTCTACCAAACATTTAACGAAGAATTAGCAGCAAGCCTTTCCAAACTCTTCTAAAAAACTTAAAGAGGAAGGAACACTTCCAGATTCATTTTGAGCCCAGCAACACCCTGGTAATGAAGCCAGAAAAAGACACTACAAGAAAGCTACCTGATGAATACAATGCAAAATCAATAAAATACAGGCAAACCACTATCAACAGCACATTTAAAGGATCATCTACCATGACCAAATGAGACTGATTCTGTGGGATGCAAGGATGATTCAAAAATCAACCAATTCACAAAAATCAACCAATGTGATATATCACATTAACTGATGGAAGGTAAAAATCACATGACTATCTCAAGAGATGCAGAAAAAACATTTGACAAATTTAACATCCTTTCGTGATAAATATGCTCAAGGACTAGGTATACAAGTAAATTACCTCAACATTTTAAAGGCCATTAATGAAAAGCCCACAGCGAACACCATACTCAATGGTGAAAAATCAAAAGTTTTTCCTCTAAAGTCAGAAACAAGGCAAGGATACCTACTCTTAACATTTCTATTTAACACAGCACTAGAAGTCCTAGCTAAAACAATTAGGTAAGAAAAAGAAATTAAAAATCCACATTGGAAAAGGAGAAGTAAATTATCTGTTTGCCAATGACATGATCTTATATGCAGAAAACTCTAAAGATTACACACACACACACACACACACACACACACACACACTCAGACTCTGTTAAGTGAATTCTGGGAAGTTGCAGGATACAAAATGAATATACAAAAATCAGTTGTGTCTCTATACACTAACAATGAACAATCGAAGAAGGAAATTAAGAAAAACAATCCCATCAATGGCATCAAATGGAATAAAATAAAATAAAGCTAATCATGGGGGCCAAAGACTGGTACGCTTAAAACTACAAAATACTGCTGAAAGAAGTTAAAGAAGATACAGAAAAATGGAAAGACACCCCACAGTCGTGAACTGGA
Source organism: Suricata suricatta (assembly GCF_006229205.1). Lineage (NCBI taxonomy): Eukaryota > Metazoa > Chordata > Mammalia > Carnivora > Herpestidae > Suricata > Suricata suricatta. Next base: position 110,635,073 of record NC_043708.1, on the reverse strand, counting down.
AGAATTAATATTGTTAGATTGTCCATACTACCCAAAGAGATTTACAGATTCAATGCATCTCCCACCAAAATCCCAGTGGCATTTTTTTTAACAAACAGAAAAAACAATTCTAGAATTCATATGGAACCACAAAGGACCCGAAATAGCTGAATCAGTCTTGAGAAAGAACAAAGCTGAGGCCTCATACTTCCTGATTTCAAAACATATCACAAAGCTACAGTGATCAAAACAGTATGCTATGGGTATAAAGACAGATATTATTTACCAATGGAATAGAAATAAACCCACACACATATGGTCAATTGACCTCTGTCAGGGTACCAACATAAACAATGGGGAAAAGATAGTCTTCTCAGCAAATGGTGCTGGGAAAACTCAATATCCACATGCACAGAATGAAAACTGCCCCTCAGCTTATACCATACATAAAAGACTTATAAACATAAGACTTGAAACTATAAGGTTCCTGTAAGAAAATACAGGATGAAAGCTTTGTGACGTTACTCTAGGCAATGATTTCTTGGAGAGGATACCAACAGCACAAGCAACAACAGTTAAAATGACAAATGGACTATAGCAATAGCAACAAACTTTTGCACAGCCAAGGAAACACTTAACAGCAAAAGGCAACATACAGAATGGAAGAAAATGTTTGCAAGCCATGTATTTGATAAGGGGTTATATCCAAAAGATATAAGAAACTCCTACAACTTAATGGCAAAAACAAAAACAAAAAACAAAACAAAAAAACCCCAAATAACCTGATTACAAGGGGTGTAAAGACTAGAGCAGACACTTCTCCAAAGGCACACAAATGGCCAGCACATCTGTGAAAAGATGCTCAACAACACTGATCATTATAGGGAAATGCAGATCAAAATCAGTATCACCTCCCATCTGTTAAAATGATTATTAAAAGCCCAAATGTCCATCAACTGATGAATGGATAAAGAAGGTGTGGTATAGATACATACATACAATGGAATATTACTTGGCAATAAAAAAGAATAAAATCTTGTCATTTGCAACAACGTGGATGGAACTAGACTGGATTATGTCAAGCAAAATAAGTCAGTCAAAGACAAATACCTTATGATTTCACTTATATGTAGACTTTAAGAGAATACAAAAGATGAACATAGGGGAAGGGAAGGAAGAAAAAAACAGAGAGGGAAGCAAATCATAAGAAACTCTAAAATACAGAGAACAAACAGGGTTGCTGGGTGGGGGGTGGGCTAAATGGGTAATGGGCACTAAGGAGGGCACTTGTTGGGATGAGCACTGCGTGTTAAATGGAAGTGATGAATCACTGGGTTCTACTCTTGAAACCAATACTACACTGTATGTTAACTAACTTGAATTCAAGCTAAGAAAAAAAAAAAGAATTCAAGTATTATACTCAGTGCTAAGTGTAAAATTTTCAATGTTTATACTAAACTTCGTATTTTAAGGAGAATGCTATGATAGCCTTAGTATCCTACCATCTAGAAGTCTAAATGGCTTAAATACTGAATAAAAAGTCATATGTCACAAAAACAAAAAGGAATTAGAATCACGACCTCGAAGAGGTATCCACACTCTCATGCTCACTGCAGCATTGTTCAAAATAAGCAAGCTATGGAATCAACCTAAGTGCCCACCAATGGATGAATCAGTAAGGAAAATGTGGTATACCAGAAATAAACCCAAACCTATATGGTCAATTAATCTACAACAAAGGAGGCAAGAATGGGGAAAAGACAGTCTCTCTTCAATAAATGGTGCTGGGAAAATTAGACAGCTACATGCAAAAGAATGAAAATGGACCACTTTCTTATACCATACACAAACATAAACTCAAAATGGACTAAAGATCTAAATGTGAGACCTTTCAGACCATAAAACTCCTGGAAGAGAACAATGGGAGAATTTCTTTCACATCAACCTTAGCAACATTTTTTTAGATCCTTCAACAGGCAGGGAAACAAAAGCAAAAATAAATTATTGGGACCACATCAAACTAAAGAGCTTTTGCACAGCAAAGGAAACCATCAGCAAAATGAAAAGGCAACCTACTGAATGAGAAGATATTTGCAAATGATATATTCGCTAAGGAATATCCAAAATATATAAAGAACTTTTACAATTCAACACCAAAAAACCCCTACAAATAATCTGATTTAAAAATGGGCAGAAGACCTGAAGAGACATTTTCCCAAAGGCATACAGAAGCCAACAGACACACAAAAAGATGCTCAACATCACTAGTCCTCAGGGAAGGGCAAATCAAAATCACAATGAGACATCACCTGTTAAAATGGCTAGAATCAAAAAAACAAGGGGTGCCTGGTTGGCTTAACCAGTGGAGCATGTAACTCTTGATCTCAGGTCGTGAGTTCAAGCCCACGTTGGGTACAGAGATTACTTAAAAATAAAAATGGAAGGAAGGAAGGAACAGATGGACAGACGAACAGTGTTGGTGAGAAAGTAGAGAAAAAGGAACCCTGGTGCACTGTTTGTGGGAATGTAAACTGGTGCAGCCATAACTATGAGTAAGAATGTTCCTCAAAAAATTACAGAAATATGATACGAATCTAGTAGTTCTACGAAGTGGGTATTTACTGAAAGAAAATAAGAACATTAATTCAAAAAGACATGTGCACTCCTATGTTTACTGCAGCATTATTTACAACAGCCAAGATATGAGGGCACCTGGCTGGCTCAGTCGGTTAAGTGCCCCGGTCATGATCTCAGAGTTTGTGGGATCGAGCCCTGGTGTCGGGCTCTGTGTGGGCAGCTGGAGCCTGCTCAGGATATTGTCTCCCTTGCCCCTCTCATGCCCTCTCTCTTTCTCTCTCAAAATAAATAAATAAACTTAAAAGAAAGAATACAATAGCCAAGATATGGAAGCAACCTAAGGGTCCACTGATAGATGAATGGATAAAGAAGATGTGGTATTCATATACAATGGACTATTATTGAGCCATTAAAAAAATGAGGTCTTGCCATTTGCAACAACATGGATGGACACAAAGGGCATTATGCTAAGTGAAATAAGTCAGACAGAGAAAGACAAAAACCATATGCTTTCACTTATATGTGGAATCTAAAAAAACAAACGAATAAAAACACAAAGAAGCAGCAGAAACAGACTCATGAATACAAAGAACAAACTAATGTTTGCCAGAGGCAGGGGAGGTAGCCCGACAGGGCACAATGGGTGAAGTGGAGGGGGAGATCCCGGTTTCCAGCTATGGAATGAATGAGTCATGGTGATACAAGAGGGAATACAGTCAATGATCTTATAATATCGTTGCATGGTGACAGATGGGAGCTGCACTTTCAGTGAGCACAGCATGAAGTGCAGACTTGTTCAAGCACTAGGTGGTACACCTGAAACTAATGGAACTCTGTGTGTTAACTAGACTCAATTGTGGAATATTATTCAGTCACTAAAAAGAAGAAAATTCTATAATATGTGCTAATATAGATGAACCGGGAGAACAAGATGTTATATATTGTAAACATTTCAATAAAAAGTCAAATAAATGTAACTGAAGTGAAATGAGCTACTCACATAAGTTGTCATATAAGGACAACTACTTCATGATTCCACTTCTAGAAGGCATCTAGAGTAGTCAGACTCATCAAAGCAGAAAGCAGAATGGTGGTTGCCGGGAGCCCAGGGGGGATGGGAATGTGGAACGGCTGCTCAATATATTAAAGTTTCAGTCATGCAAGGTGAAAGAGTTCTAGAGATCTTCTGTACAACACTGTGTTCATAATTAACAATACGCACTATACACTTACAATTTTGTTAGGAGGGTAATCTCATGTGTTTTTTATAATTAAAAAAAAAAGAAAGAAAAAGGGACAAAGACTACAAAGGCTACAAGCAGGATAAGATGAGCACAAATACAAAAGGCAAACATATGAAAAGATAGTAATATAAATATACCTTCTGATACAAGAAATTCAATCTCTAGGATAATGTACCCTGCCATAGAAATACACAAGGACATGGCCTTATAGAGCAGCTACAGAGACAGTTTATATTTATACTAAACACACACACACACACACACACACACACACACACACACACACTCTCCCTCTCTCTCTCTCATGCATTCTGTAACCACACAGTTAAGTAGGTAGATAATATGGAAACGGCCCTAGAAGCTGAGTGATGCCAAGTGGCCTGTGAGTGGGGTGGGGTGGGGTGGGAGGGAGCAGTGTAGGCAACAGACGACTACATTTTTTAAAACTATAAACTTTTATTCTATACTTTCCTAGGTAGTTTTAATTTTCCTGAGCATCTCTTCAATATTAGTTGTGTAATTCTGAGATAAGTTATAAAAATATTAATAAATGGATCATTATGAACACATACATGGAAAGAAAAATAGCCGCAACACTGAGTAAAAAGAATACGTTGCAGGGGTGCCTGGGTGTTTCAGTTGATTTCAGCTCGAACCTTTATCTTGTAATTCATGGGATCAAGCCCCTGGGCAGGCTCTGCGCTGCCAACCTGCTTTGGATTCTCTCTCTTAATCTTTTCTCTTTGCCCCCTCCCTGCTCTCGTTCTCTCCCTCTCTCTCAAAATAAATGAACATTAAAAAATAAATTGCAGAATAATGTGTAGAGTACCTATTTTTGTTAAAAACAAGTAAAACATATTTCAAGAGAAAAAAAGTTCTGAAAAAGTATAGAGCACCAAACTTTTAACAACATAAACCAACTGACAGGCTTTTACTCTACACATTTCTATATTTCTAAAATTATTTGAGGGGCGCCTGGGTGGCTCAGTCGGTTAGGCGTCCGATTTCGGCTCAGGTCATGATCTCACAGTGGGTTCGAGCCCCACATTGGGCTCTGTACTGACAGCTCAGAGCCTGGAGCCTGCTTCAGATTCTGTGTCTCCCTCTCTCTCTGTCTCTCAAAATAAAATAATAAAGATATAAGGAAATTTTGAAAAAAAAAATAAAATTATTTGAGTCAATAAAACTTCTGTAATATGTTTTTCTTTTTTTTTAAATAATTTTTAAAAATGTTTTATTTATTTTTAATACAGAGAGAGACAGAGCACGAGAGGGGGAGGGGCAGAGAGAGAAGAAGACACAGAACTGGAAGCAGGCTCCAGGCGCTGAGCTAGCTATTAGCACAGAGCCTGACGCGGGGCTCGAACCCACGAACGTGAGATCTGACCTGAGCCGAAGTCGGAGGCTTAACCGACTGAGCCACCCAGGCGCCCCTGTAATATGTTTTTCAAATTTTAAACAGTTTAAAAATTATCCATTAAAATAAATTTTAATGATAAAAATTGCTCATGGTCAGGCATTTTTATTTTTCTTTTAAACACAAAGGAAACAGGGCACAGGGGTGGCTCAGGCAGTTAAGCCTCTGACTTTGGCTCGGGTCATGATCTCGCAGTTTGTGAGTTCGAGTCCCACATCAGCCTCTATCTATGCTGACATTGCAGAGCCAGGAGCCTGCTTCAGATTCTGTCTCCCTCTCTACCCTTCCCCCCGCTGGCACCAGGTCTCTCACTCTCTCAAAAATAAACATTAGAAAGCATTTAAAAAACACACAAAGAAAATATAGTTGAACTTTGAATATTAGAGGCTAGGGATGCCAACCCCGCATGCAGTTGAAAATGTGAGTATAATTTTTCATTCTCAAAAAACTTAACTACAAAGAGCCTACTGTTGACTAGAAGCCTTACCGATAACACAAAGTTGATTAACACATATTATGTGCATTATATGTATTATATACTGTATTCTTACACAAAGTGAGGTAGAAAATAGAAACTGTTCACCCAACTTCAGCTCAGGTCATGATTTCATGGTTCATGAGTTCGAGCCCCGCATCAGTCTCTGTGCTGACAGCTCAGAGCCTGGGGCTTGCTTTCAGATTCTGTGTGTGTGTGTGTGTCTCTATCTCTGCCCCGCCCTCTCTCTCACTCTCTCTCTGTTAAGAAAATCACAAGGAAGAAAAAATAACACTTGTGGTACTGTACTGTATTTATGGGGAGAAATCCACATGTAAGTGGACTCATCCAGTTCAAAACTGTGTTGTTCAAGGGTCAACTGCACAGGAAAATGTTTACAGTTACATCTGTGTTATGTGATTACAGTGATTAAATTTTCTCTTTTACAAATGTTTATACCTCCCATGCTTTCCAAAATGAGTAGGAATCACTTTGACAACCAGAAGTAATAAATCAAAGTTACTTTCAGGGTGATGGAGCACTAGGGAAGATTATCCTTGCCCTGCTCTATCTGGAAAGGAGTGAGAGAAAGCATGGGAAGAGGTGAAGCATGGAGGCTGGAGTCAGAACCCCTAGCTTAACAGCCTAGCTTCCCAACTGTGAGACTACTAAGCAGCTCCCTCTACAATTCTTTCCTCATCTATAAAATAAATACAAAAAAGGTGATGATACCAAAGGCTGCCCCATGCAGCTCAATGAAATAAAGCAATTACCAGGCATACGAGAAGTCAAAAAGCCTAAGCTATTAAAAATTGAAAACAAAAACACAAAAGCAGCACACAAAACCATGATTGAGGACAGTCTGATACCGAGGAACTCTACTGCCTCTCTCTCTTGCCAAGAAAACCTCACCCAGAAATGCGAGCTACAAGCCAGCCCTCTGCATCCCTTACACATACAGCTAACCTGAAACCAAGAGAGAAAGCAGAGTCCACAGCTCAAGGAACAAAAAAGGAATCCACCAACAGCGAGCAGGTGCCAAAGCTGTAGGACTCAAGGGAGAAGGTACCTGGATATAGTTCTTAACATCTAAGGGCTGAGGACTGGAGATTTAATTCCAAGGGAGAGGAGTCCAGGCTGAAGGCCCCTGCATAACAGGAACCAGAACTGAAATCCAAGCATTAAGCCAGAGGCCATGAAGGAATACACTTCCACCCCTCATTAGATGGGGCTTAAGAAACCACATACCACCCTAGAGAAGTAAGGGACCTGGCCATTTGCCAGTACCCTTGTGGAAAAATAAGGTGTGTAAGAAACGGAAGCCCAGACTCTCACCAGGCACAGGTGGGGACTCCAAATTCACATTACTCCAAAGCAATGACAACTAGCTAAACTTGCAGGGCCCCAGCAGAGGAGAAAACAAAACTCCCCTTAGGAATGCTTCCATAATCCAGAGCACATGGGACTCCCATGGAAACAAATCCCAACTCAAAATGAGTTTACACTGGGAAAACAAAAACACCGTAAGAGGAAATAAACCGTCATATGGGAGAGTGGAGAGTAACATGAAAGAAGAACTTGTACTCCAACAGTGAGATAATAGAATCATCTGAAAGTATTTTTATTAAAAAAAATAAGAATTTGTTTTAATGCTTAATTCTGACAGAGAGAGACAGAGACAGAGCATGAGGATGGGAGGGGCAGAGAGAGGGGGAGACACAGAATCTGAAGCAGGCTGTAGGCTCTGAGATGTCACACAGAGCCTGACGTGGGGCTAGAACTCACAAACTGTGAGATCATGACCTGAGCTGAAGTTGGACGCTTAACTGACTGAGCCACCAAGGTTCCCCTAAACATGCTTATTTTATTTTATTTTATTTTAATGGTTTATTTATTTTTGAGAGAAAGAGACAGAGACAGCGTGAGCAGGGGAGGGTCTGAGGGAGAGGGAGACACAGACTCCAAAGACAGGCTCTAGGCCCTGAGCTAGCTGTCAGCACAGAGCCCGACGCGGGGCTCAAATCCACGAACCATGAGATCATGACCTAAGCCAAAGCCGGACACTTAAACAACTGAGCACCCAAGTGCTCCTAAACATGCTTATTTTACTTTATTTTATTATTATTATTTTTAAATAGCTTTTGGTCAAATTGGTTTCCATACAACACCCAGTGCTCTTCCCCACAAGTGCCCTCCTCCATCACCACCACCTCTTTTCCCCCCTCCCCCTTCCCCTTCAATCCTCAGTTCATTTTCAGCATTCAGTAGTCTCTCAAGTTTTGCATCCCTCTCTCTCCCTAACTCTCTTTCCCTCTTCCCCTCCCCATGGTCCTCCATTAGGTTTCTCCTGTTAGACCTATGAGTACAAACACATGGTATCTGTCCTTCTCTGCCTGACTTATTTCGCTTAGCATGACACCCTCAAGGTCCATCCACTCTCCTACAAATGGTCATATTTCATTCTTTCTCATTGCCATAAACATGCTTATTTTAAAGATACTTTCAGGGGCGCCTGGGTGGCTCAGTTGGTGAAGCATCTGACTTCGGCTCAGGTCATGATCTTGCAGTCTGTGAGTCTGAGGTCCATGCTTGAACAATAATAAATAAATGTTTCGATAACATAAAAAATTAAATAAGCATGCTTATTTTATTTTTTAACATTTTTAAAATTTATTATTGAGAGACAGAGACAGAACATGAGCATGGAATGGGCAGAGAGAGGGGGAGACACAGAATCTGAAGGAGGTTCCAGGCTATGAGCTGTCAGCACAGAACCTGACGTGGGGCTCGAACTCACAAACTGGGAGATCATGACCTGGGCCCAAGTCGGACACTTAACCAACTGAGCCACCCAGGTGCCCTTAAAATAAATATGTTTAAAGAATGGCAGAATGTTGGTAATTGGTGAAAGCTGGGTTAAGGACACAGGCAGTTCATTACCATTCTGTTTTCTTTTGCATGTTGGAGAAATCCATAATAAAAAGTTTTAAAAATTCCATAATGTAAAGTTTTTTAAAAGGTAAAGATGTCTGGGGCGCCTGGGTGACTCAGTCGGTTAAGAGTCCCACTCTTGATTTCCATTAAGGTCATGATCTCAGTTTGTGGGTTCTGCGCATCAGGCTCTGCACTGACAACATGGAGCCTGCTTGGGATTCTGACTTCCTCTCTCTCTCTGCCCCTCCCCCACTTGGGCATGCACGTACTCTCTCAAAAATAAACATAAAAAAAAAAATTACGGGCGCCTGGGTGGCTCAGTCGGTTAAGTGACCAACTCTGGCTCAGGTCATGATCTCACAGTTGGTAGGTTTGAGCACCGCGTCAGGCTCTGTGCTGTTTGTTGAGAGCCTGGAGCCTGTCTTCAGATTCTGTCTCCTCCTCTCTCTGCCCCTCCCCTGCTTGTGCTGGGTCTCACTCTGTCTCTCAAAAATAAATAAATGTAAAAAAAATTTAATAAAAATAAAAATTAAAAAAGAAATATTAATAAAAAAGTTAAAGATGTTCAAAGAGCTTAAAGGAAGGAATAGAAACAAATTGGTAAAAACAGGCAGATTTTTTAAGAGCCCCAAAAAAGTACAGAAGTTAAACACAACATTAAGATGAACAAAAGATTTTTTTAAGTTGGTTCCTTGTCCTTTTTGGGGCTTGAAATCATGACCCTGACATCAAGAGTTAAATGCTCTACTGACTGACCCAGCTAGGTGCCCTGTAAGATACACAATTTTTTAAAGTTATTAAGTAGAATAGATAGAGCTGAATAGAGAATTCAAAATTGGAAAATAGAATGGGAAAATGTTCCAGAATGTAGGAGAATGACATAAAGAGACAAGGCTATATAAAAGAAAAGATATAGAGAATACTGAATGAGAAGGAACAGTAGTGAAGAAAAGAGCAGCCAAGAAAAAAAGGAGATAGATCAGGTTGAAGGAGAACAAGGCCCAAGTGGAAAAAATAAAAATAAGTCCAAATCTGGAGCACTGAAGTGCAAGTGAAAAAGTAGCAGACCTGAAAAGAAAAATCTTAAAAGCCACAAGAGAGTAAAAGGAATGACAAAGGTGACAATTAGACTGACAACAGACAAAAATAGACTCAACAGAAAAATAGCTGCTAGGAGAGAATGGGGTCATATCATCAAAATGTTAAGAAAAATCAAGGTCTGGGACACCTGGATGGCTCAGTTTGTTAAGTGACTGACTCTTGATCTCAGCTCGGGTCTTGATATTATAAGTTTGAACTCTGTGTTGGGCTCCACACTGAGTGTGGAATCCAAAGAAAAGGAGATCAGGGTCAATCTAGAATTTAAAACTATGAACAATCATACAAGAGTAAGGGCAAAATAAAGATATAAATTAAAAACTTTTTTTCAGACATACCAAGACTGAGTTTGCTACATGCAAATCTCTGCTAAGAGAGTTAGTAAAAAGGAAAAAGAAGACCAAGCCCAAAGGGAACGAGTGGGCTGTGAGAAGTCATGGAGAGAAAAGAAATGAATAAGCTTGTTGGGAAGTCTAAATAAATACTCATCATTAAGGGGGAAAATTAACCTTGGGGAGGGGTTAGAATAAACTGAAACTGAAATACCAGCACAATAAACTGGAAGATGGGAGCAGAATAAATGTTAGTAGAATCTTGGAGGTTCTAATATTTTTTGAGAGTAGTAAAAAAGTCAAGAATGCAAGTTAAAAGTTAAACATACCCAAGAAGAAAACAGAAACAGAAATTAATTTCTAAATCAGTAGATGAGACAAAAACTGGCTTTTAAAAACTCCACCAGGGAGCAGCTGGATGGCTAAGCTGATTAAGCATCTGATTCTGGATTTTGGCTCAGGTCACGGTCTCACATTTATGAGACAGAGACCAAGGTAGGGCTCTGTGCTGACAGTGGGGAGCCTTCTTGGGATTTTCTCCATCCCTCTCTGACTCTCCTCATTCTCTCTTTCTCTCTCTCTCTCGAAATAAATACATAGATTTAAAAAAAGCCCAAAAACCTCAATCAAATGAACAAAAGACAGGAAAGAAAAAAACAAGAAGCAAAGATGACCAATGGTTGAACTGAAAATACAAAGTCAGAAGGTAGAAATAGATCCAAATGTATCACCAATTCTAATAACTACACAGATTAAATTAAGCTAATAAAAAGGCAGAGATTATAGTCTTTTCAAAAAAATTTTATTTTATCTGTGAAAGAGTGAGAGAGAAAGCAAGCATCAACAAGAGAGGAGCAGAGGGAGAGGGAGAGAGAGAAGAGAGAGAATCTTTTTTTTTTTTTAGAGAGGGGACACAAGTGAGTAAGGGGCTGAGAGAGAGAGAGAGATAGACAGCGCACGTGCACGAAGTGGGGTTCACCGGAAGTGGGGCGTGAACTCATGAACTGTGAGATCGTGACCCCACCCAAAGTAGGATGCTTAATGGACAGAGCCACCCAGGCGCAGGAGAAGAGAATCTTAAGCAGGCTTCATGCCAAGCTCAGAGTGCAGCTCCACTTGGGGCTTGATCTCATGACTGTGAGATCATGACCTGAACCAAAATAGAAAATCAGACACTTAACTGACTGAGGCACTTAGGCGCCTTGTGGGCTTTCATATGTGGTCTTAAGATACAGGAATTGGAATGTGTCAGGGGCGCCTGGGTGGCTCAGTCAGTTAAGCGACCCGCTTGATTTCGTCTTGGGTCATGATCTCATAATTCATGAGTTCAAGCCCCACACTGGGCTCTGTGCTGACAGCACAAAGCTTGACTGGGATCCATTCTCCTCTCTCTCTCTCTGCCCCTCCTCCACTCTCTCAAAAATAATAATAAAATATTTAAATAAATAAATAAAATAAAATAAAGATTGGACTGTGTGAGAAAAAAACGTACTAACACTAGTCAAAAGAAAGCCAGTCCTACACTGGAATACTTTAATTCACTTCTCTTTGAAACTGAATACACAAACGAAACTTAGTAAGGGTAAGGAAGATTTGAATAACACAATGAATAAGCTTGATCCATTAGACAGATACACAACCTCACACCTATCAAAAAGAAAACTGACATTCTTTCCAAGCACACATGGACAATATATAGAAACTGATCATACATAAGGCCAACACAAAGGACATCGTAAAAAATTCCAGAAAATTGGTATCATATCAGTTCTCTAACCACAATGGGCTAGAACTTAATTAGAAACTAAATCAGAGGGTGCCTGGCTGGCTCAGTCAGTAGCGCATGCAACTCTTGATCTCAGGGTTGTGAGTTCAAGCCCCACATTGGATGTGTAGCATACGTAAGCTATAAATTAAAACCTATAAAACCTACATGTTTTTTAAAACCCACATGTTTGAATACTAACAAATACTTCTGAACCACCCATGGGTTAAAGCAGCAATCACAACTGAAATAATGAAATGGTTAGTACTAACCAATGAAAACAGGACACATCAACATTTGTGGGATACGGCAAAAGTGCAACCTTGAGAGAAATCTACAGCTTTGAATGCACTTATTAAGTAACAAGAATTTCAGAAGCTATATTAAACATAAAATTAAATAAGCTTACAAACAAAACAGACATAGGGGCACCTGGGCGGCTCCGTCAGTTAAGTGTCCTGCCTCTTAACTTCCGGTCAGGTCATGATCTCACAGTTTGTGAGATTGAGCCCCACATGGAGCTCTGCGCTGACAGTGCAGAACCTGCTTGGGATTCTCTGTCTCCCTCTCTCTTTGCCCCTCCCTCACTTGCGCTCCTGCTTGCTCTCTCTCTCAAAAACAAATAAACTTATTTAAAAAAAATGAAAGAGACACAAACAGAGTACTAGTAAAATTTGGAAAATCTAAGCTCATTGTCAATATTTAGGTTGTGATAGAATACTATAGTTTTATAAAAAGTTACCATTGGGGGAAACTGAACAAAGTGTACAGATATCTCTCTAATTATTTTTTATATTGGCATGTGAATCTGCAATTATCCCAATGAAAATTTCAATAAAAAAAAAAAGGCAAAAATAGCAAACACTACCACCACGAAATGCTGGCAAGGATGTGGAGTAACAGGAACTTCATTTGTTGGTGGTGGGAATGCAAAATGATACAGCCACTTTGGAAGACAGTCTGGCAGTTTCCTACAAAACTAATCATACTCTTAATAAACAACCCAGCAGTCGTGCTCCTTGGTGTTTACACAAGTGAGCTGAAAACTTACACCAAGACCTGTACACAGATGTTTACAGCAGCTTTATTCATACTTGCCAAAGCAACTAAGAAATCCTTTAACAGGCTAATGGATAAACTGTGGTACATCCAGACAATGGAATAGAATTCAGTGCTAAAAAGAAATGAGTTATCAAGCCATGTAAAGACATGGAGGAATCTTAAATGCATATTATTCAGTGAAAGAAGCCAATCTGAAAAGCCTATATACTCTATGATTCCAACTATATGATATTCTGAACTTTTTTTAATGTTTATTTACTTTTGAGAGAGAGAGAGACAGAGAATGAGCAGGGAGGGGCAGAGAAAGAGAGGGAGACACAGAAGCCATAGCAGGCTCCAGGCTCCTTACTGTCAGCACAAAGCCCAACTTGGGCTCAAACTCACAAACAGTGAGATCATGACATAGGCCCACTTAGGACACTTAACCGACTGAGCCACCCAGAAGCCCCCAACTATAAGATATTCTAAAGAAGGTAAAACTATGGAGACAAAAAAAAAAAAAAAAAAAAAAAATCAGTGGTTGCCAGGGAAGGAGGGATGAACAGGTGGAATACAGAGGATTTTTAGGGCAGCGAAACTACTCTGTATGATACCACGATGAAAGATATACGTTATTATACATTTGCCAAAACCCACAGAACGCACAACACTAAGAGTGGACCCTACGTAACTACAGACTTTGGGTGAGGATGATGTGTCAATATAGGCTCATCGATTGCAAGAGATGTACCACTCTAGTGATGGCTTTGATAGTGGGAGAGGCTGTGCATAGGCCAGGGCTCAGCCTTGCTGTGAACCTAAGATGCTCTAAAAAAATGAAATGGCACCATTCACATTAAAAAAAAAAAAAGACAAGAACAGCGAACTAAAAGGCGGTGGAAGACACAAATATTTATTCAACACCTATTATCTGCTACCACTCTGCTAGGTACTGGGATACAGTGATAAGCAAAACAGATATGGTCCCTGTCCTCTTAGAGTTTACATCTCGTACCAGAACCAGAGAGCAAACAAAGCAACCACACCAACATAAAAGTAATAATGTTCAATGACAGCATATAACCTGATCTACACCAAAGGTGAAGACAGTGCCTCTGAGAAAGAGCTGTTTAAGGTGAGAACTGAAGGCCAGGTAAGAGTTAGTCTAGAGGAATGTTTTAGGCAGAAAGACTAGCATATGAAAAGGCCAGAGTGGTTGGAGTAAAGTGATAGGTCAGGAGATTCACAAAAATAAGGCTGGACAAACAGGCAGGGATCAGATTATGCAGATTTTGGCTTTACAACTGGAGCAACTGACACCATACTTGGATGGCATTAACAGAGTGCCATTTATTTTTTAGATTTAGTGATTTATTTTTTTAGAAGACCATTCTCCAATGGATTAGAATGGGGGAGGGAAGACCTAGAAACTCGTCGATAGCTCCAGCAGTAGGTAGGCTGCCTGGATTAGGTAGGTGATAGTGGGAAAGAAGAGAAGTGGCATATTCTACACATTTCGATGAGAGAATTAATAAGACTGGGTGCTAGACTGGACACCAGGTGGAGTGACAGAGTAGGAAGTATAAGAGATAGTCAACTCTGAGGTTTCTGACATGAAGACCAAGTGGAGAGAAATGTCACTTACAGACAAGGAAAAATAAAGGAGGCAGTTAATTACAGGGGAGTAGGCTGGAAAGCAAGAGATGCTGGTAAAACACCTACGTGGACCTGTCAAAAACGTGGTTGGGGCTCAGCGATTGAGCTCAGAATGGAAAAAAAAAAAGGCTCCAACGATGAATACTGGGAGTCAACAGCTTGTGGACAGTATATAAAACCATGAGAGTGAAAAAAAATGGCCCAGGGGAGCATAGAGAGAATGTTTAAGCCTAAGCCCTGGGGAACCTGGGGTTCTAGCAGTCAGACAGAAAAGAAAGGAAAATAAGCCAATGGAGGGGCTACAGAAAGCAAAGGAAGAGAATGCTTCAAGGAGAGAGGCCCACTATATTTGGAACTACCGAGAAATCAAGTGAGGTGAGGGTAGGCTGGGCTTAGCAACATGGTGGTCGCTGGGGGGCCTTACCAAGAGGAATTTCAGGAACATGGAAGAGACAGAGTCCAGACTGAAGTGCGCTAAGGAGTGAGCAGGAGGTGACAAAGTGGAGGTGGGGAGGCGAACAGTTCCTCTGAGCAGCTCTGTCGCAGGGAGGGGAGACAATGAGGACTAAGCTGGAAGGAAATGTGCAGCCAAGGGAAGGTTTTTATTTTATTTTTTTTTAATTTAAAAAATGTTTTATTTATTTTTGATACAGAGAGAGACAGAGCATGAGAGGGGGAGGGGCAGAGAGAGAAGGAGACACAGAACCAGAAGGAGGCTCCAGGCTCTGAGCTAGTTGTCAGCACAGAGCCTGACGCAGGGATCGAACCCACAAATGTGAGATCTGACCTGAGCCGAACTCGGAGGCTTAACGGACTGAGCCACCCAGAAGCCCCAAGGGAAGGTTTTTAAAAAGTGACTTCTCATTCCCTTCTAACAAAGGAATCAGACAGATTTATTGATTAAAGGAGATTTTTGTCCTTGTTGTTTTTAAATTTGGGAGATAGCAGAACACGTGTGAATGTGGAAAAAAGCTTCAGAAGCCAGTGGGTCCAAAGAAACAGTCCTTTCTCTGATGGAGCAAGTCCCTGAGAATTAGAAGGGGACAGGATCTCAGACACATGTGGAGGGATCAGTGTTTGGTAAGAACAGTAAGGAGCTAACTTAAGTTGTGACCATGGATTTATAAGAATTCAATATAAATAAAGTTTAATTCTACCTAAAGAAGAAACACGCACATATCCCTATTTTTTTTAAGTAGGGTCCCTGCCTAATGTGGAGCCCAACACGGGACCCAAACTCACAACCCTGAGATGAAGACCTGAGCTAAGATCAAGAGTTGGATGCTTAACCGACTGAGCTACCCAGGCACCCCTCACGTATCCTAATTTTAATGTGGAAAGAAGCAGCTTCAAAAGTGCAATGCTTTCTCAACAAAGAGAAAATACAAGATTTCTTAAAGGTGCTGATTTAAAAACATGTGCAATGGTTTCAGCTGACATAATCCTGAAATGTTTCAGAGAACTCCAGAATACTAGAGTTTGGTTACAGCTCTAGGAAACTTAAAAAGGAATTGCTTTAGAGCAGTATCTAAGATTTAGGGAGCATCTTACTTATATAGGTAGTAAAGACTGAAGGACTACAGCTTCAAAAAGTATCTCGGTGCTAACGACAATCTGATCTAACCCTGTATGATGGTATAAATTTTACACAGATCTCTCACACGTGTATTCTTTGCCCACCTTGGTAATATCTGTACAACTGCTTGCTGACCACAGTGGGAGGGGATCACCATCCTGTGGGATACACACATGTATTCAGAGCGGGAGGCCAGGACACCTGTCCCAAGCAAGCAGTGAAGCTAGGATCTAGAGCCACATCTTTTGGCTCCAAAACCAATGCTGATTTACTAATTAAAGCTGTTACGAATTAACAAGTTTGCTGAGTATTTATGCCTAACCTTTTGGGGTTAATGTCTAAAAGGGCAACCAAGCTGTCTCACAAATCACCATAGACGTTTTTAGACATCAGGGAACGCTAGGCGGGAAGCAGCCCTGGTGGACAGTTCTAGGTCTCAATCCTCTCCTAAGCGACAGTTTGGTCACCCAGGTGACTGTGGGGAAAGTAGAGGTGACAAAAGCTTTAGGTTGACAAACTCTCTGAAGAGTGACCAAGACCAAAACCACAAAGAAACAGAGAGTGTAGGGTGGTGTCTGAGGAAGGCACGGCATACATTCTGTTTCCAATCACACAACGTAAAGCAAGGTTTCTCAATATGGTACTACTGACATTTTGGACCAAGTAAGTCTTTGTTGTGGGGGACTGTCCTGCGCAGTACAGGATGTTTAGTAGTAGGGTCCCTACTCCCTATATGCCACTGGCACATCTCCCCCACCCCAGTCACGACAACCAAACATGTCTCCTGATGTAAAACAACCTCTGGGAGCAAGGTGGGGGGAGACTGACCTCAATTCAGAATCCCCGGCCAGATTCCACTGTGATGGCAGAAGCTAAGGGCATACAATACAGACCTACCAAGAAAGTGAGGAAAGCTTATGACCTTATTTGTTTTTTAGGCAATAGTTTGCACAGTCTTTACAAAAAGCATCAAATGTTCCAAAGACATGGAGTTATGTGCCGAGAAAAACAGGCCTAGCCCAAGAAACAGCTCCTTACTGAGACCAAGCACTCAGCCATCCTTCCTCATTCCCACACTCGGTAACTGAGGTGACCGGCAAAGTAGGCCGAAAATCAGACCCATACACCCGGCTCCCCCAGGCTTATCAAGCCTTTGCTCATATTTCTGTTCTCTGGGAGGGAGTCTACACCCTTCTGGAAACCTTCTGGCTCCACTAACAGGCTCACAACAGACAAGGCCTGTATTGCCTGAACTACCCTCTTCCCATGAGGACAGAAGACCACCCCTAATAGGCCAGCAACACCCCCCACTTGGTTGTATGCTGACAGGGCTCTACTGACCTCCCTTGAGAGAAGGACACTCAGTTCTTTGTCTGCTGCCTTGTTTTACAATCATTTACTCTGCCCATCGAAATCTGATGGGCTTTAGAATGCTTGGTTCAATGGCATTATCCATCTTCCATCACTCTGGGGTTAGAGAATACGACATTCTGTCTAACGATCCAGGCCTTAAGAAGCAATTCTTTTCTAAGAGTTTCTTTAAGGAGAATCCATAAAATTATTCTGACTTCACATGTTCTAAGAAAGGGACTACAGAACAAAAGATAATCTGTGGAGTCCTTAGGCTTTTTAAATTTTGCTTTTCACCTAGCAGATGCCTGCCGACTGAAACCCCAAAAGTCATGTAAAAGACTGGAGCGCTCCTGCCGGTTTCCCAAGCTGTGCTAGTTATGCTGTTGTCAAAATTAACTTTTTTACCTTGAGGTGTGAAAGACTGAAACAAAACCTTGTTTTAAAATCTCTGCAGCATCGCTAAGACTGGGCGGCTGGGCTTCAGCTGACTTAGGACAGAGTGAAATTACCACCATCCAAGACCCAGACCTCCCAGAGGCTTCCACACAGCCTCTGCTTAGACTGACAGGACTGGCAGGGAAGCCCACAGCAAGTCCATGGAGCTCAGTCCCTCCCTGCAAAGAAGTCAAAGTCTGCTGTGTACAAGAACTAAATGGCTACTGCAACACACTGACAATGAGATCATTTTGTGTTACCTGCAGAAGAGCTCTGTAAGTGTAAGCAAGGGATACCCCAATTCCTGCTCTCTACAAGTTAACTGCATCAGAAACAGAAGACTGTGAACAATAAAAAAGCTAGTTTCGTGCTCCGTGATAGCTCCTATAGGCTCTCCCCAAGAATAGTTTTTCAGCACCCCTTTCCTAAGCACAACCTTTTAAGAAGGCTTTTTTAATCCTGAGCAAAAATTATTGACTTATTTAAAGGCAAGAATAGGAGAGCCTGGGTGACTCAGGAGGTTAAGCGTCCAACTTTGGCTCAGGGCATGATCTTGCTGTCTGTGAGTTCGAGCCCCATATCGACCTCTATGCTGACAGCTCAGAGCCTGGAGCCTGCTTCAGATTCTCTGTCTCCCCCTCTCTCTTCCTCTCCCCTTTGGACTCTGTCTCTGTCTCTCAAAAGTAAATAAACATTAAAAAATTTTTGTTTAAAGACAGGATTAGACAAAGGAGGAGGGCACCAGCCAAAGCAATTTTCTACAATTAAACTCGAAAACTCTGAGGTTTTCCTTTGCCCAGTTCTTGGTCTCCGACTCCAAGGGGAAGGAAAATTCAGGGTGCGAGATTAGGCTTCAGCTACGCTGGCATTTATAAAACATTCTGGCAGACTCACTCTGCCAGGCAGTCTCTAATTAGTGCGAATGCCTCAGAAACTTCAAATGAACTCAGAAGGGTTTCAGAAACCAACAGCCGGCCCTGAGCACAGAGCTGTGTGGGCCTGGGGCCGCCCCGCCCAGAACCCAGCGCTGGGTGCCTGCCACCAGGCATCCCCGTGTGCGTGCACACGCCAGGCTGGGAAGAGTCTCTTTTTTCAAAGCTCTAATGGCTTGACCTCAACACCTGCTACACTTCCTGAAGACAGACAGGCTCTGGAGCTCCACTTGTTCCTCGCACGCGGCTGCACTTTCTAGGAACGACCGCACACACGCAGGGGCTGGCCAGCTGCCAAGGCGGGGGCAGCCCCGCTGCCTCGGGCCTGCACTTTCCCAGCGCCTGCCGCTCGGAGCTGACTCAGCGGCCGGCAGGGAACTCTGCCAGCAGCCAGGCCGCACGGGGGCTGCGGGCGGCTCACAGCTGTTTTGCTAAACCAAAGCAAGCAGCCAGGAGGCGGGTCTGGGCTGGCGGCCAGGCGCCGGTGTTGTGGAAGCAGGGAGCCCTGTCCTGGCCCTGCCACTCCCTCCCGGCACCTGGGCCTCTTGCCTGCTCCAGGGCCCCGGTGGCTGCAGTGGAGGGTGGCACTCTGTGCGCAGGCAAGCGCCTGGAGCCCTCAGACCAGTCCATCCTCACACCGCCCTCGGGAGGTACACCCGTTCGCACTTCACAGATGAAAGGACACAGGCTCACAGACCGAGAGCCCTATTAAAGGATCACAGAGGTAACAAATGCAAGCGATGGGAACTGAACCCCACCTTGCTGGCTTCAGAATCTACTGAGACACTGCGGTGGTAAAGAGCAGACCAGCTACACAGGGCTCCTTGGTTCAAAGCCACCGATTTCTCAGGTTCCAAAGGCCCTTTCTTACAGGACTTCTCAGTTGCCCTGTGAACCCCCACAGCTTTTTACAACTCATTTCCAAAGAGCACCACGGGGCCTCATGAAGACCATGCACTTGTGGGGAGTACCCAGATATTACTAGCTTTGATCACGAATTCCCTGTCTAAGCACCAACACGTCACTTAATCTGGAATGATCCATCAACACTCCCTTTCTGGGGGTGAGGAAAAACTGCACTGCAGGTCAGAAAGAGAAGAGGAATTAGAAGCCAAAGCCTTGGTAGAGAACACAGATTCCTTAGGCTCCACCCAAAGAGAATTCCTTGTTATTTTTAACGTTTATTTGTTTTGAAAGAGAGAGGGAGTGCATACAAGTAGGGGTGGGGCAGAGAATGCGGAGAGAGAGGGAGACAGAGAATCACAAGCAGGCTCTGCGCTGTCAGCACTGAGCCTGATTCGGGGCTAGAATTCACAAACCGTGAGACAGTGATCTAAGCCAAAATCAAGAGGCAGACACTTAACTGACTCAGCCACCGAGATTCCCCTCATATATAATGTATTTTTAAAGCTTATGGGATGACTGTGGTGCTCAGCCATGTTTGAAGATCACCTGCACTTAGGGCACCTAGGTGGTCCAGACGGTTAAGAGTCTGACTCTTGATTTTGGCTGAGGTCATGATCTCAAGGTTGTGAGATCAAGCCCCATGTCAAGCTCTGCACTGAGTGCGGAGTCTACTTGGGATTCTCTCTCACCCTCTCTGCCCCTACCCCTGTCTCAAACAAACAAACAAACAAACAAACACCCCTTGAAAATCACTTCAGCTTACCTTGGCTAAAATTGGAATTTTGAGGTCTACTCCTTTCTGTTTCAAAGGGGGTGGTATAACGGTGAAATGAAATCGTGTCTACAATACTCTTTGTTGGAAAATATACTCAACACAAGCGCTTCTTGTCAGCTGTACTTAACTACAAAACAACAAAGCTGTCTTTAAAGAGTATGATCTTGGGCGCCTGGGTGGCTCAGTCGGTTAAGCCTCCGGCTTCGGCTCAGGTCAGATCTCACATTCGTGGGTTCGAGCCCCGCGTCAGGCTCTGTGCTGACAGCTAGCTCAGCTGGAGCCTGCTTCCAGTTCTGTGTCTCCTTCTCTCTCTGACTCTCCCCCTCTCATGCTTTGTCTCTCTCTGTATCAAAAATAAATAAAACATTTAAAAAAAAAAAACCTGTTTTAAAGAGTATGATCCTGGGTTAGCCTGGGGCTAAGAAATGGTCTTAGGCAAGACTGATCTTTTCCTAAGGTACAAACACTGTAATGAGAATCATGCGTCACATTTTTAGATGTCCCTCATAACACTGTTGCAGCCTCATCCTTCCTTTCTAAAAAGATATTGTACTGACATCCTTTCACACCCAAAGTGAAACTACATGAGGAGTAACCTGCACATTTCATTGCTGTAATCAAGACACAAGCATGAGAAAAACAATTCAAAGTCTACTTATGGTGAGACCGCTGGGTCACCGAAGTGGGGTGAGAAGGCACAGATGGGCATAGATGCTGGCCCCCAGCAGTACCCCTGTTGGCCAGCCTTTAGCAGGAACAAATGACCCCCTGCACCACAGAGACTGACCTGCTTGAGCTGCTCATCCAGATTCCAGTTCTGCTGCCCCGCTGCGGAGACCGAAGGTGGGGCCTTGCAAGCATCTTTGGTATGGTCCTCTTTCGCTTGCTGTCCACGCAGCGGGAGCCCTGGTGCTGGAAGCAGTGCAGAAACAGGTGCTGCTCGGGGGTCCTGGCGAGCCACTTTCTGCACATGAAAATACTTTGAAGGAGCTTGGGCCTCTTTCTCAGCCACCTCAGCAATGTCATCATCCCCCTCCTCGTCTTCCAGACCCCCTTCCTCTTCCTCAGGCTCTGAGTTCACGTTGCTCCGTTCAAACACTCGGACTGTGGCCGTGGCTGGTGCAACTCTGGCTAAGGGACCCAGGGCGGGGCTGCCAGAAGACCTCCCAGGGGGGGCAGAAAGGAGAGTCTGCTGCGTGACCAGCTTCTGGGTGTATAAGAATGGGACTTCCCTCATCTGCTGTCCCTGCTTCTCTCTGGCGTCCATCTGCAGTGGAGCCAGGTGTGGGGGTGGCGGCGGCAGCGGTGGCGGCGGCGGCGGCGGTGGTGGTGGTGGCGGCGTCGGCGGCTGCTTCTGCTGCTGCAGTGGCTCCATCACTGCCTCAAGGTTCACCCACTGATTGGCATGGCTCTAAACCTGGGCACAGCCCAGCGGGCACACTGGGTCGGAACCTTAAGTGATTAACAGAAACCACAAAGAAGGAGAAACAAGGGGGAAAAAACATAAAACAGGTATTAAAAGACTTTAAAGGGTGTGAGTTCTGAACACTAAACATATACTCCTAAGCCTGAGTTTTAAGAGGAACAAGGAGAGGGTGCCTGGGTGGCTCAGTCATTTGGCTCAGGCCACGATTTCACAGTTTGTGAGTTCGACCCTGCGCCGAACTAGAGCCTGGTTCGGATTCTGTGTCTCCCCCTCTCTCTGTCCTTCCCATGCTCATGCTCTGTCTCTGTCTCTCAATAATAAAAATAAACATTAACAATAAATAAATAAATAAATAAAAATTAAAAAAAAAAGAGGAATGAAGAGAGTTGGGAGGAAGGGGGGTGGAGGGGACAGAGGGAACGGTGTTTAGAAGAACGGGATTTAAGAGAGGAAATACTGGATGAACCTGAGCAGTGGTAGACTACTGTGGGTCTAAAAAGAAGTAAATCCAGATGATATCTAGCCAGTGAACTTCTGTGTTCTGATCTTTCTCTCTCAACATTATCAAACATTAGCCAGTTTATTATCCAAAAGGCAACTGGGTTTGCCCTGCACAAAGATTGTACAAAAATCACAGTAAGAAAGGAAAGAACATCTTGCCTAAAAAAGAGAGAACACTGTTTACATTCCCAGGCCTCTCAGAGAAAGAAAATACCATCCAGGCCAGACACAGAGCAATCAGGCAGACAGAATGATTTCTCTCGTACAAAAGCAGAACCTAGCAAACAGTTCTTAGGTTTAAACTTTTCCAATTGCTGGCCTGCTTCTCAAGGGGGCTGAGCCATGTTAACTGTACATTATGGCCTCAAAAAGAATCCAGTTTCAACAACATGAAAGAAATACGCAAGGAGGCAAGAGTTTCAAATTGCAGTGGTCACTCAAAAAACAAACAGTGGGGGAATTCCCCTGGAGATTTTAAAGTTAATTAAATTGAAACAGACCTCAATATTGTCCAAACAACAAGTTAATGCTTCTTTTTTATAAGTGGCCAAGGAAATCTCTTCACATCCCTTTCTTTTCTGATTCACCTCTACTAGGATATTCTATGACAAATACCACAATGATAATAAGGCTTTCAAGTAAGTACTCAGGGGGCAGGTTTATCAGCATTCTTACCAATCAGTCCCCAAACACATCCCTGTTTCAAACCCTCTTCTCAGGTAGCTCCTTCTTTCCCTTCCTCCTCTCCAGATCTCCACCCCCAACAAACCTCATCTGAGTTATGTTTCTCCATAACTGAATAGATTACTATGCTTAGCAAATTTTAGGTGAACAGGACTTGCCACATGGAGTACAATGTTGTCATCACATGCAAGAAGCTGGTTTGCACAGGTTGGGGCTTGATATCTGCATTGTTTCACTGTTTAAGAACTGACTATAAGGATTTAAAAAAAAAAAACCTAAATGCCTTCTGCATCTTCAAAAACTCATGGGGAAGTAATCGCATCCCTAGCAGTAAGAATTGTTTGGATTTACTAACTTTTTAATGGGCTAAAAGAAAAAAGTACAATTTTTAAAGCGAGGCAAAAAAGAAGAGACAAGAATTCTCATTTTCCGTTTATCTGAGAAGCACTGCTTTTGCCTTTTGTATTTTGCGAAAGTTTCAAATTCCAATTTGCCTCTTACTGCCTCTACTTCCTCTCTTGGCACTTGAGAAAGTGTGAGTTACGCTTGCAGCTTTAGCCCTTTTTATAGTGTAACAGAACATGAAAAGATTTACACCCACATTAAATCCAGTTGGCAAAAGTATTCATTTAGGATAAAAACAACTGGCGTCAAAAAACTTAAGCAAAAGAATAAAGCAAGTAATTCAGTGGTCATTTTAGCTTTCCTTATCATTGCAGTCAATCAATCACAAGAGGAATAATTTTTCGACAGAGTCCTGCCACTGAACAACTGCCTCTTGTCCTGTGGCACCATCTTCTCAGTACGCTGTCCCCAGCAGACGAGGAGGTGTC
The DNA here is from genome assembly GCF_006229205.1 of Suricata suricatta. Taxonomy (NCBI): domain Eukaryota; kingdom Metazoa; phylum Chordata; class Mammalia; order Carnivora; family Herpestidae; genus Suricata; species Suricata suricatta. The sequence goes on along the minus strand of NC_043708.1, from coordinate 110,611,134 downwards.
GCACAGCCTCTTTAGTTAAGACTGAAATGACTCAGTTCCACAACTCAATACACACACCCTCCCCCAAAGAGCCCATCGACCCCCTGTCCCTAAACAGAAAGATCCAAACAACAATGCCACCTGCCTGCATTTAGAAAACTTGTGTCTCAGAAATCTAAGCCAGTTCGTCCCTTCACACGGCTCCCTCCCCCATTTCCCCTAAAGTTCCCGGACCACCATGCCCGGCGCAACGGACGCTTGTAGCTTTGAACCCGGCCTCCCCTACCATTCCCGCTACCTTCGCTGCCGGATCCCTCTGGTCCCGGTCCCCTTCAAGCCTCACACCTTCCCTTGGTTACGCCACCCCCCCCTTCATTCTACCCCCAATCAAGCCCTATGATTTCTACCTCTACCAAGCCCTCCCAGCCAATCCGCTGGCTCTTCTTCGATCGCCCCAACCCCACCTATCCTCGCCCTCAGTTCCCGGGGGCCTCTTACTCTTCCTATCTCTTTATCTCAAATCACCCTAATGGTTCCAGGGCGCCTCGGGTCTCCTCCCGGCGCTCTCACTTTGCCTCCGTGGTCCCCGCCTCGGTCGGCCCGCGCCTTCGCGTCTCCCCCCCCCACACACCTGCCTCCCCTCGCACCCCCAGCGTCCCTCCACCTGCCACAGCCCCTACTCCTGCGTGGCTGAGGGAGCCGGGCCCCACGCGGCTTACCTGTGCGGAGCGCTCCGAGTCCAGCGGCTGGGGTAAAAGCGGCCGCTCAGACCCCGGCGCAGCAGTGCGTCTCCGACTCCTCAGCAGCCTGGGGCCACAGCCGGGGCGGGGCCCGCACCGGAAGCGGCGCCGCGGGGCCGGA
>NC_043708.1:110203516-110278956 GCF_006229205.1 Suricata suricatta | reverse complement strand
CAGACACCTGGTCTTCTGCCTCGTCTCCTTCACCTGCCTCCTCCTCCTCCTCCGGCCCCGCCTCCGTTTCGCCGAGGACGCTAACCCGGACCATGCCTGGGCCTTTGATTTTGCCCTCGGGTTTGGAGGGTAGGACGCTGTTGCCCCGGCCTTTGGCTGTGGACTTGCGCTCAGAAGTAGGGGCCTGCCCATCAGAGTCTCCCCCAGAGCCAGGAGCGTATTTGGGGGGCCCAGAAGCCGCCACTGCTACGCGTAGTGACGTGGAGTTGGCACCCAGCTCGTTGTAAGCACGGCAGGTGTAGACACCTGCTTCCTTGGCACTCAGGAGGGGAACCAATAGCGAGCCGTTTGTGAGCGCCAGGAAGCGGGGGTTGGCTGGGGGCGCGGGCCAAGCGGGTGCTGGAGTCGGGATTGGGGCCTCCGTCTGCGTTGGCCCGTCCCCATCTCCTTCCTCCTCCCCGTCTTCCGCCCCATCCCCGTCATCCTCCCCGCTCTGGACGGGAGGCTCTAAGACTACGGTGCCACCCGGGATCTGAAGTTGCCATTGCAGGCGGGGCGTGGGGTGTCCTTCCGCGAAGCAGTGTAGCAGGAGCGCCAGGCCCGCGGGCCAGGGGCTGCCTGGTGCCTCCGGCAGCGGCGGCTCAGCACTCAGACGCACGCTGGGTGGTGCACAGGACAGGGCGGGCAGGCGATGCACCGGCACCCCCTGCAGCGCAGGAGGCGAGGCGCACGCGATGGAGTCGGGCTCTGGTAAGGAAACCCTGGTGCTTGCGGCCCAGGCCTGCAGCCACACGAGGCTGCAACCGCAGTGAAAGGGGTTGTGATAGAGTTGCAGATGTGACAGCGCGCTTAGCGCGTCGAAGGTGCCAGGGGCCAGCGTACGGAGGCGGTTGTTGTTGATGCGCAGGGAGCGCAGGTCGGGCAGCGCTCCGAGTGCGTCCCGTGGCAGCGAGCCCAAGCGGTTGTGGTTCATTTTGAGCAGCTGCAGCGCGCTCAGGTTACGCAGGTCGCTCCATGGGAAGCTGGATATGAGGTTGTGGCTCAGGTCGAGGTTCTTGAGCTGGCTAAGCACCGCCAGCGCGCCCGGCTCCACCGTGCGCACCTCATTGTGCGCCAGCCACAGGGACGTGACCTGCGTGACGTCGGCAAAGGCCCCACGCCGCAGCACGGTGATCTTGTTGGCCGACAGACTAAGCGTGGTCACGTTGGCCGGCAGTCCTTCTGGCACCTCGCGCAGCTCCTTGTAGGCGCAGTCGGCAAACTGGTGTGCGTATTTGTCCACGCAGGCGCACGGCTCTGGGCAAGCTCCCGCCACTCCTAGCAGAGCCCAGGCCAGCCACAGAGCCCGCAAGGGCACCATCGCGGATCCTGCACATGGAAGCCGGGGAAAGAGGGGAGAAGGTGACTTATGAGCCCCAGTTTTCTTCTCCTTTTAAGCTCTGCCTCCCCAAACGCATCTAGGGCAGGACTTGGGGTTCCCGTAATCTCTTCTGGGCCCAGGAGTCTCTCTCGGACACGAATGGAATAGAAGTCTCAGGATTCAGTGCATGCTCTCTCAGGGCCCTGATTTCCTTTTCCAGCGGACTTGTACATCACTCCCCGCCCCCGCCCCCCCCCCCAACCTGCTCCTTCAATCTGGCAGTGTCCCTTCCAGAGGCTCTGTAGTTCATCTGTCTGCTCTGGGCTCTGCCTTGGCCCCTGTGTATGTTTCTAAGCCTTCGTTTCACTCCCCGACAAGGATACACAGAGAAGGTAGTTTTGTTCCTGTCCTCTTGTCCTTCCTCTAACTCTTTGTCCCAGGCACACACACACACACCCAGACAGCACACGGCAATACAAACACATGCCGGGGTACCGGCATCCAACCGCAAACTTTTGCAGGGTTCACAAACACACATCCTAGCCCCAAAACACGAAGACACCCAGACATGGACACACTGTACCCTGGAGACCTCATTGTTCTTTCAGCTGAACCTAGCATCAGTACAGCGTTTTCTCTCACGTGCTTTCCTGTTCATTATGCGAGCTGACAGACACAAGGACATAAGTCCTCACATGAACTGATCCACACACAGGGACACAGGCACGGACTTGCGCACAAAAGCCCTCCACTGTGACTGAAATCCCAGTGGATAGGCAATGGTGGGTGGCAGGAGGCAGACCCTCCTCCGATCCCCCCCACCACAGACTCGCAGAGCCCCTCCCCACTTCAGACACCACAGCAACCTCCCCTGGGCTGCAACTCCCTCCAGAGGGGGACCAAGGTTGCTCTGTCAACTTCCGTCTGAGGAAGTAGGTCCTCCCCCAGGCATGGACCTTGAACATTGAGGGGGAGGTCACTAAAGATTCCCTTTCCCATTCTGGAAGAATGAAGGAGAGTCGGCTCCCAGCTGGGCATTGGGGTCCCCAACCACAGGTCTTGGGGGCGGCCACTAGCTAAGGAAGTAGGAGATGGTGTAGGATTCTGTCTCTTTTCTGCAGCTCCAGGATGCCTGACCAACCCCTTCCTGCCCAACAAAACCTTATCCCCAGCCACACAAACCCACTTAACTACAGACCACTCCGCCCCTCGCCGGCTCCCATTTAGGGCTGCTGGCTGGCTGGGCAGAACCCCTCCCACCCGCCCGTCTTTGGGAACCCAGGTTCCCCACGCTGCCTTTGCTCCCGGGGATAGGGTCCCTCCCCACCCCTCCGTGGTCCCCCACTCCCCCCACCCCCGACAGCACCAGCGGTTATGGCACCCTAGGCAGGATCTACCCGCACCCGGGTCGAGGTAGTGGGGGCCGTACCCTCGGCTTACCCGCTGCTGACTCTATGCGCGCTGCCCTCGGGCTGCAACCCCTTCTCCAGACTTCTTGTCTCCGCGCCAGGACGATTGCCCAAGGGCGCTTTCCACATCTGTTGCTGGCTGTGGAGAAGACTGGGGAAGAGCAGAGAAAGGGACAGGTAATTATGGGGACACCCCGGGCCCTGAGGTCCCACTTCAGTTTTTCCTTTGCGTCTGTCCCCCAACCTCCCACGTCTGTCTGGTCGCAGACTGAAGAGTCCTCGCGCGCTCCCGGGCGCAGCAGGGACGCGCACAGCCTCTCCCGCCTCCCGCATCGCCCACATTTGTTAAAGCCTTAGAGGCTCTCCCCGAGGCTGAGATGCGTTGGTCTCCAGGGGCGCCCCCACGCCCACCGCCCTAGTCTGGGCTCTTCCCAGTTCATCGCACACGCCTAACCCGCGTCCCCTCACATTTACACATCTGCAGACATTGTCTCTATGTCTAATCACACCGCCCCCCCACCCACGTTCAAACACATTCGTACAGACACACACAGACCTTCACACCCTCCACACAGTCGACCTTCACATGTTAGAATTGTCCCGCATCTTGTAATAATAACCGAATCGATGTGTTGTCCTCCTTACGTTCACACTCATTTCCAAGGGCACGCCTTCACGCGGGACACTCACCCTCTCCCCCTCCTACGCGCACACACACCCACGCTCACTCACCCTCACTCGCGGTCCCGCCAGGGCCGGTGAGCTTCGCTGCTAATTGAACGCGAGCCGCTTTTACGCCCCGCAACACGTGAGACAAACCATCTTTGAGGATTTGGGGGAAGGCAAGAAGCACGGCTGGGGGCAGGGAGTGTCTTTGCCTTTAAACTCTTTTTGCAAATGCGGGCTGTGGCACAGACAGACCAGGAGTAGGGAGCTGCTGAGCTGCGCGCAGTGGGCACGCGGACCCTTTCTTCCCGCACTCCCCTCCCCACTAGCAGCCTCCTCCCCGAAGCCACGTTCAACACGATGCATAATTGATAGTGTTAGCAGAGCGCCTCACCCTCCCTGCTATTTTTGCCAGGATCTGGGTGGATACAAGCCCTGGTCTCCCCCGCCCCCCACCAGTCCAACCCGAAGACTGGAACGCAGGACCCCGCGGGGCGCACGGGGAAGAGATGCATCCTCCCCAATCCACCGCTACCCTGCCCAGCCTCTTAAGCCCTACTCTTTTGTGGCTAAACCAGCGCTTGAAGCCCACAGCCCCACACGCCTGCCTCCTGTGCGCATCGCGCGGATCAGCCTCTGCCTCCGCAGAAGGCCGGCCTGGGTGCACCCAAGCGCCTCACCATCAGGTCTTGCCAGCTACAGGGGAATGGGGCACCGGGGCTGCGGCAGACAGAGGCCCCACCGAAAGGGATGGTTACAAAACGTCTGCTCCTCCGGAGCCGTGTGGGCTGTGTACTTAAGGCCCGAACCTCTCTCTCCCCGTCCCTCCCTCGCCAACATCTTCACAGCCTCACCACCAAACGCACCGTCAACCCCACACACTATCCCCCAAAGCCTCCGAGGCCCGCCACCGCCAGCATGTCTCACACCCTCACACAACAGCCGGCCTCAGCAGATTCGAATACTCGCTGTTCCCGACTCTCGATCCCAGTCTCTGGCGAAACCCCGACATTTCTTGTAGCGACGAGGAGGTGGAGGCGCAGGGATGTCGAGGCATTTGGCTGAAACTCGATGTGTATCTCCCGCACTGCCCATACCAGCCCTGGAGACACAATTGCTGGCCAGAATCGGGAAAGGGGAAGGGAAACAGGCTCCTGAAGACACGCACCCCCCGCCCCCCCTCCCCCCCTCCCCCCAGCGCCCTGCCGCTTTCCCCGGTCCTTTCTGTAGACATCGAGTTCTCAGGGCTCAGGGCACTCGGGCCGGAGGGTTCTCTGGCGGTGGGTCGATGGCGCGGGTTTGGGGCCTCTGAGGAGATCAATCTCCTGATTTGAGTGTTGAGCATTTTAATGAGCTAGGGAAATGGGGAAGAGAGACGCACTAGGAGCGCTGCGGCTAAGGAGACCACCCGACCGGGTGTTCCGAGGATCCTTTGTAAATTAAATATGAACCGACTGGCGCACGCCTACTCCGCATCCCTTCCTCTCTCTTACGCCAGCGGCCGCTGCTGGTGGCCCGGGGGGATGGGACCAGAATGCTCGTTCGGACCAGAATTTAGAACCCAGAACTTCACTCCGCCTGTTTGGGCCTGTGGTCCCCACAGCCGACCAAAGGGGAGAGCACAGGGGACCTCTGAGAGGGGAGGTGTCTTCAAGGACGGTGGGAGGGTGAGGGCACCTGGACCCTGCGGTACGACCGCGCGACGGCCCCCTAGTCTGCGGAAGAGTCCTTGCGGTTGGGCTAAGGGAATGGCGAGTCCGGCTGGCCTGGCGCAACCTCTTTGTCTGCCGAGCAAGGTGGGGGTGGGGGGGGGCGAGTTGGGAATGCCGAAGGGGCGGTTCCGGGAGCCTAGGTCCTAGAAGAGGGGTGTGGGAGGCGCGGGACCAGTAGCGAGGATGGAGAGTAGGGCCGGAATAGGGGATCCTGGAGACGTCCCCGGGGCAAGGGGCGGGGGGGGGGGCGCCAGCCCTAGAGGTGGGGACCGAGGCTCTGACTGGGAGGCGCACAGCTTGTGGACCAACTCCCCCCCCCCGCCCCAGTTTTCACCTTTTTGTCTGGTTCTTTTTGCCTTCTTCGAGGAGGCGGACAGGTCGGCAGGTGGGCAAGGGACGATTTGAAAGCGTTGATGGATGGAGGACAGAGACTGGGGAGTAGAAGGGAGAATGGGCTCGCCATTCTCGGCGGAGAGCTGCCCGGGACCGCAGGGACCCGCCCCGCCAGCTTCCCAGGAACTTACAGGGACCGCGGGCCAAATAAGACCCCCCCTTTCCTTGGCTCACTGGCCAGAGATGCAGAAGCCCGGGAAATTCAGCACAGAGGCTGGGCTCCAGGGGCCAGAAAGGCGGCTAAGGCAGTGGTGGCCACCCAGGCGAGGGCGCAGATTCCCGCGGGCCCCTTCGGCTCCCGCCCACTTTCCTGCAAGCGCTTTTGTTCCCGGAGCCTAGCCTGGGGAAAAAAACCCTTACCCCCGCCTTCGACCCCGGAGCGCCCTGGGCCTGCCCTGGCAAAGTCCGCCGAGGCCTGGGGTGGGAGCCACGACTCCAGGATCAGCCTCCGGGCTCAGCTAGGAGAGGACCGCGCGTTTCGCCCGGCGCCGCCCGGGCGCGCAGAAGCAGGTCTGATGTCTATAATGTTAATAATGGTACAGTTACTGAGGGGCTGGGGAACCGGGAGCGAACACACCACCTCCGCCACCGCCCACGTCTTTGATCGTTAAAGAAACAGGCACCTAATCAGGTGCGTGGAAGTAGGTGTGGGTAAAGGAGGGATTTCAAGGTTCTAAGCCTCTAGACGGGAGGACCCAGAATCGGAATCTGTAGAATCCGGGCTCAGGCTTTTTGACCAGGCTAGGGTTCAGACCCTAGACAGACGCAGGGGCCGAGAGCTGTGGCTCCGGGCCGATTTTTTTTGTTTGTTTGTTTGTTTGTTTTTGTTTGTTTGCAAACTGACTTCTAACTTTGACTTTGAGGGCCCGGACGGTCCGGAAGATTGGGTGGGTTGAAACCCAGTGGATTCCCCCAGTCGCACCCGAGGCTCTGTGCGCTCTTGGTTTCGGTCCTAGGCTTGGTTCGTGAGCGCCCCCTGCTGCCCACCGCTGGCCGGGCGCAGAGGCTGGGGCAATGGCTGCCGGAGGGCCTGTGCCGGGAGCGCGGCGGCTGGAGCCCCGCTGCGCTAAGACGTGCTCTGTCCCGGGTTCCGTGGTACGGAGGCGCAATGTGCCAGAGTGCGGGGACGCTTACCGAGGGCACTGAAGCTTTCCTTCTCATGCCCGCCCAGTCCACGTCCCAGGAATCTGCAACCTTTTCTCCCTTGCCCAACACAGACACAGGCCCCGCTTCGCACCCGCATTGTGTTTCCGACTCCCTGGGCACAATAGGCATCCTCTGAAAAGTCGTTTAAGGAATTGGCGCTGGTACGAGTCGATGCGCTTAGTTCTCCTGGGAGGCAACCGTCCAGTATGCCTCTCTCGCCTACAGCGCCCCCCACCCTGAACACACACACCGGGGAGCTGGGTGAGCGCTTTCTCTCTGAGTCCCGTAGGAAGGCCCTAGAGCACCGTTCTTGTCTTGTGACTTCATCTGAGGCCTAAGATGTCCTAAGATGGCCTAAGAGATCTGAAAAAGAAAATCTGTTGGCTCTAAGAAGGGAAAGACAACTACGAAATTGGAAGTAATAGATGTTTAATGGAATGTTCAGGACAGGTATGTGCAAAGGATTCCATTCCAACTGCAGAGTCATACGTGCCCCTGTATTTAGTGTGGCATGTGGGTGATTTAAAGGATGTGGGAAGGCCTCAGAAAGTCAGAAAGCCAAGGCCCAGAAGGGCATCACAGACCCGCAGCATAGCGGCCTCAGGGGGTCCCTCCCAGAGCTGCACTCCAGCCAGAGTCTCCAGAACGCTCCTCACTCCTATCTTTCAGCTGCTACAGTCTGGCCGCCTGCCTCCTAAGGTGTTCTTACCTCTCTTCCCAAGAAGCTGCTTTCTTTTTCCAATTCCTAGCAGAAAGCTCACCCTTCTGGTAAGCCAGTCCCTGTCTATAATGCCCCCTCCCACCTTCCATCGCTCCTTCCCTTCCTGCACGTTCTGTTTAGTGGTTAGGAGGAAAGATATTAGCATCGGACTCCACCACCTACTAGCTGTGTGACCTTGGCCAAGTTACTTAACCTTTCTGTGCCTCAGGAAGAAAACGGGGTATAAATACGAATATCCGTGTTATTGGGTTACCCTGAGGATTAAATGAGTCAAGGCATGTAGCACACTGAGTGTCTGGCACTTAGTACTCAGAAATGAGCTATTATTTTTTTTACAACATTAGCCCAAATTAGCCATCATAATTGCCTTCCAGAATTGGGTACAGGTATGATGAGATGTCTGCCACACATGCCCCTACATGCCTGTGTCCTTCCTGCCTCCTCCACAGGGAGAAGGACCTTGGCTCAGCCCCCAAATGTCTGTCTTTACTCCCTTCCCTGCCCTGCCCCACGTGTCATGCCTCAGGTAGCAATCAAAATTACTATTTGTAAAGATTTCTAGCCTCATCTTAGATACTTAAAACTCAGATTCTGACGCTTGTAGCTGTCACCGGTGTGTCTGTTTAGAAAGAGAGACCTGCAGCTGCTGCCCTGGCGGAAGGTTTTTAATTAAAACCACAATCTGTTTAAGTATTTATTGGGCTTTGTGACTTTAATTATTTTCTAGGGAAAAACAACTTAAAAAATTCCATTTGCATACAGGAAGACTGTTGATTTCAGAGGAAAGTAGCAACCTGTGGCAGTTTGCTGGAGGCAACTGGGAGGAATTTCCTGAATGGCTCAAATGCAGCTCGACATTATTAATAATCTGGGATCCAGCCCACCACCTTCCTGCTAGCGCTTTCATGAAATTAGCCTAACGTGCTGGCGAGGCCCTTTATTGCCATCAAAATTAACGACAGCTCTTCGTGTAATTAGCTGTGTCTGTGCTTGTCTCAATAAAGATGGGGAACTCCTGCCTGGCAGAGGCAGCGGCTCAGCTGTCCTGCCCAGCCCAGGCAGGACTGGTCTCCCCACAGTGGGGGGTCTCGGGCCTCCGCAATAGGCAACAGTGTTTAAAAACCTGTATCATCTCACAAGGAGGAGGCAGGGCTGGCTTCAGAGCTGGTTGATTTGGTGGCTCGATGACACCAGCAGGCCCTCTCCTCTGTCACCCTTAACAGGGCTTCTGCTTGAGACTTGTGTTCCTTGGTGCCCTTGGAGGGCTTCCGCAGTAGCCGGGGTAGCAGACTGGCAGAACAGGGAGACTGGGTTCTCTTTCTAGAAGCCACAGCCTCTCCTCAGGTCATACGGACAGCTGTTGGCTCAGGACTTCCCAACTCTGAGCCAATCCCAATGAGTAAAGGGAATTGAATTGATTGGCTCAGAGTAATCATCTAGCCCTGAAATGGGGTTGAGGAGTCAACCCCAAGATTATCTACAGGCAAGCTATCCCCTTTAAATAAAAGTGCTGGGGGTTGCCTGATCAGAGTAATCTACTGTTGTGTCAAAATGAATTGAACTGAAATGGACCATACCTACAATAAACCATATTAGACATTAAACCATATTTGACACCTTATTTGGACATTAGACCAGTCTATGTCCACCATCTGTGACCACGATCAGGGTCCGGTGTGTGACCAGGATTAGGGAATTCTCTTGGGTAGGTATACATACAAACTAGAGAAGTCTGTGCTTTCATAGAATTCTTGAAAGGATAAAAATTTGTTCTTGGAAATGCCTGTGCTGGGATCCAAAGCTATTTTGGGAGCAGTAGAAGCTTCAGTCTTCAGTTGGATATTTATGAACAGGAGATGTTTATGAACTCGAAGATGTTCCTACATGACTTCACATGACTGAACATGTCACCCGGTCCCATGGCAGAGAAGAGTGGCACTTTACTGTCGCGGTGGGAAACAGGAGGACAGACTGTACCCTGGCCTTATGAAGAGTGCGGAGGCAGTGCAAAGCTGCCAGCTTCACAGACCCGTTTGTGTGACCTTAAGCAGCTCCTTACCTCTCTCCTTCTAGGTCTCTGTGCTTGCGAAGGTAGGAGAGTGGGCTGCATGTGCTCGGAGGCCCTTCCACTGCTGTGGGCCCTCCCAGACGCTGGCAGTTGGGTCCTGTGGCTTTAGAAGAAGCCAGTATGCAGGTTGAGTTGGAGCATCTAGGGGACCTCTGTGGGAGGAGGCCTTTGGAAAGTCTGGGGACCATTGCTTGCCCTCTTCCTCACGACCGTGGGTAGCTTTCTGTTTTCCCTCCCACCACACTGAAGCTGCCTCTGTAACCTGGTGATCTGCATGCCTGGACCCAGGAGCAAGCCCTCTCCCCAAAACTGCTGTGCATTGCTCTGATGGCAGGGGGAGTCCTCTTGCTACAGAACACATCTTGAAAGGCCCCGCACATAGCCGGATTCAGGGGGCGTGTGTGTGTGTGTGTGTGTGTGTGTGTGTGTGTGTGTGTGTGTGTGACATCATTAGAAATGAAATCTGATCACTGACTATTTCAGGAGCCTGGTGCCTGGGCCCAGGAAGAAAGGCCAAGGCTCCCAGGGACTCCCTGACTGGTGGGGGGCTTGCAGAAGGACGACACAACTCTTCTCACCATTCTGCCTACTCCTCTCTGCTCTGCGGCCCTGAGTTCTCCATTGCCTGGTGGCACCAGTGGAGAGAGGTCACAGTAGGCACGGATTCTGAGACCCACCTGAGCTCCACATGTGGCCCCATTGGAGACCACAAGGGCAGGGCTGGGGTGGAGGGTTGGGGCTCCTCTTTCATCTTCTGGGCTGAAAGCTCCTGGAGGGGTCACCCAGAGCCTTCTGATCTACTGTCCCCATTGAAGCCAGGACAGCACACGATAGTGCACCTGGCAGCTTCGAATCAACTCAGTTTCCCGTTATCTTCCGTCTCATGGTCAACAGTCTCTTCGTTTGTTCTTGGCAATGGTTTCCCAAAGCAGAGCAGAGACACAGATTCATTCACGCACAAGCCCGAGGATTGTGGAAAGTTCTTAACAGAAACCGGCAGGGGAGAAGGGAAGCAGGAGAGGAAGGGGAGGAAGCCAAGCCAGGGTGTGATTTCAGGAAGTCTCAGCCACAGCCTGATCCCAAGGAGCTTGAGGCAGAAGTCACGCATCGGAGTTGGTACTGATTTAGACAGGGAAGCTCGGTCTCCGGTCTCTGTTCTCCATAGATGCACAGCAGTCAGACATTGACTAGGGGCTGCCTCCCGAAGGGTGGGGGCAGAATGGAAACCTCCAGGCACTTCCCTCTCTCTCTCTCTCTCTCTCTCTCTCTCTCTCTCTCTCCTCTTTCTCTCTCTCTGTGCCCAAGTCAGCTCCAGTAGCCCAAGGGCACGCCTAGGAAGAAAACTGCAGATGTGAGCTCTCTGAAGCACAGAAGCCAAGGGATGGGCACGCAGAAATGGATCTGCTCTGTCATTCACTCTACAAACCGGAATGCACCTCCCCGGCATTGCCAGGTGCTGTGCTTGGCATGGGTGCAGCTGGGAGCCAGGCAGATGCCGTCTCCGCCCTCCACCACCCAGCATGTTCAGGTCACCTCAGGTGTGTGAACTGTAGGGCTTCTGGCATCCCAGGACAGGCTCCATCTGCTCCAGCAGGTCACCTGGGGCTGAAGCTAGAGGGTCTGTGAGCCCATACCTGCCTTAGAGGAAGGCTAGAGAGGGAGCTGTCCAGAGGCACAGATCAGCAGAGCTTGGGGGCTACAGGTCCCCTATCCCAAGGCCTTCGTTTTATTAGAGGGAAGACAGGCCAAGAAGGAGGTCACAGTGGGTGGGACTGGGAAATGCCCCCCAGCATGTGGCATCTCTGAGATGCCCTCCCAGAACCGTCTGATCAAGGGCAGGCTGAACTTGGTGGCCAGTGCTGACCTTGCTGGTTAGGAGGCCCTTGGGACTCTCAGGCAGAGGTCCCATGGTCTCTCATGCCTGTTTCTGGGTTGGAAACGTGCCCCTACTCAGGTCTCCTGTATTTGCCCCCTGACTCCCGCTCCAGGGCTCATGGGTACCAGAAGCAGAGCTCTACCCATGTTTGGAAGAGCCTGAGGCTGTGCCCTCACTTGGGGCAGCTAATGGCATGTTCCAGAGAGAGAGAGAGAGAGAGAGAGAGAGAGAGAGAGCACCTCCTGCCAGGCAGCTGGCTGGGGCAGGGATTTGGAGGAAGGAGAGCCCTTCCTCAGGGGGGTCTTGGCATGTCCAATTCTGCACCCAGGTAAGGCCAGTTCTAATGGCCACACCTTGGGAACAGCCAGGTACGATTCAATGTAAGGGGGTGCAGAGTGGGAAACCAGAGAGTAGGGGGGTGACCCTGCTTTTCCACCGACTTTCCATGAGACTTTGGGAAAATCTCTCTCCCTTCTTTGTCTCAGTTTCTCTCTCCACCCGCCTGTCTCAGCTGGGACAGGAGCTTAGATCAGTCACATCCTTGCTCTCAGCCTGTCCCTACCAAATCTAAAAGAAAGAAGCATGCTCTGCGACCTTCCAGGAGAGACAGCCCCCTCCTGTAGTGCTCTGCCCGCTCGTGTCCTCTTTGAAGTGCCCCCAAATAGGTTTTCCCTGCGAAGCCAGGGGGGAGCCTCAGTCTCATCTCCCTGAGCCCTTATCTCCGGCCCCAGCTGGAAACTTGATGTATTTATTTGCTTCTCTCAGGACGTCTTCTGTGCAACCCGTATCTCTGCTGGTGTGGCAATGTGACCTTCCTGCAGTTGGCGGTGTCTGGTAGCCAGGTGTGGGTTGGGGAGGGAAGGGAAGGCAGTAAATCCCTCCCTCTTTCCCTCTGCAGGGTGACCCTGTTGTCAGGGTAGAGGACAGTTGAGGAGGCTTGGGGAGGTAGAGACAGAAGTCCTGGGAGAAGTAGTTGGGGACAGGGTCTCTCAGATCTTAAAAGGACTAGAATCCGGAATGGAAGCAAAGGGAGGGAAAGAAGGAGAGGAGGGGTAGGGGCAGGAAAGGGTACTGGAGGAGGGGAAGGGGAAGGCAGAGAGAGGGGAAAGGAGGAGGAAGGGAGAAGTAGGGGAAGGCAGTGAAGGGAACAAGTCCATGGGGCTTTCTGGGGGTCACAGCAACAGTGCCTTCTCTAGGGCATTGTAGATAGTTATTTCTTCTTGAGCGTTGCCAATTCACAGTTTAGCGCTTTATTTATTTAATCCTTATCATTTTCAAAGTCTGTAGTATCACCTCCAATTTGCATACAAGACCACAGAGGCTAAGTAACTTGTCCAAGGTCGCACAGAAGAGCTAGGATTAAGAATTGGTTTCCTCCAAAGCCCGTGTCCTAACCATCACGCCGCACCCTTCCCCACACCCTTCTCCAGTCCCAAGCAGACTCAATGACGACTCTCCATCATGGGCCCAGCCTCACCCACCCTCTGCCTCCTCCTCGGTTGGTCTGATTTACTGTCCAGGTCAGTCCAGCCTGGCGTCAGCCAGAGCTTGATGGCCATAGAACTCCAATAGAGTCTGCCCGGGTAAATTCTATCCCCAGGCCCTCTGCGTTAAGTCTGGTTAACAGTTTCAGGCAATCAGACAGGTGGACTGGGTTTCACAATATCTCCTCACACACTTGTTTGGCTGGCTAGCTTCATGGAAAATTTCTGTGGTTTGCTAGCTCGCTTTTGTCATCTGCTTGGCTATCAAGTTTGGGATATTTATATTTATAAACTGACTTTAGCATAGTCCAGGCAGCTGGCCTTTAAAGAATTCCTCAGGGCTGAGTTTAAGGAAGTGCCTTGAGCCAAGAATGAAGGAATTTTCCCTTCACTTGTCAGCAAATGTGTTTTGTAAGGGTGGGCAGAGACCTTCCAAACTTTCTGTTTTGATTTTTTGAGAAGGGGAGTCAGTTGAAATTCTAGACCCTTCTCTCAATACAATCACCATAGGCATCTGGAGCCGACACCTGGATTCAGACACAAAAATAAACGAAGGTGTTGCCCCCAGTTCTCCCCTAGCCTCAGGCTCAGCCACCAGGCTCAGTCAGGGACCGAGGTTACTCCAGGGAAGCCCGTCCTGACAGAGCTCTGCTCAAGCTCACTTCCGTCTCCCTGCAGCCCTTTCCCACCTCATTCCCACCTGTGAACTGAGCCACAAGGAGGGGTTAAGACCCACCCACACTCTCCCAGGCTTCTTACTTGCCTTGTAACTGGGGCTGTCGCCTTACCCTAAGTCATGCTTTCTCAACAGGAGAAATGCTAACCCACAGAGGATAAAAATTGGTTCAAGAGGGGCTCGTTAACTACCTTAGATATTTCCATGATTTCTGACCCTCCAAAGGACCACAGTACATAAACTGATATACCATACCTGTGCATGAGGAAGAAGTAGCATTATCTCTATTTGCAGATGACACGATTTTTTAATGTAGAGAATCCTAAGGAAACTACAGGGTACCTACGGCGTTAAAATTTCACTGTGGGGAGTCATGACTAGGAAAAAATGTCTAAAGAGGCTCTGTATGGGGGGCAATAAAAACAAAAGTTTTGAGAAGCATTGCTCTAAAAGAAAAAATTAGAATTAGGATAAGTTCAAGCGCTGGGACCGGAAGGTTGGGATGTTAGCCTTCTAAAGCTCGAGTTTCTTACCTTGTGAGACCAATAGACCGGGAGGGTATGGGAAGGAGAGGGCAGAGAGCTGCTCCCCACCCCCAGTGGCAGGGCAGTGCACCCGGCAGGCAGCCTTGTGGGTATGGGCCACCGTTGGCACCAGTCTGGACACAGGTGCCCCTCTGGACAAACCCCAACTCTGCCACATACAGATTTAATGACTTCGAGCAAGGTGCGCAACCTTCATGCCCCCACCCCCGGCCTGTCTTCATCTGTAGAAAGACGGTGATGATGTCACAGCAGAGGGGCACTGGGGAGACTCCATTAGGGGACCTGTGCTAAGTGAGGAAATCGTGTCTAGCACGTAGTTACCTTCCAGTGGTGTCAGCTTGGGGCAGGATTCACCTGCTCGTGCTGGAGGCACGCTGTGCCTCCCCTACCCCTGGGGTCCAGTGAGCTCAGGTGAAACCTCTGTGGGATGCTTCTAGAGAAGGATGCTGGGGAGGGAGGCAGACCACACTTAGGGTGCCGTGTGAAGGCGTTCTCAGAAGCTCCTGCCCATCTGTCCACGGTCTCATGGACTCTTCAGCTGCTAAAGCGACAAATCCCTGTAGCCTCAAGAATGACTCTAATTCCATTGTTATTGATTCTTCTTTAAAATTTGTTTTGTTTATTTATTCTTGAGAGAGAGACAGAGAGAGAGTAGGCGTGAGAGAGGTGAGTGCATGTGGGAGAAGGAGACACAGAATCCAAAGCAGGCTTCAGACTGAGCTCTCAGCACAGAGCCCTACGAGGGCTTGAACCCATGGACCGTGAGATCATGACCTGAACAGAAGTCGATGCTTAACCGACTGAGCCATCCTGGTGCCCCCCCCATTGCTAAGGATTCTTAACTCCATTGCTAACTTTCATCACCAAATGTACCCCTAAATTTGATACTAACCCCAAATCCTAACCTTAGGCCTCACCCCAACTTCTAAGCCCACACCATCCTTTCCCCAATTAGAACCTGGGCCCTAACCTTAGCTCTAACCTCTCATCCATAACCTTCACCCTCGTTCCACCAGTACCCCAGTGTTTCGCAAAATCAAGACCCTCCCTTCCACACAAGGTTTGCTAACTCTGTGTTCCTTCTGAGATTGTAGTTACCTAATCTTTGTTCTTAAAATAGATAGACCTTTAAATAATCCCAGTTTAGTGTTATGCTGAGCTCCAGAAACATTCCAGAAATCACAGTTTTGAAATGCTGGTTATATATTTTTTTAAATAGATGTTAAACACAACACGGTTAATGTTTTGGAAATGATTTTCCACGCATCACCCACCTAAAGCTACCTCTCATACCACCAGAAGTGCGCGAGCTGCTCTGGGAAAGACTGGGCGCTACCCGAAGCCCAAGCCCCACGCTCCTCCAACTCCCCAACTACGTGGAGCTGCAGCCTGACCGCGGGGCCCGGCAGGGCTGCAGCGCCCCCTGCTGGCCGAGTCTGGAAACAGCTCTAGCTCGGCTCCTGTCACCTCTGGGCCCAGGTTCACAAGTGCTACTTTCTCTGACTTGCCATATGGTGTCATTAACTGCGGAGTTCCCTGGAGAGGAGTGAAGATGAGAAAAGACCCCTCTACTCTAGGCTCAGGGGCTGGGGACCCTAGGGTGTGGGGTAGAGAAAAGCCTTAAGTCAGAGGATCCAGGAAACAGTGCAGGGGTGGGCAGGTGTAGTGTGAAGGGTCCTCTGAGATAGGGAGAATTGTCAGGGTTGGGACCAGGGGTCAGAGTGAGTCTGGGGTAGGAATAAGGATGAAGTGTGGCAGGCTGGGACTGGAAGAGGAGGGAAGGGGGAGGTGGACGGCCGGGCCAGGCTGGATGTCGTGCAGGTAGAAGGAGAGTTGGAGTTAAAGCAGATTCTGAGGGGCACCTGGGTGGCTCAGTCCATTGAGCAACTTACTCCCAGTTTCAGCTTAGAGCACGATCTCACGATTCCCGAGTTTGTCAAGCCCTGCATCAGGCTCTGTGCTGATAGTGTGGAGCCTGCTTGGGATTCTCTGTTTCCCTCTCTCTCTATCTCTTCCTTGCACATGTGCTCAGTCTGTCTCTCTCAAGAATAAACTATATATATAATTAAGCAGATTTCTGTGTGATGATGTTCCGGGGAGTATGAGCCCTTGGGTCTCAGAAGGAGGCCCTAGAGCAGGCAGGGTTGGCCACGCCAGAGCTGAGGGGTCCCTGGAAAGCTGTCTTCTGCTCCAGATATGCGTGGCTGAACTCCCCCATTTGGCTGTGGTGGGGACACAGAGCCACCCACTTCTCAGCCCCTGCCAGGTGGACTCCCCTGACTCCCTGATCCCCTGGGACCCTAGGACCCCCCACAATTGTCTGCTCTGTCCCAGATCTTATTGCCTGAGGCCAAGCTCATGTATATTTTTTGCTAAGATCAAATATCTATTTAATTTTTATAATGCATGAAGCAGTAAAACTGTCACCTTGGTTGTCTGTAAAATAAGATCTAATATTTGTGTGGTTCTTCACATATTAAATTTTTTAAACATTTATTTATTTTTGAGAGGGGGAAGGGGCAGAGAGAGAGGGAAACAGAATCCGAAGCAGGCTCCAGGCTCTGGGTAGTCAGTACAGAGCCTGATGAGGGGCTCGAACCTGTGAACTGTGAGATCATGACCTGAGCTGAAGTTGGACGCTTAACTGACTGAGCCACGTAGGTGCCCCTGTGTGGTCCTTCACATATTAAAAAGCTATTTCCACATTCTCTCGTTGGTTCATGCAAGCACCTGTGAGATAAAAATGATCTGTATCATCCAATTGGATAGAGTTGGAGCCCAAGCCTCAGTGAGTTGGACACACCAGAGCAGTCAGAGGCTATGGAGTGAGGATTGCAAGTTCATGGTTAGGTGACATGGATGAATCTGAGATTGCATTCAAAGATGAAGCACAGGGGACACACTTGGACTTGCTCTTAGAGGCTAAAACTCCAGGGCTGGAATTTGGGCATCTGGGCTAAGTAGGTGGGGTTAAGGGTGGTGGCACTGATCAAATGACATTACCTAGTGGCTCACCCAGGCCTGGGGATGGCCACTCCCGACACTGCATGTGCCATGGGAATCCCTGAAGGTACTAACGTGGACCCCAGACAGGACAGCCTGGACAGCAACACATTAATTACACGTTGCTAATGTCCTGGGCTCCCCTCCCCCTTGTTAAGGGTTTTACCACCTGGGACTCGGGACACAAACAAGGGTGTGAGATTACCCAGCAGGGGGCAGAGGTGAAGTTCTTACAGACGCTGGTCTCTGGTTCCTGATTCCCTCTAGAGGGTAATTCTTGAAACTGGCACCTCTTTCCCTCCATGCGCCTCACCTTTTGGGAGATGATCCCTGATGGGGCCACCCTGAGTTTCTTCCTTTGAAATGAGGGGAGCTCACATCTGTGAGGCCCTCGGCACTGAGAAACAAGGGGCTCTCAGCTCTGCTAAGTCCTGAAAGGACTTCACAAAGTGCAGTCCCCCATGTTCAGGAGCAGTCCCCCGCGCCCCCGCCCCCCATCCAGGCCAGAGGTTGCTCAGTGGCTCCTGGGTTTGATTGGTGCATCAGACTTTGAGCATTCACATCTTTATTAAAGGCTGCATAAATGGAGAGAGGGCAGAAGAGTCCTTTGTTATAAAACCTGTGGTCGACTGCATCTGCAGATAGCAAGCACAGAGGGCTGGAAACCGGCAGGCACTGCCTAGTTCGGGGCAAGGCTGAAGGAAGAGGATATGAGCGGTGGTCCAAGTGCTGCCTTGTAATTGCCAAGATGGTCATCACGGCCGGGCCGGGCCCCAGCCTCCTCTTCCCTTCACCCATCAGCCTGTTCCTGCTTTAAACTCGAATGCTATTTTATTTATTTTATTTTTTTAAAAAATTTTTAATGTTTTATTTATTTTTGATACAGAGAGAGACAGAGCATAGAGGGGGAGGGGAAGAGAGAGGAGACCACAGAACTGGAAGCAGGCTCCAGGCTCTGAGATAGCTGTCAGCACAGAGCCCGATGCGGGGCTTGAACCCATGAACGTGAGATCTGACCTGAGCCGAAGTCGGAGGCTTAACCGACTGAGCCACCCAGGCGCCCCATCGAATGCTATTTTAAATGTGTCAGAGTTCACTGTTAGAGCTAACGCTCCCACTGTGGCAGCCGGTTCCCATGTAATCCCTTAGCGGATCTCCAGGGCACCTACTGGACGGGGGCTGAGGTGCAGGCACACAGACTTCACTCCTGTGAAACTCAGGCAATAGGGGCTGGAGGCCCGGGCTGTGTCCCCATGGTGAGAGCCAAGGAAGGAAGAAGGGAGAGGAGATGGGGAGGGACAGTGGTTCTGCTAGTCAGAGGGAAGGCCTTGACCTTGCTGTGTCCTGCTGCTGACCTCTGGTGTGACCACAGACCAAGGACCTTAGCTTAGGTTAGGGCTGAGAGCTAGGATTTAAGTTGAAAATCATCTTGTCCACTGGCTTGGTGGTTGCTGTCCATGCCCAAAGCCCCAAAATGGCAGAACCAGATGGGAACCAATTGGCCCAGCGGGGACACCGGGGCTCAGGAAGGGGTCTTTTCCTAGGTTCACTGTCAAAGTGCGCAGTTGGGGCCAGGACTTTCTCAGCAGTTCCACACTGCTGCTCTTTCAGGAAGCGGTCTAGCAGAGCGCTGGTTCTGTGTCCTAGCAGGCAGCAGAATCGTTGGAGTGTGCTAAAGCAGCTTGCCGGGCTCAGCTCTCAGAGATGCTAATCCCAAAGGTCTGGGGTAGAGGCTTTCACGGGATGCCAACACTGCGGGTTCCTGATGTATGTGGCCCACACCCTGGGCTAGAGGACATTCCTAATGGGGCTGAGGAGGGCGCTGCGGAGAGAGCAAAAGCCGTGCTGAGAGGGGCTGATGGCCTGAGGACCAAAAAGCAAAACCTGACTAAAAGGAGAGGTGTCTGTGTGGCCAGAAGGAAAGAAGCTTGGAAGGGTCAGACTCTGGAAGATGGGACAGCCACAGGGCAGCAGATTCTGTCTCTGCAGATATGAAGGCCTGTGGGGATGAAAATGCATTTTTATCCCCAAAGGAGACATGAACAGGGAGGTGGCCTTTAGGCAGGCAGGTGGTGGGAGAACCCAAACTCATGACAGCGGTTTGGTTTGAAAGGCACTTTGGGTGCCCATGGGGTGTTGCAGGCAGTGTCCACGGGGGTTGTCAGCAGGTCCCCCAGGGCAGTGGCCAGGGTCCAGGAGGAGTTGCGGCAAGTGGCAAGTTTCTCCTGGAGGAGAGGGACCAGGTGTCTGTTGAAGCAACCCACTGGTGCTCCCAAAGCCTGCATGGGGGTCTGGTGGCCCCTGGGGGGATAGGACTTGGACTTGGACCCTTCTCAGTGGGGCTCCAATTTGGTCCGAGAGAACGGATCCTGGACCAAATGACAACTGCATACTGGGGACCAGGGCCAGGAAATGCCTTGATGGTTGAGGGCCTGGCTCAGGGACTTCATAGTTCTTGGCCCCCTGAGATTCCAAGACAGTCCTTGCCTCTTCTCAGCTCTGCTGGGACGCTTTTTCTGCCAAGCTGTGGCCAGCGATGCCTTCTGCCCGTGCCGAGACGGGCTCCTCGGACGACAGGCCTTTGAAGTAGGAGCTCAGGGCCTGCAGGTTGGCAGCGCGCTGCGCGGGGGGCACCAAGGTGGTCTGCAGGCTCAGGTAGCGGCTGTACTTCTTCAAGCCCCGCTCCGGGTCCCGGCGGTGCGCGGCCAGCAGCTCGGTGAAGCTCACGTTGTGGAGGGCCAGGAGGCGGGCCTCAGCCCGGGGCAGGACGGCCGCCTGCACCAAGGGCTGCAGGGACGCGAAGCACTGCAGGCTGCTGAAGGAGTAGACGTGCTGGGCCAGCTGGGGGCCCGGGGAGACCTCGAGGAGGCGGCACAGGTCTCGCATGGCCAGCACAGCGGCCAAGGCACTGCGTTCGCTCATGTTTCTTGCTAGGTAGGTCTTGGCCAGACTCTTGAGCTTGAAGCTGCTGGCCCTGGGCACGCGCTGCCGGAGGAGAGGCAGAGCGGCCAGGAAGCCGGAGATGACCTCCTGGAACTCCCACAGCCTGTTCATGTCCTCCAGCGCCCGGAAGAAGTTGGGGAGGCCAGGCCCCCACAGCTTATAGCAGGCCAAGATGGGGCGGCGCATGGAGCCGAGGAAGCTGAGGAAGTGCTGCAGCCCCACCTCCAGGGAGACGGCCTTGGAGTAGATGCTGAAGAAGGCATCGGGCTGGATGAGCACACGGAACTCACTCTCCCGGTTCACGGCTGCCAGCTGGCTAATCTTCTGGGCTGGGCAGGAGAGAAGGGCAGGGTGAGGCCCCAGGAGCAGGGTGGTGGGCACAGGGCAGGAGCAGTGCAAGGTCAGGGCTGCTGTCCCACCACACAGAGACCCCACCTTGTCTTGGAAGTGTCAGCCTCTAAATGCAGCTCTACACTGGCTCTAAAGGGGACAGGGGTCAGAAGGGAGGGGCGGGCTGCTTTCCACACACCCCTTACTCACCTGCTGGGAGTCCAGCTCCCCCCGCCCCCTTGTCCCAGGGTTTGCCAGTTTAGATCCAGGTCCTGCCCGTCTTCTGTTAGCCTTACCCCCCTATACTTGGGACCCCTCTTTGTTTCCACCCCATCTTCTCCCTGTCCAGCCTCCAATCCCATCGTCCCTGCAAGACTCCCAGCCCAGGCAGTGCCTGGGGACAGATGGCGCACCTGCCCAAACCACGCCACTCAGAACATGGCTCACAGCTGCCCTGTGAGGTCTGCAAAGGACTTCCCTGTCCTAGGGGAACCCACTATGTCTGTCTGGCTGGGCTGGCCCCATGCTGGGTCTGTGCCACAGGGCAGGCCGGGGCCTGCTAGTTCAGGAAAGGGCATTGCAGGGCCAAGAAAAGCACCGTGGAGAGTTGAGGGGCTTCTGGGAGAAAGGGTCACCTCTCTCTGTGACCTTGGCTCTGTCGGCCTCCCTGTGGAATGGGCTCTGTACTCAGAATTCTTTGGTCACAACTTAAGGCCTTGCTTGCATTGCTGGCCTCCTGGCAGTGACTTCCACATGGTGTGTCTGTTTAGAAGTGTTGCTCAGGCTAAGAGAAGCACTGGTCAGAGGGGAGCTCAGGGATGCACCTGCCTCATGCTTCCAGGTCCCGGTCCTTATTCAGACAACCAAACGGTACCCCTGGAGTCCCAGACAGATGCTCTGTCGGCTCTGGCTGCAGCCATGGGCCAGAGCTCTGGGCTCTCCTGGGCCCAGACCATAGCTCTGCCTGTACTCACTTTGGGGGCTCAGGGACTAAGCTAGAAAGGGGTGGGGGTGGCCACTGGAGAACCCACTTTCACTGTCAATCTTGAGGTCAAAGAAAACCAGGGGCCTGTCTTCTGCTTGGGGGTCGGCGAGGCTCTCATCCAGGACCCTCAAGGAGCTGGGGCCCTCCAGTTGGAGGTCACTGGACTCGCTGCTGCTGTCGTCCAGCTCCCGGGAAGACTGCAACACAGAGAAACCAACAGGTCAGGGGGCCAGAGGGCGAGAGGGGGTGTGTTGGCAAGGTGAGCACGTGCCCTCAGGCAGGTATGCGTGTGTGATGTGAACGTGGGAACTCGAGCAAGCTGGTATGGCCTCACACACGTGTGGGAGAGCAGGGAAAGGGAAGGTGTATGTCTAAGCGAGTGTGTGCACGAGGATATGTATGTGTGAATGAATGGATGTCCATGTTCGGGTACACGTGTGAGCGCCATGTGTGAACCACATGCTTGTGAGTAGGGGTGAAAGGCTGAGATCATGCAGTCGAGGGTGTGTGAAAGCCCGAGCATGGGAACGAATGCAAATATCAGATGTGTGTGTGCACATTGGGTGTGAATTTATGAACCTGTGTTGATAGGCAAGTGGGAATGTGAGCAGGTGTGAGTGAGTGTGCAGATGGGTTGCACAGAGCAGGGTATGGAAGCTCAGGGAAGGGGCCAATGCTGTGGTGGACGGGACCGGGGGGGGGGTCTGCTGCTCCCTTCTCTCTGAACAGACTCAGAAGAAACACTTCTTGGGGCAGGAGGAAGGAACCTCATCTCAAACCCGAGGTTTCTCTGGAAGGGGCCAGGAGCCTGGCTCTTGTCCCCATAGCCAGCCGAGACCCCAGTGTCCTACACAAGGTGGGGGGGTGGGGGGAGATGCTCGCCTCAGGAAATCCACATCTAGTTGGACACACAAAGCCTCGAGGCCTTCTGTCATTCAGCATCCAGCATTCCCTAAGCAGCCGCAGGCCCAGGGCTCCTCTAGCCTGGGCACCCAAGGCCCTGTTCTCACCAGCACCAAGGCAAAAAGTTTGAAAGGCCTCAGGGGTGGGGGAAGGGCTCTGGCTCTTGAGCCCCAAGGGGCTGTGGCTACAGAGGCTGGTAGAGGCTCATCATCTGCAAAGCTGCCAAACCCAGACGTCTCGGGAGACCTGCTCAGAACTTCCTGTGAATGCCACCTGTGGACGTGAGCCAGAGACCAGGAGGAAAGGACACGGCCAATGTCACAGGGCCAGCTGGGGGTACTGCTGGGACAGAGCCCAGCCCTCCGGTCTTTCTGACTTACACACCGCCTCACCCCGGCTATCTGAAGCCTCCATGGATGAATGCTGGCCTCTGGCTAATGTCCCTGGCTCGGGCGGGAAGAAGCATGGGCCTTGGCCCTTTCATTGACCAGGTGAAACATTTTAACAAAATTTCAGCCAAGAGCAAAGTCCTTACTAACCACAGGTAAAATGTGCTGGCTTTTCCTAGGAGTGGCTGATTTTCACTTTATTTGCTTTCCATAGCCCTACCCCAGGCTCACCAACTTCCTCCCCATCACTGATAGAAAAAGACATTCACTAGGAAGCCATCTAGAGCTGGTCTTGCTTAGAGAAGCCTGGAGTTCAGAGACTCTAGACATAAGGCCCTAATATGTCTTCGTCAAATGCCTCACATATCTGTATCCTTGATCCAGCCATGCATCAAAGGTTTATTTTGCAAGTCTTGCTCTGAGTCTTTTGTCTCGCTGTCCCGGCTCCCTTGCTTCCCTGTGAGGAAGCGTCTACAAGGATCTTCCTCGGGGTTGCTAGCTGGCGGACCAGAGACTCCACCTTCTTTCCCGGAGGGAAAAATCCAGCTGGTGTTTATCGCCAACCTTCCAGACCTTGCCCTTGCACTTGGGGTGGTGGAAAGAGCTGGGCTCTCCTTGCTGCGTCCTTCCCTGGACTGAAGAGCTGTCCCTCTGGCTGAGTCCTCTCTGTCACCACTGACATGGCGTATTGAGCTGTCTCTTCTTCCTTCATCTTTTTGCTCCCAGCATGACTGCCGGAGCCTGTGAGTTCTTCCCCCCGCCTCCTTCCTTCTGGAATATCTTCTTAGGCCTTAGAGCCTTGGTCACCTCTTCGGTTATCTTCTTCCAGGACTTGAGCTCCCTGGAGAAAAGCACAGCTGCGTCTTTAAGCTAGCTCCATCTCCATGCCAGGGTCGTTTATTTATTTTCTTAAAGTTTATTTACTTATTTTGAGAGAGACAGAGAATGTGAGTGGGGGGAAGGGCAGAGAAAGAGAGGGAGAGAGAATCCCAAGAAGGCTCCACACTCAGTTCAACATGGAGCCCTATGTGGGGCTCAATCCCGCAACTGTGAGACCACGACCTGAGCCAAAATCAAGAGTCAGTTGCTCAACCAACCGAGCCACGCAGGCACCTCAACCAGGGTCATTTATGATGGCCGTCAGAATCTCATTTTTAGGGCCTCCCATTGCCCCTGTCTTTTGTCCTGAACTTACTGAAGAACTTGGTGGCTCCCTTAATAAAAGGACACCCCCTTTCTGCTGAGCTTGTCAATGCGGAGAAGTCTGAAGCTTCCAGCTCTGACTCCTCTTCCCTTCCGATTCCTCCTCACCCTTGGGGCTAGTGCGTGGAGATGATCTCACCAGCACGCCTTCCACTAAACTCCTGCCAGCTGTCAACCCCATTTCCCCTCCCTGCCTTACGTCCCAGCAACATGGCCAGGAAATGCCCACATGCTTAAAAAGGGCTTTTCTCAAGACCCATGGTTAGCAAGAGGGCAATCAGCACAAGAGGCTCTGGGGCAGGAAGCCTTTCTGCCCTCTCCTCACCAAGGGAAGCTCTATGTTCCAATGCCCCTAGCACCGCTGCTGGGCTTTCGTCCACACTCAGGGTAATGTGTGTGGGCGGGGAGTGTAGACCGATAGTCATAGAGACCTGGGCCAGGGCCAGGCAAGGGCATTTTTACTGGAAAAGGCTTAAGATCTGCTGGGAAGGGAAAAGGAATGGCAGCAGAAGGCAATGGAGTGGGGAGGACTGGAGCCCGTGTGCTCCAAGGAAGTAGGGAGTGGCCACGATAGGAGCCGAAGAAAAGAGGAAGAGGAATTTAAGATGTGCTGCCAAGAGCTGGAGGAGTCAAACCTGCGTTAATAGTCTTTGAACGGTGCAAGTAAACAATAGGATTCATTTCTCTTTTTTTTTCAAATGTTTATTTTTGAAAGAGACAGAGCATGAGCAGGGGAGGGGCAGAGAGAGAGGGAGACACAGAATCCGAAGCAGACTCCATGCGTTGAGCTGTCAGCACAGGGCCTGTCACGGGGCTTGAACTCACGAACTGTGAGATGGTGACCTGAGCCAAAGTCGCGCCCAACCGACTGAGCCATCCAGGCACCCTAGGGTTCATTTCTTTATTATATTTGGTTAATGGACTTCTTTGACTGCACAAGTGTGCTCAGACTGAGCCAGAGCACCTGGGAGTTTCTTAGGATCCATGTATAACTAGGATCCATGTGCAATACAGCTTGTTCACTTGTCTTCAACACAGATCAACTTAGCAGAGCAAGGGCATTCCACCTCCACACTCCACAAGGCAGGCCGAACGGCCTAAGGCTGGCTTGACATTTTAATCAACTTCCACAAGTCTAGGTCTCTCTGGGAAGATCCAGCACCCCCACACATATGACTGCCGGGTCATATCCCAGTATGTACAAGGCACCCCCATTCAAGGCTGTTACACACACAGATGACAGTTATATAATCCCCCCATCCGGTGGTTCTCTCCATTTTGGCTGTGTTACTAGCGGCTTCAAAAATTCCAGATGCCTAGGTTGCACCCCCAGACAAGTTCAATTACAATCTCAGGGAGGGGGGGCGGCACCAAGCAATCTGTCGTTGGTAACCAGCCCCTGCAAGATGGCAGTGTGCAGCCAGGGTAGAGAACTCCCGTCCTACTGATTCACCCCATGCTTGGTTGCCAGCCACTCAGGAGCCAAACTCTGATATTTGGC
The DNA here is from genome assembly GCF_006229205.1 of Suricata suricatta. Lineage (NCBI taxonomy): Eukaryota > Metazoa > Chordata > Mammalia > Carnivora > Herpestidae > Suricata > Suricata suricatta. The sequence goes on along the minus strand of NC_043708.1, from coordinate 110,253,643 downwards.
ATCTGATCGCCTGAAGTTGTCTATGCAGTCAGTGCCCGACATTAATTCTTATCAAGAGTCCCCAAGTTCCTGAGGGACTTCCTGACCACCCATGCTTAAACAACAGCTGGGATTTGTTTGGCAACACACACAGATTGCTCTGTGTTGCAGACACAAAATCCCAGCCCCGGCAAAGTCCGGAAGCCCCGAGATGCCTCACGTGTTATCTGTGAACTGGATCGTCCTGTTGGCTGGCCCATGGCCCCCGCTGCCCCCTGCGCTAGCCCCTCGGGGGATGGGGCTCCCATCTGCTTTCACCGTTACACACACTCACCAGCATCCTGGCCCCTTCCCTGGATCGGCTGTTCCCCACAGGCCCCTCCTTTTACTGCTGGTCACCACTGCCACGGCAGCCAGGGACTGTCCCCTCCTGCTTCCTCTTGGTCTTCCTACTGCCGGACACTGGGGCAAGACATCTGTCATAAGAGCAGGTGAGGGCATCTATCTTCTTCTGCCTTGGATGCTAACACAGGGCCCAGGGCAGAGGCACCGCAGACCCACTCTCATTTTCAAGGGTAGTCCTTAGCCCAGGCCTCCACCGTCAGGCCCAGGTCTTGCCCCTCCGCCCAACAGCGTCCCCCCTGCCACTTCCAGCAGGGGCAGGGGCTCTTACAGATTGCTTTTCCCACACCAGCCATCTCTCCCGGAGCCTGGCCGACCTTGCCAGGCCTGCACCGAGCCCCCAGGTGTGTCTAGCTAGACTCCAGCGGTGGCCTGGGGCAGGGCCACCTACACACCTGGCACACTTGGGAAATGTGCTCTTTTCATAGGCCAACTTCCACACATGCCAAGTGGGAGAAAGGCCACAGAGAGGAGTGGACATGGGTATATGGGAGCCTGGAGCACCTTGTGGATGTCACCCTGCCCCAGCCCAGGTCCCTGCGGGTACTCTGGTAACGCTAGGAGTCTGGAAGGGGGCATTGGAGGTGGGTGAGAAACGCGTGGAGACCTAGTTTGCTCTCTATTTAAAGAGATGTTTTTTAAAGTTTGGGACATATAATGGTTAATTTTAGCAACGTGTGTCTGGAGGCACTTGGGTGGCTCAGTTGGTTAAGCATCGACTCTTGATCTCGGCTCAGGTCATGATCTCATGGTTCGTGAGTTCCAGCCCCGCATTGGGCTCTGCACCGATGGTGTGGTGCCTGCTTGGGATTCTGTTTGCCCTTCTCTGCCCCTCACCTGCTTGTGCTCTCGCTCTCTCCAAAGAAATAAATAAACTTTAAAAAAATGTGCATCTGAAGAATACCAACACAAAAGCGGTGGTCCTCTGGCCCTCCCCCACACCAGCCCTGGCCTCCACAGGTGAGCAGCTGTGCTTCTAATTGTTTTAACTCTTCACTGCCTGAAATGCGCTTCTCCCTCCTTCCTTGAATAACCTCAGACATAACCTGGACGACTCCCTGCTGACAGCTGAGGGTCAGTCTGATACCCCTGCACCCCCGCCAGGAGTGCTGGTTTCAATTCCTGCACCCAGCTCTTGTGAAGTCTGGTGAGGATACTGGCATCCTGATCCTTTCTCGAGCTTTCCTTCCCAGGCTTCTACCTCCATTCAGGGTCAGTTTTGTTTGATGAGGTTTAGGGGATGGAAAGAAGTGCCCGATTTAGAACAGCGAAAGGTAAGACAGAAATTGACTGGTGGTGAGGAATAATAAGAAGAGGGGCATCAAGGGGGTTCTGGGGCCCCAGCTTGTGTAACTGGGCAGATGGTGTGACTTAGTGGAGAGGAGAGGAAGAGAGACGAGTTTTCTCGGGGCATCCGGATGGAGATGTTGGAGGGCCACTGGCTATCCTGGTCTGGCAGCAGGAGTCAGTACTGGGCATGGCAGCCTGTGGGCGCTAACTGAGGCCATGGGCACGGCTAAGACCATAAAGGGGGGCCAGAAAAACAACACAGAAAGGAACAGAGACCCGAGAGGAGCGTGAGGAGGAGCAGGTGCAGCTACAGGAGCTGGGATGGGGAGAGTGGGGGTCCTTGAAGTACCGGAGAGCTCAAGGGACAGGAAGCTGTGGGCAGAGTCCCCGCGGGCCAGCTGTCAGTAGGGTGAGGCCCAAGGGTGGCCGTGGGGCTGGCGGCTGCGGAGGAGTGGGGCAAAGACCCCAGGGAGGCCAGGGAACCGGGTGTTGAAGTCACCCTGGAAGAAGGCTGGACCCGGCTGAAGATAGGACACCTGGGAGGAGGATGCTGGGGTCTCCCCTATGCGGGGGAGGGCAAAAGGAGGGGGAAAATGATCTGGGGAAAGTGGGGTTCATCTCAAGAAAGGCACAGAGAACCTAACTAGATGGTGGGACTGACACCGTCCAGGTGGAAAAGAAGGCCTTGACCCGCTGCCCCACTCTGATGCCCACAGGGTGTCGGGAAGAGGGGATGCGGTAACCCCACTGGAGAACCAAGTTTCGGTGCAGGGAGGCCACAAAGCCGCCTGCAGAGAAGGGCTAAGTCCAGCAGGGAAAATGATGGTCGTGGAAGAAGGGGTTGCCAGGGCAATCTTTCAACAAATATTTATTGAGCAGCCATATCTGCTAGGTCCTGGGATCGACACAGTCCCTGCACTCATGGGCTAGGTCCTGGCAGAGGCCCAGCGGAAAGCCTCGGGGTGGTGGGATGGGGCAGTGGGAGGTGCGAAGGGTGACAAAAGCTTCCTATCTTGGGGCAAAGAGGCCCAGGGATGTGAGGAGCCGGTGGTCTGAACCTCAGTCATGCCCTTTTGGGTGAAGAGGGCTTACGTCTCCCTGCCGGGTCCACGCAGCCGCTCCTTCCCTGGTCCGCTCTTTGACCACGGTGCACGGAGTGCCCACTGTGCGGGGGGCCTTCAGCGAATGGGCCAGGCTGGGTTGGTGGGAGCAGAAGCCAAGTAAGCCAGTGGCCACGCAGTTCCGGGAGGACGGTGGCCACCAGCTCTAGAGGACGGAGGTGCTAGGGGCTCTCAGAGGTCTGTCTGAGGGGGGCTGGGCTGGCCAAGTGGGGAGGGAGGTAAGAATTCGAGGGCAGGGGGGTGGGAATGCAATTGGAGGCACCTCCAATTGTGAACTAGAGGGGTCTCCACAGGGGCTGTGTCAGAATTCCTGGGAGGAGATCCTGCCCTAAGAGTCTGGGGCGCTCTGCCTTTCCCCACCCTTCCTGAGAGAGGTGTCAAGCCGGGAAACCACAGAGAGAGGAAGGGCAAAGAAGTTGTTAAGCCACTGGGCTATGTGGGGGGAACCTCGGAGGGAGCGGCCGAGGGAGTGTACTGCTCTCCGGGCCCGGTGGCATTGACTGATGGCCCTCTGGAGGTGGCAGGGACTCTCTTGGGGATTGGCAGGGTGGCTGGGAGGCCCTGTGGCAGCAGGGATAGTGGCCTGGACTGCAGGGGAAGGACATGTCCACGTGGGGTCATAATACACTTTGAAGGGCAAGCGAAAGGTACGGTGAAGACGGGGGGTTCTCTGTGCTCTACGTGACAGGAAGCTGGTCCCGCGGCGGCAGTGGATGGCAGTGTCCTCCCGGTGACTGGCAGGCTGGCTGTGAGAATCGGCCTCAGGGACTGCAGCTGGTTCAGCGGTATGTTGGGGAGACCAAGCCGGGGGGCGGCATATGCCACGGGGCAGGCGGGGGGCCTGGGAGGGCTGGTCTGCTCCTGGTGCTCTTGGCAGGGAGTGGGCTGGCGAGGAGTGTGGTGCAGTGGTCTCCGTGGGCTCCATGCACTTTCCAATACAGAACCTCAGCCTGAGGGCCGGAAGGGACCTCGGGGGCACCCAGTCCGACCTTGCCCTGTTCAGATCCCCTGTGCCCCGCCTCCAGGGTCAGATGGGTGCAATGCACAAAGGTACTTGTTCCACGGTGGGATGCCTTTAAAGTTCTCTCTTATGGAGTGAAAGCTTGCCTGTTTGGGCCCTCTATGGTGCTGCCCGTGCCCTCACACCCCCGCACTGACCCTCACTAGCCGAGATTAGCTGGGGAATGGGATCTTACCCACCCTCCTCATTGAGGACTTAGACGTCAGAGAACATGTAAGGAAGCTCCAGACAAAGGCATTGGCTAGTCCTGAAAAGAGACAGGGCTCCGGAAGGAAGCACTCTCTCAGCATTTCCGAATATGGTTACGGGAGGCTCCTGCCCTGATATGGAGGGACGGCTGGGCTGGTCCAGGCCCACAGCTGGCATTTGGAGACTGTCCGCAGGACAGCTCAGAGCTCACTGCCTTGCTGGAAAACTCCCCAGGCGCAGGGCAAGTCTAAGAGTCACCTGCTGCGACTGGGTCCCCTGGGACTCGGAATAGGGGGAGGCAGGAGTCTGGGGCTGAACTTCTGGACCACTCACCGAGTTTTCGGCATCTGAGTCTTCCGAGCTGCTGATCACCACGACGCGCTCCTCTGAAACAGGGCAGAGGGGACAGAATCAGGCCCTGCCGGGATGCCCGCTCAGTGGGGCCCAGGTGCTCTCTGTGATGTGTGCCCTGCAGCGGGGGATGTGAACATTTGCCGAGTGTGCTGGTAAGATCAATTTATTCAAAGGGACCTTCCGTCACTGCCCATGGTGCCTTGTATGTGAGTACTTAATTCAGAGAAGGGCCCTGAACTTAGAATCTGTTCCCTATACAGGCAGCTTGGCAAAAAGCACCTGGTTTGTTTTGCAATTCTAAAGGAGCACACTGGTTTGTTCCAATTCTGTCTCATGAGCTGAGTGAGAAGTTTGAATTAAAAGCTACTTTATACTTGGTTAATCAAAACCTTTTGATTACCAATAGCATTGTGAGCAAGGAATGTCGGTCAGGGCTCAGTGTGCAAGCAGGATCGGGGCTCGGTCTGAGACCTAGAATGAAAACAAAGGGGCCTCTGGGTGAAGCAGATCTAGGAAGAACTGTCTTGACCATTCCAGAATTCTATCAGTTGGCCTCAACTCATGCCCACGAACTCCCTGTCTGGTGGTGTCCAAAACAGATATCTAGGACAAATGAGGTACTTTAGCCAGGTGGGGTTTGCAGGCAAATTTGGGGAGTGATGGGTGTGGACTTTACCCAAGGTCTCTCTGGGAGCGTGCTACGCACCCGCCAACAGACACTTCCTGGGGAGACCCACCTTTAGCAGAGGCGCAGTGCTAGCCACTGTATGGCTGTGTTCGGGGAAGGGGCTATGGGACTGGGGGCTTTAGCCCCTTACATTCCTCACACTGGAATCCCAGCAAATCACACGGTAAACTGTATCCATTCGTACTCCACGGGCAAACCAGGGGCTCTCCCGGCCCCATCTGGGGGCAGCTGAGAGCAAGACACACAGGGGATGCTGCTGGCTTTGGCCTCCCTGGGTGGGGTGAGGATGGAGGAGAAGGGTCTTCCCAGCCTCTGGAGGACAGCACAGAGGCCTCAGCCCCTGCTGCCCACCCACTTCCTTACCTGCCTCCCCAGGCTCGCCGGTCGCATGGTTGCTGTTGGGCAGGAAGACCTCGTTCCTGATGATGGGGCTCTGAGGGCTGGAGGGCCCGTCCAGGTGGGGTGGCGAGACTGCCTTGGAGGTGCTGGGCCTGGGTTGCTCGGGGGAGCTCCGGGCCAACCGTGTCTCCTTCTCCTCCTCAGACTCCATCTTGATAGCCTTTCTGGGGCACTCGGTCTGGCAGGACTTCCTCTTCTGGGGAGTGACTGGGTTGCAGATGTCCTATGCAGTGGGGAGTCACAAGGCCAGGTGAGCAGCCTTCAGGGGTGCTGGGGTGGCGGGCAGAGATGCAGAGCTGGGTGGCAGGGGCCTGTGTCCCTCCCCCCACCCCTGCTCCTGCTGTCTCCTTTGCTCTCTGCCACAAAGATTGGGTCTCTCTCTCCACATGGGAAGCCCCCTAGGCCGCCACACACACTGACCGTCTGCTGACCACTGACCCTGCTGGCCTCTGCCTGCCCTGGAATGGCTCACATTATAGGGGGGCTCCCTGGCGGGGCAGCCAGGAGCAAGGGGGGAACAGAGTAGGTGCTGATTAAGGCCTAGATTCTCACCCCATCCCTACCCTACCTGCCTGCTGGGATCTGGGGTTTCAGGTGCAGAGGGAGGGGCAGGGAGAACCTTACCTCTCTGCAGGAGGGGTCTTTGATGGAGTAGGCATGTACGGGCACTGGGTGTACCCCGGGCACTGACTGTACCAAGGCCATGGTTTGGGGCTCAGCCAGCCCTGGGGCATGTGCCTGGGAGCTCGGAATCTCTTCTGGCTGCAAAGTCCAGAAGTAAGAGAGACAGAAATGAGCAGGTGGCAGGCCCAGGGCTGAGACCCCAGGCCTGGGGTCAGCCCAGTCCCCAGGGCCTCAGCCAACCCCAGGGCAGGCCGTGCGTTTCAAAGCCCAGAGCCCACGGGGGGGCCAGGAGTCCTCCTTCTGCCCTCTGCGACTTCGCCTCCTCTGACCCTGAGGTGCTGGCATCCAGGGGTCCTACCATTCCTGGGCAACCTGACAGAGTCAGAAGGTGACTTCTGAGATTGTACAGGACCAACCACGCTTTAAGGCTCATGCCACAGCTAGCTCCAGGAACAAAGCGTGCACTCCTGACGAAAGCAATGCCTCTACACCCCTTCCGCTGCCGCGCTGAAACCCTTCCAAGGAACCTCCCTGCAACCCTCACTCTGCCCCTGGCCTTAACTCCTCCTGGGTCAGAATAGCAATTAAACACTTTGACTAAATCCCTTAAAGCTCACTAGGCCTCAGTCCCCCTCTATAAAAATGGGAATAATATTAATCTCTGTCTCACAGGATACTGTGGATGAAATGTGTTACCACCAGTAAAGAAGGGTCCCCTCGAGCCCCTGGAGGACAGCACGGAGGCCTGGGAAGTTCTTCAACAAGCTGAACACAGAATTCCCCTATGATCCAACAACTCTACTCCTCAGCATAGGCCCAAAGGACTGAAAACAGACATCCAACAGAAACCTGCATACAAATGTTTGCAGCAGCACTATTCACAACAGCCAAATGTCCATCAGCCTCTGAGACACCAGCTAAATGTCCAACAGCCAGACACACAACAGCCAGACCACAGCTCAAATGTCCAACAGCCAGACAGTGGAATATTATTCAGCTATAAAAAGGCATGAAGTTACGGACGTGCAACACGATGAACTTCGAACACGGTACCCTAAGTGAAAAGAAGCCAGCCACCAAAGGATACATGTTGTGTGGCTCTATTTGTGTGAAATATCCGAAGAGCTGAGCCCACAGAAACAGAAAGTAGACGGGAAGCTGGAGGGGGGGCGGGGGCAGATGTGGAGCGGCCGCATCATGGGGAAGAGGTTTCCTTTTGGGGTAATGGGAATATTTGGGAATTAGATGGGTGTGGTGGCTGTACAGGATTGGGGGTGTGGCTAAATGTCCCTGGACTGTATGCTCTAAAATGGTTAAAACAGGGAATTTTCCTAGATGAATTTGACCACACACACACACAAAATTGTAGTTAAAAGAACGAAATATGGACTGTCCTGTGATTATTGCCAATCTACAGAGCGGGTAGGAGGCACAGAGGTGAAGTGGCTGATTTCCCAAGGTCATATACCTAATGAGGGCCTGGACCAGGGTTTGAATCTAGTGTCTTTGAACCCGTTGTTCCCTTTCCTGGTCACTGTCTCTCTTACATCCTCCCCACCATCCCACCCCGCTCCCCCTCCCCCCAAACACACACCACCTTCCTCTACTGTGTGAAACTGAAGCATCCACTGGGAAGTTCACAGAAAACAAGCGATGAGTGATGTGGGAAGTACCCCTCTGAAAGGGGAGGCCCAGACTCTGGCACTTCTGCCTCCATTCCTGACCCCTTGCTGCCTTGAAGTCTGTGTGTGCCCAGGAAATGACCCCGAGCAGGTGCCTGCAGTGATCTGTGTGGTGAAGGAAAGGAAACAGCACCCAGCTGGAGGGGGTGCCTCCCCGAGCAGAGCCGCATCAGACAAGTCAGAAGCTGGACTTTAAGATCAGGAGGCCAGGGGTGGGCTCTCCTCACAGGGGAGCCCCAGGAATAAGCCAGCCACATCTGGGCTGGGGCAGGTGGCAGCAGCCCCACGTGGCTGCACCGTGCTGGGACCGGAACCCCTGAGGTGGGGCACTTCTTGGTGCTGAGCACTTTGATGTGGGATGTGGCCGATCATTTGCTATGATGGACTGACTTCCTTTTCCCTTCTTCTCTGGGTTTCTTTCTCTTAACATCTTTACATAAAGGGAGGAGAGCTATCTCTCCAGATCAGAGTGTATCTGGGGGAAGGGGAGAGAAAGGATGATCTCCTGGGCCTACGGGAAAGTATATAATTGCTGAGTGCTCTATACCAGCGTTTTTCTTTTTTTTTTTTTTGAAGTTTATTTACTTATTTTTGAGAAAGAGAGAGAGAAAGCACAAGTGGGGGAGGGACAGAGAGAGACAGGGAGAGAGAATCCCAAGCAGGCTCCACACTGTCAATGCAGAGCCCGATGTGGGGCTCGAACCCATGAACTGGGAGATTATGACCTGAGCGGAAGTCGGACGCTTAACTGAGCCCCCCAGGCGCCCCTACACCAGTGTTTTTCAAGCTATAGTCAGCGACCCATTAGTGATCATGAAAGCAATCCAGTGGGTCATGACCAGCTTCTTTAAAAATTATGCATAGATGGGCTTTTGTGTTTCACGGAGTCCAGAGGGCACGGCCACGGCTACTTTGTGGCGGGTTCCGGCGGCCCGGCCCGGGGCCTGCGGAGTCCGTCTCCGACATGTGCGGGGCTGCAGCGGCCTAACTTCCACGCGCAGGTACGGCCTGGTCCGGGAGGGCAATTCGGGGAGCTTGGCCCGGAACACGTGGCCGATGGCGACCGGGCTCCCACGTGTTTGGTTCTCAGGCCCCAGGTGGCTGCCCCTTTGCATAGAGGGAATGTTCGTTCCCCAGCGGGCCCCCACCTTCCCGCAGAGCAGCTGCTTCCAGTGGGTTTTTGGACTTGGCCCCAGAAACCACTGGGATCCCGGGGGTATAGACAGGCGTGGAGACCAGGGGTCACAGAGAACCCTGCAAAAAACCCAGGCCATCCTTTCCTGTGCCCTTTTAAGGCTGACGCAGTGCCTTAAGAGGCTAACACAGAAGGGTAAAGGAAGTCTCCATAAAACCCAGGGAAGAGACTAAAACTCTTCTCTGGATCCTGTCTGGAGTCACAACTGAAGCAGAGGAAATTTTTCTTTGGGTTCAAGCACCCTTGTGATATTTTAACATATCTTAGAGCACAAATGGTGAATTCAAACTTAACCTTAGCGTTGATGGTACATTCAGATAAAGTGTTGGTATTAGTCACTGAAGGCAGTAACAACCTACGAGAATGACATAGACTATGAACTGAGAACATCTGAAGGCACTGGCTCTGAGGAACTTAAAAATTAGACCTAGGCTAGACCTAGGCAAACTGAAACTTAACTGGTTTGTGCTATTTCTGTAACAGCATGAAATGAACTCTAACCTGCCCCGCTTGTTCTGCTTCTGTACATATGCTTGGGGGCACTATGTGTGGGGTGGGGTCAGCCACGTGGCTCGACATTGGGGCGGGGAGCACAGGATGTTCAAATTGTGGCGGGATCCAATCAGGAAATGTCGAATGTCTGAACTTAGATATTGACCAATACAAGCGCTGTGACAATGGAACGCCCCTGACTTGCTTGGGGCCTGCCTATAAGGAGAACACGGGCCGCCAGCTCGGGGCTCTCTGGTTCCCTCTGCTCCATCTGCTTGGAGGGTGCAGAGATCCCGGGTTCGAACCTGCAATAAACGACCTTTGCTTTTTGGCTTTGAAAAAAAATAAATAAATAAAAATAAAAAATAAATAAATAAAAATTATGCATAATAGTATAGAACTGAAAATATTAGAGTACATCCCAGGTAATTTATTTTGCAAAGCTTCCTTTTTAGTTACAGTTATGCAGGTGTGCATATATATACTGTAGATATAAAATATATTTTATAATGGGTGGCAGTCAGAAATTTAAACCACTTCACACTCATTAGGATGGCTATTATTTTAAAAAAGTATGGATGAGAAGGTAAAGAAATTGCAAACCCTGTGCACCGTTGGTTTCCACATGGGCTATGAACTCCTTGAAAGTGGGCCTGGGTTCCTCGCTCTGCCTCTGTCCTACCCTGATGCCTTCCTTCCCATGTTAATGAAACAGGGGCCACAAACGAAGGCTTGCTAAAGAAAAAAAAAATCAGTATGCCCACTTTGTTGTTGGAAAGCTTTAAATTTTTTTATTTTTTCCATTCAAGTGCTATAACACTAGGCAAACGCCTAGGCCTTATACAGGACAGTACAGGGTCTCTTGCTGTTCATTAACCATGGATTCGCACATGGAAGACAGCCGAACTCTGTGGACCCTGGGGCACTTTCCCCAACTATTCATGGGGTTTCTTTGGGGAACATTATTCATCCTAGCTTTGTGATACCAAAACAACCTAAATATGCACTGACAGGGAACTGGCTAAATAAAACATGCTACATCCATTCACTAGGCCACGAAGAAGCTCCCTACCTACTGAACGTGTAAGAATTCCAGAATGCTTTGTTGGGTGAAAAAGCCTGGGACATGATACTAGGAATAGAGGGTATTATGCTACCTTTGTGCAAAAACAGAATGGGAAAAGGAACTGCCTGTAATCATATTTGCTTGTAATTACATAAAGAAATTCCAGAAGGATATGTAAGAAATAAAGACAAGTATACGGGCGCAAGAAGTGGAAGGATAGGGACCAGACAGGAGGGAAACATGATGTGTTCCTTCCTTCCTTCCTTCCTTCTTAAAATCCAGATAATGTATGTGCAAGACTTGGGCAGTAAGGTGCCGTATGTAGGGTATTACATGAAAATATCAGATATGCACAACTACAGTCTATATTTGCACAAGAAATCTCTGTGATGCTGAGTAATGGAGAGCTCCAATGAGGAACAGGGTGCGGAGAGATGTCATTGAGGTGTCCGCCCCACCTCTAAGCATTGGTTCTCAGCCACAAATTATCATCATCTGGGGATCTAAAACAAAATTTTGGTACAATTTATATACGGTGAAATGTACAAATGGGAAGTGGACAAATCAATGGATTTAAAAAATTGAAGTATAGTTGATGTATTTATCATTCTGTTTTTACTTCTGACCATGTAATTCTATTACTTACCCCACCAAAATAATAAAAATGTCCTTTTTTACTTTTCAAGCTATGTATAGGGAGATACAAGACCCAAAGGAGTTAGAAGTTGGCTTCCAGTCCTATCCCTAGCTTGCTGTGTCATGTGGCCCCCAGAGTTAAGTCACCCTCTCTTTGGGCCTTAGCTTCAACCTATGCAAAATAGGGGGTTAGATTCCACATGCTCTCCTAGCTCTAAAACTTTCAGATCCTAAATCCTGCCTCCTCCAGGAAGCCTCTCCAGATGACCTCTGCCTACAACAATCACTCTCTTCCAATGGCCATGCATGGCAAAGCTAGGCTCACCACCTGACCGCTACCACCAGAAGACCTGCTTTCCGTGGCTGTCTGATCAGTCCTGGACCCAAGTCCTTGACAGGCAGACACAGGCAAACCTGGATGACCAGGATGTGGAGGAGATCAAATGTCTAGTCCAAGAAGGGATCTCAGGAAGCTTATCCCAGAGAAAAGCCATGCATGAAAGCACCTAAGAGGGCAAGCCAAAGGGGTACCACTGCATTTTCACCCAGGGAAGCAATCTACGGGCAGTCCAGAGATGGGAATGGCTGTCTCAAGCATGAGAGAGCTTCCTGTCCTTGGGAAGTGTGTATGGGTGGACAGACACAGGTCAAAAGTGCTGCGGAGGGAATGCCAACATTAGAGGGGGTATGGGCACCTCCCAACCCTGAGAAACTATGATTCCTGAATGTATGCTGGTCCTGAAATCACACCAATGAGGTCTGCCTCCTGGCCCCATTCGCCTCTCCAAGAACCATATTGGGGGGAAGGAGGAGGAGAAGGCCTCCATATTGATTCCAGGAAAACATGCACATATCTGGGATGGGGGACAGGGTAAGGGAGAGGTCATCTACCACATCTGTCAGGGCCATGCACCAGTGACCGCCTTCCTCACCTCCTGTCCACCCTTGGCTCTCACCCCTCTCAAGTCCATCAAGTGCCACTTTGGCATTTAGGATCCTAGAGCCAGCCACTTCCCTTACTCCCTCCCACCAAAAGCTCCAGTCCAGCCACTTGGTGTCCCTCTCAGGCACTCTCCCCCCTCTACTGCCTGCAGACAAAGGGATAAGACTCAGTTTCCTTCCTAACCCAGGGGAACTCTGAACCCGTCTGACCTGTGGGACCATACCGCCTCCGCTTCAGACCTCAACCCATCTCACCGAGTCAATGTCAGGAGAGTCCCTGGGAGTCCTGGCAGCCTCTGGGCTGGCTCTCCTGGGTAGAACTGCATCTGAAGAACACAGAAAAGGTCACAGGCAGGTCAGGGACATCCCTGGTGGGAGGCATCTTCGCCTAGGACAGTGACAGAAGAAATGTCCCGGCTGCTTTTCCTAGAGACTCATTCTTCCAGGCCTCTCACAGCACTGGGGCAACTCTATGGAGGAACTGTCATTTGGAAGGAGAGCTCCCTGATTGCAGTGAGCGTGAACCCAACCAGAAGGGAAAGAGGGTGGCATTAGAGAGTGCAAACCCCAGGTGCATCTCTGCCCATCTCTTGGCCACCACCAACGCAAAATGTGAGCAATCCTCAGGTAGTCACTGCTCGCTCACTTACAGCACACAGTGAGAGCTTCATGATACTCCTATGACCCACAGCCTGATTTTCATTACATCTAATCTAAATATCTCATGCTTGAAAATAAAAGAGCTCCTCTCCTTGCCACTATACAGTTATGATACCGAGCCAAGGTGCTTCAACCCTGCAGGGTCATTCCCTGTATATGGGGTAATATTCACAGCCTAGGTGGAGAAGGCATAAGTCCATGCCCACTCTAGGATTATACTTTTCTGAGCCCACAGCCATCAGCTCCAAGGGCAGGAGTGAGTAAGGGAGCCCCTAGCACTGGCACTTGCCTGAATGCCTTCAGATCCTGTTGCCACCCACTTCTTTCCCGGTAAGGGCATCCTCACACTAGAGCTCAGATCTGAGCTTAGAGATATCCTCAAAGAGCTGTTAAAGCTTCCTCACCTTGTAGGCCCTTTGGGGCACCTCTCCCCTTGGCGTCTCTTGGAAGCCCTCATGACGTCACTAGCTCACACAGAGCTGCAACAACTCTTAGACCTGGACTGCAGATCCAACCACTGCCTCATTCTCCAGCTATGTGATGTGATTCCATCCTGTGTTCCAGGTGGACCGGGCAACCTCTTGAGGTCAAGAATTGGTACACTCTCCACTTCCCAAGGGCCCAATACCAGGCAGGGCCCACAAAGGTAGGCAACTGGTCTAGAGGGCAAGTCATGCTGGAGGCAAAGCATCCCCTCCGCTGAGCCACAGCATGTGGTTCCAACCACTCGAGGGCATTTTCTCAGCTCCCTTCTGCTCAAACCTCACTTTCCGGTTGACCTCTCTGTTGCTAGACAGGAGGCTTGAAGTGGTTATTCCTCTGGGGCTAAAATGATATTGTGTCTCGTTCTCAGCTTTGTAGTTTTGTAACTTCCCCAAGGGTCACAGGATCACAGCTATTCCACAGGGCCCTGTAAATTAGTAAAATGTGACTCCCCCCCCCCCTCCGTGGCTGCAGACCCACTCAGGGCCTCCTCTTCTCCTTATCCTGTGCCCTGGAATCTACGACGTGGGCAAATCTCAGCCTTTGAAACAAAACCAAAACCAAAACCAAAATCAAACCCAGTTTCCTTTTCTGTCACATGCAGATGATCTTTTCTGCCCTGTCTCCCCCAGGGAGTCACAGAAAGGCCCAGGCCTTAAATGGTCAACAGGCCAGCCACAAGAGTAGCTTAGATGCTTACCGGTCGCCTGAGTGATGCAGGAGACGAGTCCCTGCAAGCGCACTTTGAATTCGTCGAAAGTCTCGGTGCGCACAGCAGCTTGCAGGTTCTGGGGCTCCTCCTGGCGCAGGCGGCTGAGTGCCTGTCGCAGGAAGTCGTGCATGTCCAGCACCTCCTGGTCCGAGGCGTAGCGCTTCATCCTCTGCACCAGTGCACCTCCCACGCGGATGCGCTGCAGCACTGCCTCCAGGTGGCCCAGCTGGCCCGCGATCTCATCGTAGCTTTGCTGGTACCGCGCGTTCACTCCCTCCAGCAGCTCTTGCTCCTGGGCCAGCACTTGCGCTACCACCTGGCGCACACGCGAGTGGATCAGCTCCTCGGTGTCTGCGCGCATGCGGCCCAGTTGGCTGACAGCCGCGTGCATCTGCGCGTGCGCCGCACCAAAGGCGTGGTCCTGCTCCTGCAGCGCCTGCGCCATGGCGTCCAGCTCCTCCTGCCGCTGCTGGATCTCTGCGCTGATGTCGCACTTAAGCTCGCTGTGGCCGCTGTCCAGGAGCGCGCAGGAGCAGCACAGCGGCTTGGAGCAGCCTCGGCAGTAGATGCTGCAGACACACAAGACCGGCCTAAATTAGGGCTCTCCTGCTTTAGCCCCTTTACATTGTCGTTATTAAACTACTCTTCAAAAATTACAAAACTTTGAATCTAGGTTCATGCTTTTCCCCAGTTTGTGGTTATGGTGATGGTCTCCAAACTATGGATAATAAAACATTAGAACGTATAAAAGTTAAGTAACAACAGCTAGCCTCTATTCGTGAAACAAGGCACAGATACACAATAAATAATGCACAGATACACAGATTATCTCTTAACACCACTTCTGAATTTCCTTTCCCCATCTCCAAGGCAATCGGGTTAGCATGCAGATGCATCCTTCTGCAACCATCTGCTCAAACCACTTTACACAAATATCCAGACTGCTTATAGGATTTTAAGGACTTGATACATTTCATCCTCTTTCTTTGTAAGGTTTACAGGTTGTGGGGTGCCTGGATGGCTCAGTAGGTTAAGCCTCCGACCCTTGCCTTCGGCTCAGGTCATGATCATGGGGTTGGTGAGATGGAACCTAGAATGGGGCTCTGCACGGACAGCGCGAAGTCTGCTTGAGGATTCTCTGTCACGCTCTCTCTCTCTCTGCCCCTCCCCCATTCGTGCACACACGCTCACTTGCTCTCTCAAAAATATATAAACTTAAAAAAAAGTATTAAAGATTATTTAGTTTTAGATAGACAGCCTGGGGGAGGGGCAGAGAGGGAGGAAGAGAGAATCCCAAGGAGGCTCCACACTCAGTGCAGAGCCGATCAGGAGCCTGAACTCATGAATGAGCTCATGACTTGAGTTGAAATCTAGAGTCTGAAGCTTAACTGACTGAGCCATCCAGGTGCCTCTACATTTCATCCCATGTAATCCTCACTAGAGTTTCTGAGGGGAGAATTATTATTTGCATTTCACAGGTGAAGAAAGGGAGACAATCAGAGGTTAAATAATTGGCTCAAGCATGTACAACATTTTTGGTGGGTTGATGTTTGTTCTTAAAAAAAAGAGAGGCCATGCTATAAAAGATCATGAATAATGTCTTTGTAACTTCCTCCTCTAATTTTTGTTCAGTACGTTCCTATAGCTCTAATAAGTGTAGATCTGATGTATTCTCTTAAATTCCACATTGTATCACAACTGATGCAGTCATTTCCTTGTTAATGGATATTCTAGTGACCTACTATTTGTACTTTTTTGGGCAGGTTCAATATGGAAAAAGTTTTATGTGGCCTAACATATGGATGCTTTTGTTTCTATGGAATAGGTTACAAATAATAGGAATGCTAAATCAAAGAGTGGGCATTATTTTCATTTATTTAACACATTTTAGCTAGCAGACACTTCCATACCATTACTATGTGTCAGAGGCTATTATAAGCATTTGAGAAGTATCACTCTTTTAATCCTCTTAACACTCCTACAGAATAGGAATTATTATATCCCCATTTCCAGGATGAGGAAACTGATCAAGAGGTACAATAACTTGTCCAAGATCACAGTTAGTAAGTGATGGAGTCCAGAAGGCAAATTGTAGGAGGCAGAATAATGTACTAAATTCCCAGAACGGGAGTATGTTACCTTCTATGACAAAAAGGGCTTTGTATATGTGATTAAATGAAGGATCTTGGGATGGGAAGATTATCTTGGATCATCTGGGTGGACCCAATGTAATCACAAGGGTCCTTACAAGGAAAGGGGAAGGCAGGCAGGTGTGCGAAGGAAGATGTGATAATGGAAGCAGAAAAATCGTGCTATCCTGCTGGCTTTGACGCTGGAAGGGGTCATGAACCACGGAATGCAGGCAGCCTCTAGAAACTGGAAAAGGCAAGAAAACAGATTCTCCCCAAGAGCCTCCAGAAGGAACACGGGCCTTTTGACATCTTTTCTCTCAATGCAATAAGACCCATTTCAGACCCCTAGAGGTACAGAGTAACAAATGTGTAAAGTTTTAAGCTACTAAATTTGTAGTCATTGGTTACAGCAGGAATAGGAAACTAATATAAAAACCCAGGCAGTCTGGTGCAAGTCTATGCTCTGAAACAGTATAATGCTACCTCTTCAAATACTAGCAGGAGAATACTGCTAGCTACTTGCCCAGAAATATTGCTGTCTTCTACTGCTGTCTATCCATAGCAGTGATAGTAAGTCAGCCCACCTGATGCCAGGAGAGAGGCTCTTTAGCTGAAGCCACTTTGGCCTCCGTGAAAGATCAGCTTGTACTGGAACTGCCGGTAGAGATCCTGCTGGCCAAACTTACTCCAAAATTGTGGCACTAGGCACTGGTCCTCATTGTGGCTGGCCCTCCACCTCCCCAGATCACCCAAGAAGGCAAGGCTTCGGAGCTTGAACCTCTTGGTCAAACACAGGAGAGCCCAGAGTGTGAGGGAAGCACGGGGGTTGCCACGGGTCAAGGGCATTCAGCAACTCCAGCATGAGGAAATGTGACCTAAGTAACAGAGACCCATCACCAAGAGGCAAGGCCAGTGACTGAGGTAAGTGTTAGCTGCAGCAGAGGGCAAATGTGGGTCTGACCTCAGCTCTGTGCCCTTGGCAAGTCACTTAACCTCTTGTTGCCTCTATCTTCTATCTGTAAAACAGGGATAATCCCCAGTTTATCTGGGAATGCTGCAGACGGTCAAATGAGAGAAGTCCTACATACGTGTTCTCAACAATGACTGTGATTATTATAATTGACTGAAATATTACTGCTCACCAATGATACTATTAACAAGAAATTGTCAGGGGTGCCTGGTGGCTCAGTCAGTTAAGCATCTGACTTGGGCTCAGGTCAGGATTTCATGGTTCATGAGTTTGAGCCTCATATCGAGCTGCGTGCTGACAGCTCAGAGTCTGGAGCCTTCTTCGGATTCTGTCTCCCTCTTTCTCCTCCCCTCCCCGGTTCATGCTTTGTCTCCCTCTGTCTCTCAAAAATAAGTAAACATAAAAAAATTTAAAAAGAAATGCTGAGCAATTATGAAAAGAACTAATAACTCTACAGGGGGCAGTTTGGCAATATCCATCAAAATCACAAATGCATTTGTCCTCTGGCCCAGCAGTCCCCCTTCTGCGTATCTGTTCTGTAGCTCTATCTCAATGTGTACAAAATAACATGTGTACAATGCAACACAGTCCATGACAGCAAAGAATTGAAAGGACACTAGGCAAGGGGTTGCATAAATTATGATACAACCATACAATTGAATGCTATCCCAGCAATTAAAATGAAAAGAAATAGGGAAAACATTTCCATGTTCTCATTCACAAACAATTTTCAAATGCTTCCACAAAAAAGTAGACATACATCAAACAAAAAATATATACATGGAAAAAAAAAAAAAAAGAAATCCACCGAGAGTCTGAAAACAGAAAAGTATATCAAGGTCCCAATTGAGAAAGCTAAATATCACAGTGTCAATTCTCCTCAAGTTCAGATAAAGGTTTAAAGCAATTTTAATCAAATTACAGATGAGAGTTTGAATCTTCACCTATGGATTCTAAATTTCACAGGACAGAATAAACATCAAATAGTTAAGAAATTTTGGGGAAAGGGCACCTGGGTGGCTCAGTCGGTTAACAGCTACTGGCTCTTGGTTTCAGCTCAGGTCATGATCTCAAGGTTCATGAGTTTGAGCCCCATGTTGGGCTTTGTGCTGGCAGCGAGGAGCCTGCTTGGACTTTGTGTGTGTGTGTGTGTGTGTGTGTGTGTGTGTGTGTGTCCTAAATAAACTTAAAGGAAAAAAAAAAGGAATTTTGGGGAAATCAGTGTCAGGAGGGGAAGTTTCTCTGCCACATAACACAGGATAGAACTGCCATTATTAAAAAAGTGTGTTTGGCGCTAGTCCCAGAGTAAAGAGGAAGAAAAAGCAGCAGAACAGACCAGCTACTCCTTATCTAGGTCCTGGCATCCATATAAGAATGTGACATTTTATAGAATAAAGCAAGCATCCTACACTAATGGACATTAAAGAATCCCATTCAACAAGTAGAATCAAGAAAACTGGCTATCGTGGTGGGGCACGGGGGAGGGAAGCAAATTAGCTTGTTTCACATGTGACATCCCAATACATTTCCAGTGGGTCACAGACTTAACTATGAACTGTAACACCATAAAGGAGCGATAGTTGACTATTTACGATGGTAAAAACCATAATTATGGCCACAGAAGAGATGGAAGAAATCATACACTCAACAGATGCGACGACCTAAAAATTCAAAACTATGTATTTTTTAGAAAGACATTCACAACTTCCTATCGTGAGAAAAGCAAATTCCAGAACTACCTGCTGTTCGTGCGGGTTCAGTCTATATTGATGGAAGTTACTTTTTTTCCTTTCTCGTTCCCTCCCCATTTCCATCTATTTAGATTTTCCAAAAATTTCCTAATCACTTCTAAGTGAAGGAGTTTGGACTTTAAATAGAAGGCAATGGAGAACCCTCAGAAAACATTCCATCGAGGAATTATAAAGCTCTTCCTCTTCTTCCCTGATATGTATTGTTTCACTCGTGTCTTTGTGACTGTTCGGTGCGTTGTCTTGTCGTTAATATTTTAGTAGAAGCCTCAATATGTTTCCTGGGTTCTCAGGAACTGAGATCTGAAAGCTGCCTATGTCTTAAATTGCCGTGCCAGAGGCCATGTGACGGCAGCAAGGATATGGGTCCTGGAGGTGGACATCCTTGGGCTCAAATCTGAGCCCTTCTGATTCCTAGCTACAAAGCCTTGAGTAAAATACTTTCTCTTGAGTATTAATTTCCCTGTCTATAAAATCAGGATAAATAAGAACGCCTCTCATAGACTGTTGCAAGGACAAAGATGGGCTGGGGTATGCGGAGTCACCTGCACGTGGGACTATCTGGCGCCACGCAAGAAGGGGAGGCGCCAACTTCACATGGACGCACAGCCGGGATAGCTCTGCTATTGGTGGGTCAACCTCTCAACCTTAGACAGGAAGGAAACATCATACTGAGCGTGGTCACTGGGCTGCCCTTCCCGCTAAGGTCAGGCTACCTCTGACCTTCCTGCTGAGACCAGTGCAGCATGCCACTTCGGCAGTTCCAGGAAACAGGGCTTGGTCATTCAGGAAGGAAAAATCCTATGAAAATGGGACCTGTGGAGAGCTGGCCCTAGAGTAGGACACCGGGGCAGGGCCAGGCGGTGTGAATGGCAACCGGAAACCTCTCAGCTCTACCACGCTCACCTCCACAAGAGTGACAGGGAGCTTTCCTTTGCCGGAATAGCAAAAGGAACAGCCTCCTTTGGAAATTCAAATTATTGGCTAGAGGGCAATGATAGGGAGCCATCAGTCATTTACATACAAGTATGAGCGCTTTTAATCAGACTGGTCTCCTGTTCTCAGCTGGGAAACAAAGTTGAGGAAAGATTTCTGAAGCCAGGAGAAGAGATGGGTAATGGCAGAGCCTGGGATACTTAGAGCGAAAGCATCATTCCTATGCACCTCCCCTCCTCCAACTCTTCATTGGTTGAGAAGGTGGTGGCAGAGATGGAAGAACCAAAGGGCTCAGAGAGGAAGATAAAAGAAAAACAGCAGCGAAGAAGCCTTGGCTGTTTCTCATGCCTGTCTTGTGCCGACCCCACAGCCAAGAACGAGGAAGAGAAAGTTTGTGCTCTTCCTTCCCTGTTCTTTTCTTTTTTCTTCAACCTTTCATGTAAATTCTAGTTAGTTAACAGACCATGCAATATTGGTCTCAGGAGTAGAAGTCAGTGGTTCCTCACTCACATACAATACCCAGTGCTCATCATGACAAGTGCCCTCATTAATGCCCATCACCCATCTACCTTCCCCACTCTTTTCAAGGCAGGTCCCTGTTCCCAAGGCAGGGATGGCATGTCCATGGTGGACAGTGTTCTGTTAGGCCACGTCACTGCCCTATAATGGCCCACTGAAAGGTCACGAAGGCCCACCCCTCCAACCACTTCAACAAATCATTAACACTTGCTGATTCTACCTTCATTTACCTAAAAAAAAAAGAAAAAAATTAAATACCAACTATGTACAAGCATGGCACTAGGATGTAAAAACATCCAAGGTAGAAGCCTGGTTCCTAAATCTGTCACATGAATTCCCATTGCTGCCACCTTTGTTCTTGCCTCAATCATGACTTATCTCCTTTGGCATATAACCTAACAGGCTTCCTGCCTCTGGTCTTTCCAATCAACCCTCCCAGTGCAACCAACATCATATTCTAAAATGTGATGATAATCATATGCCGCGACCATTGCAGTGACCCACCCCCCCAGAAGTATAGTCAAAACAGTACCAGGTAGAAGACATTTTTAAAGTATCACATAAGCTATAAGTCAATACAGGAGATTATTCGATTTTTGGAACAGCGTTTTAGATAACTTGGAATTCACTGCGTTTTATTGTAATGTACTACAATTACACAGTATTGAATATGGGTGAATAGTGATGAAATAGGGATTTACATGCCAGGAAATGCTACAAGATAACAAGACAAGGTTATCACATAGATAAGTACAGTGACTATCAAACTATTTAAATCTGATCTAATTTCAGTAAATGAGATGGCAAAAGAGATGGAAGTAGCTAAAACAATCAATTAATTAAAGCCATGAATAAGAAAAACATGATTTAATGATTAATTTAACAAACAACACCATAGTTAAGTGACATACGATATAAAAAGGCCATACCAATCTTGAAATAGTTTTCTAACTCCAACAGCTTTGGCAGAACAAATTCAGATTGTAAGAGATGCCAAAGCAGGAGTCTGTTACAAAATTCAAAGACTAAAGTTAATCATTAAATGTTAATGGACTCTGGTAAAACAGAAAACAGGCAGGAAATCCTTATGTGCAACAAACAACTTTGATAGTCTCAAGTGCTTTTACTACAATGTGTGTAAAATGATTTATCATCATCTTCATTACTCATTCAACAGTCATTAAACAAATCAGTTCCCCCTGCATCATAGTAATACTGTTAAGATAACGAATCAGAAAAACCAAGAAATAATACTAATACATTGTAATACCAATGACAACAGAGCAAAAAGAGGACAATGAGGAGGAAATGAGAAGAGGAAAAAAAAGAAGGAATAAGAAAATTTCACTGAAATAAAGAGAACTTTTAGATCGAAGGAGTCTGCCAGGTTTCAGAATAATTGGATACAAAATGCTCAACACCAAGGTAGTTTGGTTAAATTAATAAACTTCAAGAATGTAAAAATTTTGGTATCAAGACAGAAAAAGCAAATAAATTTGACCTCAGACTTCTCCTCATGAACATTTGATGCTGGAAAGCAATGCAGCAAAGTCTACAAAATTCTAAAGGCAACAGTGTGACCCAGGTATTTATACCCAGCCAAGATATCATTCAAGTAGAAGAGCAACTGATAGACATTTTCAATACTAAGAGACCCTAGGAATTTAGACCGCTACTGACAGCATCCATCCAATTAAGAGCTTAATAGAAATAAAGAATCTGTAGAAAGGAATGCCAGAGCCACCCATGAGAGCCATTTTAACATAGAACCAAGAGAGGTTGATGAGAGTGGGCCATCCTGATCTTTTTCAGCAGAGACTCTAGCTACTACTGCCTAAAATGGAAATGTTTCATTAAAACCAAACTACAGGAGCACCTTGGGTGGCTCAGTGGGTTAAGCATCTGACTTTGGCTCGGGTCATGATCTCAGTCTGTGGGTTCAAGCCCCACATTGGGCTCTGTGCTGACAGCTCATAGCCTGGAGCCTGCTTCTGATTCTGTCTGTCTGTCTGTCTGTCTGTCTCTCTCTTTCTCTGCTCCTCCCCCGCTTGCTCTCTGTCTCTGTCTCTCAAAATAAAGACATAAAAAAAAAGGAAAAAAATAAAACCAAATTACAACCTCTTAATGTCTTAGTATTTTTTTTTGCTTAATCTTAGATATTTTAGGAACCATTTTACAATGAAGAAATATTTCTTTAAAGTTTAGTAAAGTCCAATTTTACTTCGGTATATTTTTCTTCTGCTAAAGTTAAGGAAAGTTAAATTTGCCATTGCTTAAATAGCGCGCTTTCTTTTAATAATCCACTTCTGAGGGAAAACCACTTGAGTTCTAAACAAGCAACTTGCAGAATCCTCTTTGGCAGCTCGGCCCGGTTGTTAACTGAGGACTGCCTGCCCGTAGAGGCCAGCCATGCCAAGAAAGGCACACACAGTTTGCAGTCAGGAAACCCTGTACCCCAGTTGGGTCTTGGCTCAGACAAGTTCTCCTGGTAGGGTTAGCTCCCATGAATGCACTGACCTCTCGCCTCATTCATACAATAGGAACAGTTCTCTCTTCCTTGATAATCATTCAAGAAGGGGTGAGAATTAAGATAACAGCCCTGGAAAAACATCTCAAAAGACAGGAGAATATTAACAAAAAGGATACTCCAACCAGAAGAGCCCATTCTCTGCCCATGTTGGAAAAGGGAAAACGCTTCCTGCTGGAAAGGGACTGCCCAGGTTCCCAGAGGTTGGGGAGCTTCACCGGAGGCTGGCTTCAAACCTGTTACCTGCATGGATGGGTTACTTGCATGGATGGGTATCTGATCCAATGAGAAACACACTCAGACTAGGCTTACAATGCACGAAGAGATTCTTGCTCCCTCCCACTGGATATGAGGATGAGGGTGCGTACAAGGACTTGTGGAGCTAAAATCCTCTGGCAAGTGATAGGATGAAACCCTTTTGTGTTTCCTATTTGGCTTGCAGCAAAGCCGAGTCACAAGAAATACAGAGAAAGCAGGTCCTGTTGACAGAATATGAATATCTCATCAAGTAGGGTCAGAAGATGGCCACAACCCCATTCACTTCTTACATAAGCCTTTCATTCATTTTTGCTTTAAGCCACTAAGTAAAAGTTTGTTACTAATTTATACATTTGTTTTCATTGTATCTCATACAGACAGACCTCTTCAAGGCACAGCTCACATGGCCTTTTTATCTATGCGTTCAACAAAATCTACCTTGGGGCTCCATGCCCCCCACTCCCATGAAAAGAAAAGCAGTTGCTCTTGGCTCTGAAAACAAGTCCTCCTGGGTGAGTTCATAGAAGAACTTGGAAATAGATCCTTTGCCTGTGCCCTAACTCCCGGCAGTATCCTTCCGCTTGCTCATGTGGTGCTCCTGGGTCAGCTTTCAACCCCAGTAAGATCATCAAGAGGATGCAGCTTACTGATAACTTCACAGTGGGTACCAGGAAGGCCCCGAGGAGGCCAGTCAGACATCGAGGGTGCAAAAAAATTTCAGGAGGCACTTGCTTAGTTCAAGAGAGCAAGAGGGCTCCCTACAGTTTGCACCTGTTGCCCTCTTCTCCCCAGCCCTGACCCCAAGTGGGGCCCGTGAGGATGTCTTTTCCATTTCCTTTTCAGCTAGCAGCCTGTCCCTTCCTCGTCACCAGTTTTGCAACTGCGCACTCTGTCTCTGCCCTGAACCTTCCCATGGGCTGTCCTGCCTGCTTTCCCTGTCCTGTTGTGAACCATTCCAACCCCTGGTCTTGGGAACTCTTTTCCCGGGTTATGATCTCATCACACCTTTCAAACTGGATTAATAGGTCTTTTGTTTTTTCCACTCAACTAATTCAAACGCTTTCTGGCTACAACCTTTGCTGCCCCTGGATTAATTCCCCCACCCCATCCGGCCAAGCTTTGGGATCTGACACCCAGATATGGGTCTCAGCTCCACCTGCTGTCCTAGACCCATAGTACTATTGGGTGGAAGGCACTCTCCAGCAGTCCCCAAAATGGGAAGGCTGGTGGCCACCTTTAATTCTTGGCAGGCAGGCCCTGGTAGTGTGGGATTTAGCGCCCTTCCCCATTCTTCCACCTCTGCATTCTTGCAGACCTCACCCCCACCTGTACCACAGCCTCAGTCTCCTAATGGGGCTCCCTTTCCCATGGTCCAGATCCTTTGCTTTCTGCTGGGTACATAGGCCCAACCATACAGTAGTCAATCTCCTCAAATTCTTTATGGAATGGGATGAAATATAAATAAGCATGGACCGAAGAAACAAATACTGAGTCTCCTGGCTCCCAAACTTACCCATGTCACAGAACCACAGTGCAGAGAGAGAATCTGATCCTCCCACCCTCTGCCTTAACACCCACCAGTGGGCTTCCAACAGAGCCCCCCCATAGGGTCCTTTTCGAACTGTGTTCTCTAGGCTGTTCACTGGTAAAACAAGAGGAAGAAGCATGAAAAAGGAGCAAGCTGAGAACAGTCTATGTCCTAAAATTTTAGGATCAAGTTCTAAATCCTCCAAGCCTCCCATGTTTGACCCTAGTTTCCCCTTCCAGCCCCTGCCTTCAGGCATACCCTTTACTTCCAATTCCTGAAACACAGCTGACTGGCTAGTGCCTCTCTGCCTTTGTACATGTTGCCTGGTCCACCCTGTCCTGCCCCCAGTGCCATTTCTCCTTTCTCACATGGTAGGCTAAATGTGACACCCTCTTGGAAGCTGCATATGTCAGCCAATGCTTTTTCTAAGATGACTCACTTTTGTGCCTGAGCTCCTCCTCCTTCCTGTCCTTAACAATGGACTGAGCACACATCCGATGTCAGCCCAGTGCTCGTGGGGATACTGGGAGGGGAAAATGAAAGGTAGTAAGGTAGAAGACAGTGTAAAAAGGGCAATTGTCCAAGTTGAGGGTGAGCAGACTTCCTCTGGGCACTTTCTAGCCTTGATGGTGAATTGCAAATCTGGTTTTTCCACCAGACTGTGACCTCACAGAGGGCCAGGGCTGTATCTGTTCATATTTATACCCTAGCACCTAGCAGATAGCCTGCCACGTAGGAGGAAGTAGGCTGAAAAAATGTACTCCACACGGGGTGCCTGTGTGGCTCAGTCGGCTGGGCATCCAACTTTGGTTTGGGTCACGAACCCCCAGTTTGTGGGTTCCAGCCCCCTGTTGGACTCTGTGCTGACAGCTCAGACAGAGCCTGAAGCCTGCTTTGGATTCTGTGTCTCATTCTCTCTCTGCCCCTTCCCAGCTTGTGCTCTGTTTCTGTCTCTCAAAAATAAGTAAATGTAAAAAAAAAAAAAAAAATGTACACCACTCAAGTGGTGGGAGTGGTGACTGTGCTCAAAGCCAGTGGCCCCAGGATAGACATTCCCAGGCTGAGTTCTGAGTTCAAAGCCACCAGTGGTGCCGCTGCCCAACCAGAGTCCTAAATCAGCTCGGTGGCAAAGGATGGAGTGGTTTATGACTGCGCTGTGATCTGAAGAAAGCTGGGGGTTATTTATGGTGCTCAAGTTTTGTGCAGAGAAAACAAGTTGAGTGTTTCCAGTAACTGCTAGCAAATCATGAAAACAATGTGAACTGTGTCTGTATAATTTTTAAGCAATATGATCAGGGTTTTGAAGCCATCCGCTTTACTCAAGGGACGGGAATCCCGCTGTCTTGGCTGGACCAACCCCTGCCCATTGTATCTGGACAGAAACCCACCCCACCCCCTACATCAGAGGTGGGACCACTTGTTAAGCTACTAACATCTTATTTAGAAACAAGAAAGGGGGCATAATTACAGGTATAAAGGAAACTTTTAAATTATGAAAGAGCTTAGGGTGAACTGAAAAAATTTCCAGAAAATCTGACTCAAGATCCATCAACAGACCCACACCAGAGAGAAAAACCTGACTCTTCAAAAACAGCACCAGTCTCAGACAGTTTTTCAAGAAACTTCTTTAAACCCAAATTGCTTATGTTCTTGAACTGTTCTAGAGCAGAGCAGAGAAATTATAGGAACAGGGTTTTAAGGTTGACTGTGTACCTAATATGTGCCAGGCACTGTGCTAGGCAATTTGTGTGTGTGTGTGTGTGTGTGTGTGTGTGTGTGTGTATACCAGTTCAAACAAGCTTACAAATTTACTGAAAGAGATTAGTATAAAATGGATCAAAAAACTTAAAAGAAATCACACATATTCATAAACACTGTTCACATTTATAAATATAGAGAATAGCCTAAATAAGACAGTATTAAATGGAATCTAGCTATGAATTAAAATAATAGTATATCAGGACAAAATAAGGTTTTTTTCTCCTGGGAATTAAAAAATGACTCAACATAAAGAAACATATTGCTGTATAATTCATAACTCTGAATTATACAGACAGCTTCACAGAATCCCAAAGAACACCCATTCCTGAGTTAAAAATAAAATAGCGGCCACAAAAAACTCATAGTAAAAGAGAAGAATGTGAATATGATTTTGTACAGTTACCTAAGAAAGCCAATAATAAACAGCGTACTACAGAAGAACACATAAACTTTCTTTCCCTTTCCTGACCACTTCTTCGCACTATTCAATATTGTTCTGCCAGTCTAGCTAA
Organism: Suricata suricatta; assembly: GCF_006229205.1. Classification (NCBI taxonomy): domain Eukaryota; kingdom Metazoa; phylum Chordata; class Mammalia; order Carnivora; family Herpestidae; genus Suricata; species Suricata suricatta. Next base: position 110,226,817 of record NC_043708.1, on the reverse strand, counting down.
TGAAACAAAGCTACAAAGAGGAATATGCATAAATACTGGAGAGAAAAAGGTTTTTATTATCTGCAGATGATATGATTGTCTACCTAGAAACTCTAAAAGAATCGATTAGAAAACCTTGCCAAAATGAAAGAGCTCAATCAGATGGCTAGTATAATATGATATACATGAATCAGAAGGCCGAGAGGATGTTCATGATAACCAGCTAGAAATGATAATGGAGAAGATTTTATTCACAGGGTTATTAAATATTATAAATTCAACTATAATTTAAAAGTCCAAGAGGTTATGTCAATAACACTATAAATCTCAAAAGATATAACCAGAGATGAGGCCAACTCTCCCCAGATTTAACACAATTTCTTTAAAAATTTTTTTGATGTTTTTTATTTTTATTTTTGAGAGAGAGAGAGACAGTGTGAGCAGGGAAGGGTCAGAGAGAGAGGGAGACATAGAATCCAAAGACAGGCTCCAGGCTCTGAGCTAGCTGTCAGCACAGAGCCCTACGCGGGGCTCGAACTCAAGAACCGTGAGATCATGACCTGAGCCAAAATTGGATGCTTAACCGACTGAGCCACCTAGGTGCCCCATATTTAACACAATTTCAATCAAAATCCCAACTAATATATAAGTTCTGAAATTGCATAAACTGTAAGAACAAAAGAAAAGCAAAAATGAGGAAGAATGGGAATTTAATTTGCCCTATCAAACCTGATAAATTCCCTAGAGCAGGAAGGATTAGCATAGGAATAGTCAGATGATTGGCCCAGAACAGATATTTACAAACATACTCATGATTACTTGGGTATTTAGTAGAGCATTAAAGGGCATTTCAGAACAAGGCAAGAGTGGATTCTTCAATAAAAGTTATTGAGAGAACCAGCTTTCCATTTGGAGAGAAAAGCAAAGTGAGAATCCTACTTTATACTACATAGAAAAATGAACTCCATATGAGTTAAAGATTTAGTTATAAGCACAAAACCAAGAAATTATTAAAATAGAATAAAAGAGGGGCGCCTGGGTGGCTCAGTCAGATTTAGGTGTCCGACTCTGGCTCATGATCTCGTTCATGGGTTCAAGCCCTGCATCAGGCTCTGTGCTGACAGCTCAGAGCCTGGAGCTTGCTTCAAATTCTGTGTCTCCCACTCTGTGAGCCTCCCCTACTCACATTCTGTTTCTCTCTCTCAAAAATAAATAAATAAATAAAAACACTAAAAAATAGAATATAAGAAAGTATTTTTAACATTGGCAGTTGGAGGAGCACCTGGGTGGCTGAGTTGGTTAAGTGTCTGACTCCGGCTCAGGTCATGATCTCACAGTTTGTGGTTTCGAGCCCCATATTGGGCTCTGTGCTGACAGCTCAGAGCCTAAAGCCTCCTTCTGATTCTGTGTCTCCCTCTCTCTCTGCCCATTCGCCACTCATGCTCTGTTTCTCTCTGTCTCAATAATAAATAAACATTAAAAAAAAATTGGCAGGGGGAAAACGTCTTTCCTAGTATGATTAAGGGCAGACACTGTAAAGGAAGAGACAGAACTGAATTCTGTAAAACTAAAAACTTAAACACAATACCTCCTAGGAAATGAAATGACAAAGGTCAACATGAGAAAACATTTGCACAGCTACTGGCTCTTGCAATTAAAGAGACTAATTTCTGGAAGGAATAAAAACCCCAATAGGCAAAGGACCTAAACAGGCAATTCACAGTCCAAGAAAAGACAATGGCCAATAAATATATAAAAAAAAACACCAAACCTGAATCTTAACAACAAAGAAATACAAATTCAAGTGATACTGCCTGTCTGTTGAGGAACCTGCAGGAAATGCATTCTGGTAGTGCAGGTGGTAAAAGTTCAAGCAGGAAGCAAACCACAGTGAGTTTTAGGAGAAAAGCAGTTCTAAAGGTGTCCTCAATGGGCAAAGAATACCTTCACTTTGTGATTCCTAAGCAATCTATTGAGAATGGGGATAGTTCACATTCATATGTTACCTTTTTGGCTAAAAGAGGGAAAATAAGAATGTGTAAGACTATATATCCCTATCCTTGCATATATTCATAAAGAAACTCTGGTAACAATGGTTAACTGTGGATGGGGGAGGGAGGGAGAAATGGTAGAATTAAGCAGTTGGGGAAAGAGTGGAATGAAGACTTGCCCCCTCACTTCATAAATTTTGTGACTTTTTGACATACAAATGTATTGTCAAAAATATTGAATTAGGGGCTCCTTGTGGCTCAGTCAGGTAAGCGTCCCACTTCGGCTCAGGTGATGATCTCACGGTTCATGGGTTCGAACCCTGCATCAGGCTCTGTGCTGACAGCTCAGAGCCTGGATCCTGCTTCAGATTCGATGTCTCCCTCTCTCTCTGCCCCCCCGCCCCCTCCGCTCATGCCCTGTCTCTCTCTGTCTCTCAAAAATGAAAAAAACATTACAAAAAAATTTTTAATTGAATTAAAATTCTGTGCTGTTTAATAAAAATAATTTTAACAGGATTCGATAGGGCTTCTTTCAAATAGACATTCTGAGATAGTACGGTGTTATGGTTTTGACTTTTCTGACAGAAATGGACTACTTGCATCTCATCTAGACGCCATGGCTGGGATATGGAAAATTCCACTGTAAGACTTTCTAAAGGCAGTTTGGTAACGTGTATCAAAGCAAAAAATTTTCATACCCCTTCATGCAGCAACAGCATTTCCAAAATTTATCCTGAAGAAATGATTGGATAAGTGTGTAAAGTGATTCTGCAGCTTTATTTATGACGAGGGAAACCGGAAACGATTACTATCCATTTGTATTAGATAGCATAAATTGTGGCCATGGCCACAGCACAGACGCTGTCGGTCTGAGGACCACACTTTGAGTTGCAAGACCCTAGATGCTCCTTATCCCACGTTCCCAGCTATGTGCCTCTTTGGATCTCTGCTCCCTGCACCTTCTACCCGTATCTGAGATGTGCCACCCCACCCTAGGGCGGCAGGCTCACCTAGTCAGCATAGGGGTGCGGTGGTTGGGGTTGGAACAGAAGATGTTGTTGGACTTCCGTGTGCCATCTAGGAACTCATGCACCGACTGGCTGCGGAGCTCTGCCAGGGGCCGGGCCTCGTGCTTGAGGAACCACTGGTGTGCCTCGAAGCACTTGGCACAGAGGAGCTGCTCACACTCGAAACACCAGAAGTCCGCCGTCTCTTTGCAACGGGTGCAAAGTGCCTGGGCGTCCACGATCTGCCTGTACACCGACAGGCGCCGCTGCAGACTCTCGAAGAAGATGTTATCCAGGGCCAGTGAGTCCATGCCTGTGGGCCCGGGCACCTGGCAGATGGGGCACTGCATGCCCGGCGTCCCCAGGCATCCTGAGCACAGCGTGTGCAGACAAGGCAGCAGTTTGGGGCACTTGGCTTCTACCTGGCAGCCCTGGCAGCGCAGGAACTGGAACTCCTCCTCCACGGCTTTCTGGGGGACCAGAGAGGTGGGGGTGAGGCCTGGCATCCAGGAGTCCCCACCCACCGCACCCACTGCTGTGGCTAGAGGTTGGAACGGGACTCCATATCCCATTGCAGGCAGGATACAAAACCTTCCCACCACCCCACTCCCCCACTCACTCACACCTCCCAGCTCTCCGTCCACAATTTACTGAGTATCTGCTTCCCCTAGGCTCTGAGATACCCGGATGGATGGGATAAATCCCTGCCTTCGAGGAACTCAGTTTAGAGAGGAGACACATTAAAGTGTATCTCCTGTATACACAGTAAAGTGTATAGCATCATATAAAGTGCTTAATATGGTTTGGTGGCTCCTCAAAAAGTTAAACCATATAAACTCAGAAATATCATTCCTAGACATATTTCCCAAAAGAACTGAAAACAAGTACCCGAAAAGATACATATCCAACCATGTTCCCAACATCATTATGCACAATAGCTAACAGGCAGAAATAACCCAAGTGTCCATCAGTAGATGAACGGATTAATAAAAGTGGTCTACAGGTGCAATGGGATATTATTCAGCTTTAAAAAGGAAGGAAGGGGGTGCCTGACTGGCTCCGTTGGTAGAGCAGGTGACTTTGATCTTAGGGTTTTGAGTCTGAGCCCCACGCCCGGCGTAGAAGTTACTTAAATATAAAATCTTCAAACTAAGATAAAATAAAAAGGAAGGAAGTTCTCATACATGCTGTGAGAACCTCGAAGACATTATGCTAAGCAAATAAGCCAAACACAAAGGGACAAATACGGCATGGTTCCACTTTCTAGACTATGCAAAGTCACAGTTACAGAAAGTTGGTGGTTACCAGGAACTGGGAGAGGGGGTTACTAAGGAGCTACTGCTTAAAGAGTACAGTTTCTGTTGGGGGTGATGAAAGAATTCTGGAAATAGAGGGTGGTGATAATTACGCAACACTATGAACATACTTAATCCCACTGAAAGGTACACTTCAAACGGTTAAATTTTTGGAGCACCTGGCTGGCTCAGTTAAGAGCGTGCAACTCTTGATCTCAGGGTTGTAAGTTCAAGCACCACGTCGGGTGTAGAGATTACTTATAAAAACAAAATTTTTAAAAACATGACAAGTTTTATGTTATGGATCTTTTACAGCAAAAAAAAAAAAAAGCGCTTAACACAGTACCTGGCACGTGAGCACTGTTCATAATTAAGTAATATTACTCCTAGTCGTAATAATGCAAATAATAAAAGTTACAGCAAGAAGGTGCTTTCATGAAAGGGAGCCAAAGGGCCTGGAAGAACATAGAGCAAATGATGTAAGTATCTCCTTTGGGGGAGGACGGGAGCTGGGGCATTTGTCTGGGAGAAGACTGAGGCAAGACTCCAGGAGGACCTAATATGGGGTTTGTGCACACCGGGGTGGTTGAAGAGAAAGATCCTGGAGGTATTATCCTAGCGGAGAAACCACCACAGGCGCTGGGAGGCCTTAGCCAAGACACTTCTCTCATCTGGGCCAGCTTCCCACTTTCAGATTGGGAACTTGGGTTTTGGTTTTCCCACACCTGGGACATGCCCCTGGCCGAAGGCCTGCGCCAATAGGGCTGCTCCTGCCATTCCCCCTAACCTGTGGACCTTCATCTGAGGCAGGGGCTTAGGAGGCAAAGCGCCAGGGTGGGGGTATCTTGCCGCCTGCTTGTAGAGAATCGTGGAGAATCACAGGCCGGAGAGGCTCTCCTAACTCATCCTGGTCCCTTTTTCTGCTCACTTACCCCTACCCCAAGCAAGAGGGTCAGGGCCCAGTGTCCGCTTTTCTCTCTGTGGCACTCTTTAAGGCACTTGGCCAAATTGCCCTCTCCCTTCCCACCTCTCCCCGCAACTGACCAAATCAACGAAGCCTAAAACCCCATCTCCCCAAACCCAGCAGTACCTCCGTGGGGCTGTGGCTGGGGCTGGGCTGGTGGCCTTCGGAGACGGACTCCGGGGGAGGCATGGTGGGTGTGGGGGGCAGTGCGGGGTCTTGCTGGGGACCCGGAGATCGGGCGAGTGCAGGCTCCCGCTGCATGGATCACAGCACAGTTTCGATTCTGGGTTTTGAGCTTGAGGGGCGGGAGGAGAAGCGGAATGAGACGCAGGCGCCAGAGGGCCAAGTTTCCGGAGTCGGTCAGAGTCGGCCCGAAAGGGGAGGACCCGCCTCCAGAAAGGAAGTGAGACAGAGCGGAGGGGCGGTTCTAGGGGTGGAGAGGCCGACTTGTTGGATTTGAAGACACGCCCAGAGCCGGAGGAAGGATGGGGAGGAGAGGAATAGAGGATTGGCATACTTGAGGTTAAAGGGAATGTAGCAGAGCTGAGCTGGAAAGGAAGCCCCGCTCTCCCTAGGCTTTGAGGGAGGGCTGGGAGGGAGGCACAGAGATGAGCCACAGGGGGCCCTGCTTTGGGAGAACCCTAGGTCTAGTAGAAGAGTGGTTACCCAAACAGAGCAAGACAGCAAGGAGAGAGCAAATCAGCTTTTGGCCGAAGGAGAAGCGTGCCAGCTCCCAGCTGGTGAGGGGAGAAAGCACAACTTTTCACCGGGCCAAGGGCCCTGGCTTCAAACATCAAACCAACCCAACCACTGTGCTAACTGCTGTGTACAATTCTGTGCTCAGTTCCAGCTTGCAGACTAGGAATGGTGATAGGACCTTGCTCTTGTAAAGCTTATCATTTAAAGTGGGGGGGGGGGGGGAGGAATGGCTGGGAGATCCAATTTTCCAGGGACCGTGTGAGGCCTCAGGGGCCAACCCTACCCTCCAGCCTGATCAGTACCCGCCAGGGCTTTAGAATCAGGCCATCAAACTAGGAAAAGCCAAAGATGGTGAGCAGCATCTGCAGAAGGGATGTGGAAGGGACCTGGCTATGGCTGGGGTGTGAGGGGCCTGAGGAGGCAGGACTGGCATGTGGCTGAGACAAGGAAAGTTTTATTAATTTCTTTGCTCACTTTTTTTAATGTTTATTTATTTTTGTGAGAGAGAGACAGAGTGTGAGTGGGGGAAGGCCAGAAAGAGAGAGACACACACAGAATCTGAAGCAGGGTCCAGGCTCTGAGCTGTCAGTGCAGAGCTTGATGCAGTGCTGGAATCCATGAACCACGAGATGGTGACCTGAGCTGAAGTTGAATGCTTAACCAACTGAGCCACCCAGGCACCCCCTTTTTGCTTACTTTGAAAGACATCCTGCTCAAACACCATATTGAAAATCAATGCTTCATGGAGTAAATTCACCCTTTGCATTTAGATTTTCCCAAGCTATGGAGTGGCAAGTTACCTCTGGATCAAGGGGTGTCCTCTGTGATGCTCTGGAGGGCCTGCCCTGGGATGATGCTCTATGCTATCCCCTCCTTCCTTGCTCTGCTGAACTCCCTGAGGTCTGCACATGAGATTTCTCTTTTTGTGCCCAAGTTCGGGCCCTCCTTGGGGGCTCCAGCTTGACCACAATGAGCCAGCTATGGCTTCATTAAACAAGTAAGTCTGAGATCCATTCTGTGCCAAGCATGCTTAATGTAAGAACACGAGTCTAAACCAAACAGACGCCATGACAGGCTTTAAGTTTCCCCTCTGAACTAGAAGGCCTAAGTTTCAGTTTCCCCAAAACTATCAGGCAGTTACACATTGCCTAGAGCAGGAGAGACCACCTTGGGGTATCCAATCAGGAAAGGCCAGCTACCTCTCCCCACATTCCTTAAGGTGAGGCCTGCAGATGGGAACTTTAGATAGGACCCTTTTACCTAATGTTAAAGTTAACCCGTTAGTCGCCGAACAAGACCTTGGGCTCGCTCTGTAATTGGTTAATTTCAAAACTACTCTAAATATTGTGACTGGGTCCCACCAAAAGTAACGAACGCTCTGAACAATACGTATGGTTAAAGTTGCTGCCAATACTGTTGTACCATTATGATTGGATCACTGTACCTATGTTACAGTTTCTTGTAACTCCCCTTTCCCAAACCCCATATAAACCCTACTCAGCCCTTGTTCGGGGCTCTCAGCATGGATCCACTGCACTGGTGAAGTCTGTGAGCCTGAATTTAAAGCCTGCAATAAAGCCCTTTGCCTTTGCATGCGTGCTTTGGTCTCCTTGGTGGTCTCTGGACGTTGAGGATACTGCATTTTGGGCATTACAGTGGGGAGGGACACAAGGAGGAATAATTTGCTGACCAGAACCTGAAGAAGCCCTAATTCTAGATAAGACACCCCACACACCCACACACGCTGCCACCCCAGTATGTGAGTTTGCAGCGGGAGTGCTGAGAAGGCTGGTAGCATTTCTTGATTCTGGAGAAAATCCGGCTTCTGAAAACCCACTCGCCAAGCTCATCTGACCTTCTGTTCCTTTTCCAGAGCCAGGCTGGGGGAGCAGGGAGGCAGGGCTCCAGCGGGTTCGGTCCTCCCATCGCAGGGGGCGCTGTGCAACAGCCGGAACCGGGCCGAGCTAGCTGCCTCCTGCGCCGCGGCCTGTGAAACCGGAAGCGCGGCCGGCCGGGGGCGGGCTTGGGGAGCTGTCGGTTGCTCTCCCCCGGCACCGTGCCGCGCGGGGGCGCGGGGTGCACCCCAGTCAGAGGCCATGCTCGGCAGGTCCGGGTACCGGGCCCTGCCCTTGGGTGACTTTGACCGTTTCCAGCAGTCGAGCTTCGGCTTCCTGGGCTCGCAGAAGGGCTGCTTGTCCCCGGAGCGGGGCGGCGTGGGGCCGGGGGCCGGTGAGTGGCCGCCCAGCACAGCGGACCCGGGGCGCGGACCGGCCGGCACCCTCTGGAGTCAGCGGTCTGGCGCCCTTGCACCCTAAGAGGAGGCACCGAGAGTGGCTCCGATGTGGAGAAGGGCCTGGACCGGTCGCTGTGATGCTAGCGCTCCTCCGCCCTCCCTAGGGCTGCTGGGCTGTTGCCCCGGAGCTCTCTTATCTTCTAACAGGCCTCACCCCCTCGTTTCTCCTCTCGGCTCTTAGTTAAGTCTGGGAAGGGATTTCAAATACCCGTTTTGATCAGAAAGAACCCAGGGTCTAGGCATAGGAGGTCACCAGCGCGCTAAGGGCACTTGGCCGCAGAGAAATGGCAGCGTCTTCAACCCAGTGACTACTTCTGCATGCCCAGAGCTAAAACACCTACCTGTTTCCTGGTGGATAGCGACAGGAGACAAACGCAGGCCTTCGGCTGCCTGTTGGGTCAGCTTTGGTCCTCTCTTGCTCCGAGCTTCAGTGGCTCCCCGTGCCGGATCCCACATGCCTCAGTCCGACAACCAAACCTTTCTCTAACGATAGCTGACCCTATCCAAGGGTATCTTTCCTGCGGCGGCCACAGGGGTCAGAGCCAGGCAGTATCCTGGGGCCGCCGCAGGAGAGACCTGAGGGCATGGTGTTCCTGGGAGGACCGAGCAGAGGCTCTTGTCTGCCTCCGGTCCAGCCTTGGGAAGGGAAGGAGAGCAGAGGATAATCATCCTAGATTCTGATGCTTTCACAGCTCCGCTTTCATTATGGACTCTTGGTTCTCCAGGGGCCAGGACCTCTGTCTCAGATAAACCTGTCTTCCTAGTTCCCACCTCCCATCTGAAGCTGCTTCAAGTGAAACATCCAGTCGTTCTTCGGCCATTAGAGGGTGTGAACTGTGAGCCAGAGAAGAACATCTTCCCTGTCATCCATGTTGACCCATTAATGCTTTATCCCTTTAGGCTAAAGTATTATCTCTGAAAGGATGCCTCTGAAAGCACTCTTCTGTGGCTGATGGTAGAGGAGGAATGTTTTATACCACCTGCAATTCCGTTCAACCCAGCACTGGTGTGTAGAGATGCCCAGGGGCTCCTGGCTCTGTGGTACACGTGGAAGGCACTCTGTATCAGATAACCAGTGAGGAGAGCATCCCGTGGACTGGCTTCTCACATCTAATGGCTGTTGCCTAGCAGAGCCTGGGCCATGTGGGAGTGGGACTCGATGGATTAGTTTTGATCTGTGGGAGGAGGGAACACCCTTAACTTGCGTCTAGTTCAGGATATGAGAGTAGTACTAGGCAAGGAGGCAATTGATAGCCCTGAAAAGGAAAGAGCCGATGAAGGGGGTGGGGGTAGGGGGGAGGTGGGCAAAAGGTACCCTTGACCAAGTTCATTCAGCCTGCTGCTATCCTACCAGAACCAGTTGGCGTTCCTTGACTGCCTCTGCTCTCCTGTCCCCAGATGCACCTCAGAGCTGGCCTTCCTACCTCTGCCATGGCCTCATCAGTTTCCTGGGGTTCTTGCTGCTGCTGATCACCTTTCCTGTTTCTGGCTGGTTTGCCTTGAAGGTAAGGCTGGCCAAGTCACCCTCAGGGTGGTTGGGGCACACCAAAAGCTCTGGCATTGTTGGATGAATTCCCCATCCTCGGTCCATTCCCCTAAATATCACATTATCACACCCTGATGAAATGGGCTAGCCATGGATTGTTCATTTGCATCTTTCAGATGAGGAAACGGAGGCCCAGACTTGCCCAAAGTCATACTAGGAGCCAGTAGATGGTCAACAAGCCTTCCCAAATTCCCAAGTCCTGGGGTCTGGACACTGGCTTTATGGTACATGTGTATATCTTGGCCATATCTTTCTTTCTTTGGGTTAGGCCAAAATTTGAAATGAAATACACTCACCTTGGTCCAGCAGGTAATGAATAATAGGAATACAGGTCTGGTTTTCAACAAGGGCTGGTGCAAAGGGGAAAAAGATGAACTACAGTTAAGGATCGCCTCTGAGAGCTGCAGTGAAAGTGCAAGCCCAGGAAGGTGTGGCCCTAGGCAATGGTCAACTTTTCTAGAAAGCCTTTGGTTTTGGTGTGGTCTGGGAGGAAGCCTTAAAAGGTCCTAGATCCTAGTCCTAAAACTGCCACTGAAACAAATACTATGTGACCTTGGGCAAGTCACTTTGCTTCTCTGGGCCTGCATTTCTCAATTGGGAAGTATTTACTTCTAAAATTGGTAAAGCCCTTTGCTTGGGGTTGGAATCATTCAGAACTACATTCACATCTTGCCTGTTTCACTCAGGGGCTCTGAGATTTTTGAGTAAGTCATTTAACCTCTCAGAGCCTTGGTTTTTTCTTCTAAAAAGATCTAAGGCTAACTGACACCAGCTGAAGCAAGAGAGAGAGAGGGTAATGGGGGGAACCCTGCCAGCCACTGTTGCCTGCCTAGGCTCAGCATTTTCACGCCTCTCCATCGCCCCCATGAACAGATCGTGCCCACGTATGAGCGGATGATTGTGTTTCGACTGGGCCGGATCCGCACCCCTCAGGGGCCTGGCATGATTCTGCTCCTGCCCTTCATTGACTCCTTTCAGCGGGTGGATTTGAGGACACGAGCTTTCAATGTCCCCCCCTGCAAGGTGAGGGGCTTCTTGGCTCCCCTGGACAGAGGGGTGGGGGCTTGTGCAGAGTGTATTGTGGGAGCCGGTACCTTGGTATATGAGTAACCATCAGGGGTGGGGTGGGGGATGTGACCAGAACGTCGAGGATGGGGGCTGGGAGGACACCTTTGCTTCATGTACCTAACCCCATGTACTCTCCCTTGAGGAGCTAAGTACTGGGCGGGTGGGTCAGGCTTCGTGGTCTCAGTGGGCCTGACTTCCCAGCAGCACCAACCCCTTGAGTGTCTCCTCTTTCACGCCACCCCTCCCCCCTCATAGCTGGCTTCTAAGGACGGAGCTGTGCTATCTGTGGGGGCCGACGTCCAGTTCCGCATCTGGGACCCCGTACTATCTGTGATGACTGTGAAGGACCTGAACACAGCCACACGCATGACGGCCCAGAATGCCATGACGAAGGCCCTACTCAAGAGGCCTCTGCGGGAGATCCAGATGGAGAAGCTCAAGATCAGCGACCAGCTCCTGGTAGGCAGCTCCTCACACGGTAGAGGTCAGTGGTGGGCATCTGGGCCTGGCTCTGCCCACCAGGGCACTTGGAGTAAAGCGGCAGATTGCTCTGGGCCTCAGTTTACCATGTGTCCTAACTTTTGAAGAGCCAGTGGTCTGGGTGGAACAGAAGATGGGCGCAGATCATAGTGGTCCTGGGCGAGCCGTCTTAGAGAGGCAAAGAGGAGGGGAGTGGCCCGCCAGATTCCTGGGCCCTGCCTCACCGCTGGGCTTCTGCCCTGCCCTGCAGGCATGGCCCTGAGCACACAGCCTCACAGGCGGGCCTCCTGCTAGACACCTTCTGGGTAATTCCGGGCTCATGTGCACCATGTGCATCTTGGGGCCCTTGTGTTCCTTGTTCAGGACAGAACAGAGGGACACAGGGACCTTTTCCTGACCTCTTCTCCATGTGTGAGTAATGATCTACCCCAAAATTCCCCTCATGTCCTTGCTGTGACAAGATGGGGCGGAAGTGAATACACATTTAGCACCATGTCCCCTGCTCCCCATGCTCACCTTGTGCTTTGTCCTGTGTCCCAGTGGACCGTGGATGAGGTCTCCCCTTGTTCCCCTGGACTCTGTTTTTCCCCCAGGGACCTGGGGGGAGAGGACAGGAGGGGTGATGCCAGTCCCTTCAGGAGGTAAATCAACCATGTGAGTGAAACTCCACAGGAAATCCTACTGTGACGGTGACCATAGCACTCATGTGCAGAGCATTTTCTAGTTTACAGGCCCCTTTGCCTGCCCAAGCGTAGCTCTGCTTTACCTTTTGCTGCAAGAGGGCTGATTATCACTGTTTTATTTCAGAGAGAGGACACTAAAAGCTCAGAAGCTATTAAAATTTTTTTTTTAATGTTTATTTATTTTTGAGACTGGGACAGGATGTGAGTGGGGGAGGGGCAGGGAGAGGGAGACTCAGAATCTGAAGCAGGCTCCAGGCTCCGAGCTGTCAGCACAGAGCCCAATGCGGGGCTGGAACCCACAGACTGTGAGATCATGACTTGAGCCAAAGTCAGACACTTAACCAACTGAGCTGCCCAGGTGCCCGGGGCTCAGAAACTATTTGAGACTTTGTCTAAGAGTCATGGTCAAGGGCAGAGCTGGCCTAGAGCCAGATCACCTGCCCTCCCACCCCCCACCCCTCCATCCAGTGCTCCATCTTCTACAGTTGATAACACTTTTTATTTATGAAACCATGTTCCATTTTAATGTGCTTTTCAGAGAAGAAAACTGATCTCTGTCATTGCTGTCAGGAGTGAGGTAGGGGAAGAAACCAGAAAGCCAGGCATGTTGTGCAACACAGCTGAAGAGAGGCAGTTTGAGGGAGTCAGTTCCACACCAGGATGTTAGTCATTTAGGGCTTGTTGCCCAGCATGAGTTGGCGCCTGGTAGGGTAGGGTCGGGTCAGGGCCTGTGGTTAAAACAAAATCCCAAGAAATCTGGCATGCCTCCCTAAAGCCCTGGTCAGCTGTACGTGTCTTATTCCCACACGCCTTTTTGCCTACTTCTCCCCTGGAGGGGTGCACACTCCCCACTGTCCCTTGCAGCCCACCCTTAGCTGCTCATTCCCTCTTCCTGCAGGCCGGGTGCTCCCCCTTCACCGCCCACCCTGCCCCATGTCCCTCTGCTGCAGCCTCGCCTCTTGCTCCTGGGGGGTGGGGGCAGCAGCTGCAGGATAAGGGTCCTTTCAGTGCCTCCAGTGTCACCCCTTCTACCTCCTCTACCTCCTCACTGCCAGCTTCCTTGGAGACTCCGCCCTCCAGGGCGGTGCTCTGGGCCCAGGGCTCCCTCCTGCCTCCTCTAGTCCGCCCTCCTCTCCTTTGCCTGTGGGCAAAGGCTCTGCTGCCACCCAGCTCCTACTGGCTACCACCTGCCACTCTCCTGCCCTTCAGCAGCCTGTCCTCAGTTTAGGCCTCCTCCAGGCTCCTATGACAGATAGCAATGTGACCTCTCTCCTGCTAGCTCTGGGGGGTGCTATGCTCCCTTCACCTGGCGGCAGCCTTTCACTCTAGGGACCCTCTCACTCTCAGACCCTCCCCTAGCCACCCCCCAATCTGTGTGTCCATCTGTGCTTGCTGTCTCGGGGGGCACCCACACTCACCATCCACGCAGGAACCCACACCGGAAACCTGACTCCTCGCTGCCTGCCCTCATTGCACATCCAGGAAGCCACCAGCTTTACTGGTTGTTCCTCTGGTGTCTGGCTGTAGCTTTCTATAGTTTACAGGGTTGTGCTCTGGCCTCTGTGTATCTTGGCTTCCAGCCATCTCTCTGCCTGATGCCAGATCCAAATCATTTCTGCCTGCAGTTTGAAACTATGTCTTACCTGGGACTCCCATGCCTGCACCTTCAGCCCCCTACACTCCAGTGTCCACACAGCAGCCCAGTGGGTCTCCCGACGAGCAAGGCTGTCACCTCCCTGCTAAACTCCTCTCTGGGCTCCTTGTGTGTCAGAGTAAATGCAAGTGAACCAGAACCGATCCACCCCGAGCCCTCAGCTGTCTCCGGTGTCCCAGCCCACACCTGACGCTCTGGCTCCCTGGACCTACAGTTACTCGCACCTCCCTGAACATTCCCAGTTCTCCCGTCCGGGCTTCAGCACATGCTGTTCCCGGACCCATTTCTAATGTGGGGGAGAGGGGTTCCCACACACACACCACCAAGCAATTTTTAGACACCAGTAGAGTGTCCAAGAATTCAGCTCAATTCTGACACTATCTACTGGGAGACGACATCATCAGATCCCCTGGGTTGAGGGCTCAGTCCCACAAGACTGCCCCCTACGCCCCACTAAAGATGCCAGTCATAAGCTCCAGGCTGTTACCGATGCTTCTGACCAGCCAGCTACGGACCGAGGTTCTGTTTTCTTCTGCTAGAGCGGCTCCCAGAACTCTGGGAGACACTTACTGTTCCCCAGTTTATTAAAAGATAGGATAAAAGGTGTGAATCAACAGCCAAAGAGACACACACAGCGAGGCCTGGGGAAGGGGCACGGAGCTGCCACGCCCTCCCCAGACACTGCACTCTCCCCACCCCCCTGGTGTTCACCAGCTCTGGAAGCCAGGCCTCTTGAGGCTTGGATGTGCACCAGCCTGGCAGCCAGCCCCCACCTTTGGGTGGAGTCCAAAATCACCCTTGCTATCAGAACCAGAGACACCTTTATCACTTTTCTCACAGGCAGTTCCAACGGTTGTAGGAGCTGGGAGCCAGGAACGGACCCAATGCATAGAAGTGTAGTTTGACGATTTAAATGATCAAATGTGTATTTCATATAACAACGCAGACCTTTCCCTTAGGCCCTGCCACTGGCCTAACTCCTCTCTTCCCAGCATCCATGCTCCCTCCCTCGACCTCCAGGAGGTCAGGCCCTCTCCCAGTTACTCACCACTGGCTGCACAGGGCTGAGTTGCTCTGGCCCTTGGCCCTCGGCCTTCGTGCCCTGGAGGGAGCTTGTCCCACAGGGACTTGTCCCAGGAGGCTGTGGTGCCTCCAGCCCAAAGAAGGTGCCCCTAGAAATTCTTGCTAATTTAATTGCATTTCTCCCCACTCTGTTTTCCAGCTGGAAATCAACGATGTAACCAGGGCCTGGGGGCTGGAGGTGGACCGAGTGGAACTGGCAGTGGAGGCTGTGCTCCAGCCCCCCCAGGACAGCCCAGCGGGGCCCAGCTTGGACAGCACCCTCCAGCAGCTGGCCCTCCACTTCCTGGGAGGAGGCCTGTCCTCAGGGGCAGGAGGGGCCCCACCCCCAGGGCCAGGTGAGGAGCCTGGGGCAAGAACTGGGAGGCGCTCAGCTTGGTGTCCTGCATGGGCTCCGCTTTGCCATTTGTCCCCCCTACCTGAGCTCAGCCCCCGTGCGCAGTGTACCCCTGCCCAGCTGCTTAGCCAGCCCCACTCTGAAGCGGACCAGAGCTAAGCAGCAAGAAGAGCCCAGGTATCTCAGTGTGTAGAGGCCTTTGGGAGCCTCCATGGGAGGAAATGACAGCACCCGGGAAAGAATTTTACTCAGGCCTAGAAACAGTAGCCTAGAAACAAGGTCAAGGGGGTAAGGCTGAAAAAGTAAGGGGCTGCTTCTTAGCAGAGGAGGAAGTTGAACTGAGGCCTGAAGGGCATGTAAGAGGAAACTGCCACGAGAGGTACAGAGGTCACAGTGATCCTGACCTTGGCAGCACACTGACTCTTCTCTCTGCCTCCTCCCCCACCCTGTTGGCCACCCCCAGCAGACGCCGTGGAGATGGTGAGCGAAGTTGAGCCGCCTGCCCCTCCCGGTGGTTCTGGGCCCAGCCTGAAGCAGCCAGTGGCTGAGGGGCTGCTGACTGCCCTGCAGCCCTTCCTGTCGGAGGCCCTGGTCGGCCAGATCGGGGCCTGCTACCAGCTCAACGTCCTCCTGCCCAGCGGTGCCCAGAGCACCTACTTCCTCGACCTCACCACAGGTGCCACCGCTGTCCCCGCCCTCTCCTTCACACCCTCTTCTGCCCCGTGGTCCTTTTTCAAGTTGCCCCCTGCTCCCGCCAGCAGTTTCGTCAGGGGCCCAGACACCATGTGCAGACGGTGACTGTCCAGACCTTTCTCCCTGCCCTGTCCTCATCAGCAGGACAACCTAGACAGCTGAGCTCCCTCCACCAGGAGCCGCACACAGAGTGCAAGCCTCCTGCACGCCAGGCTCTAGGCCGAGCACTTGCCGTGAATTATCTCGCCCACTTCTCACCTCGAGCCTCTGATTTCTGGATGATCATCATCCCCGTTTCACCAATTTAGAAGCTAAAGCCCTGAGTGGTCTCACAGCTAATAGGACTTGAACCAGGGAATTAGAACCCGAACATTTAACTGCTATTTTCCCCTCCTCCCAGTGGGACATGCTAACCCTGTCTCCCCCTGCTGCATAGTTGTCTTCCTACTAACACTCAGTTTTCTTTCCCCACACAGGGCACGGGAGGGTAGGACACGGGGTGCCTGACGGCATCCCTGATGTGGTGGTGGAGATGGCTGAGGCGGACCTGCGGGCCCTTCTGTGCAGGGAGCTGCGGCCCCTGGGAGCCTACATGAGTGGGCGGCTAAAGGTGAAGGGTGACCTGGCCGTGGCCATGAAGCTGGAGGCTGTCCTCAGGGCCCTGAAGTAGCAGCCTTGGCTGACTGTCCATAGCCCAGCTCCGAGTCTGGCATCAAGCCAGGGAGGCATCTTGGAGGAGGAGGCACCGGGGCCACACCTTGGATTGCTGAAGCCCTGAGAAGTTTCAGCCCCAGCCGGGAGCCAACGAATGGAGGCTGGCACGCACCAGAGGCTGGGAGAGACTAAGTCAGGCCGCCCTGCCTTTCTCCCCTCCAGTGGTTCTCTGGACAAGCCTTTGCCCACCCTAGTCTGCTGGGCGCCCAGCCCTGAGCTGAGTACAGTGTGATGACTAGAGAGCCCGGCCTGCCTCGCTCTGCTGGCTCCCTGACCGGAGAGGCAGGGCCCCTGGAAACAGTCTGCCCACAACTGGTCGGGTCCCCTTGTGAGGGAGCAGAGTGTGTGGCTCAGGTCCAGCTCCAGAGTGGGGATCAGAGAGGCTGAGTCAGGGAGAAGGAAGGCCGCCGTCAGGAGGCCACTGCAGGGCAGGGATTTGGGGATCGGGCTGGGCCCAGGCTAGTGGGTGGTGGGGATGGGAAAGTGTGGGGCCTGCTCTGCCGCCGGCCCTGCTCCTGAAGATGTCTTTGAGTCGTGACTAACGGGCCAGCGCCGTCTTGCATGCCTGACGGGCTGGGGCCCAGGGCAGCATGTCGGAGAGCCCTGCTGTTGCCGCGCTTTTTACCAGCGGTTTGCAAACCACCAATAAATGTGCTGTTTACAATGTGCTGGAGAGAAGTGGAGGCACCAGGGTGGGCTGGGGTGGGGGGTCCCTGAGGTCATGTCCCTCCGGCCCCCTCTCCCGGCAAGTATGAGGGTTTGGAGGCTGACACACCCTCAAGATACACTTGAACCACCCACAGTTTCCCTTCCTGCCAAGGGTTTCAGAGCCCCTGGGGCAGGTGCTGGGCCCTCTATTCCTCTTTAGGGTAGAAGTTTGCCAGAGAAGAGAGGGAATGTGTGTGTCAGAGCTGCTGCCGCCAGCGACCTCCTGAGGGGCCGGGTGGGGGCTCTGATCACATTCAGGAGCCACTGTCAGCTCCCCATCCTGTTACACCCAGGGCACTCTTTCTCCATCAGCAGAAAGGAAGGAAACAGAAGGAACTGGGCCTGGAGGCCTGGCCCCAGCTTCAGCCCTGGGAGCCCAGCCCGGCTTTCTGCTCCAGTGGTCCAGCCCAAACCCCAGGGACCCCAGGGAAGGGGACTTTTACTTCTTCAGCCCTAAGAGATGAATCTCACTTCCTGGAAAGCATTAAAAAAAAAAAAAAAGAAAAAAAAGCCACAGAAACCGGGACCTCTGCTTTTGAGAAGCAGCCTTGGGTTTGTCCTCTGGCACCAGGCCTCTCCCCTCGGGCCCCCACCCCCAGCTCCCTGGCACCAGGCTCCGTCCGGTTTCCTCATTTCCTATCAGTGCCTGCCTTTCCCTCCTGTAAGTCCTCCCAGCATACCCTGCATGGCCTGCTGGTTCAGGGTTTAGCTACAGGGCCCTGTCCTGGAGAGCCAGAGCCCCAGGCGGCTGCCCCTGCTCTGCTGCTGTCCCCTCACCTGCAGGCCACCCTGCTAGCCAGGGCCCTCTGTTCAGAAGCCTTCCCTCCAATGCTTCCTGTCCCGGCCAGCCACCCTTCTGCCTCTCCTGAGGCCTAGTGGGGCATAGTCCTCTGCTCTGGACTGGGCCCCCTCTCCACCTTGGGGCAGTCACCATGGCCCTTCCGCACCATGTCACTGTTCCTTGCAAAAGTGCCCACTCTCCTTCCACGAGCTTCACAAGTGAGCTATGTATCTGTTCCTTCCACCACAACTGCCACAGTGTGCCAAGAGTTCAAGGAGAAGCCCAGGCATCTCCCTCGGGAGAAATGAAACTCAGATTTTCTCTGTGGGTGTGGGAGGATCAACAAAACTTTTACAGGAAGTAGAAGCTTTCAGATGTCTAAGTGGAGGGTAAGGCCTGCCATTCATTCCCCTGTTGACCGGAACTCATTCCTTGGCCAGCGTAGCACTCCAGGAAAGGGAGCCCACAGGTTCAAGGACCGCTGGGCTGCAGAGGGCTGAGAAGGCCTTGCAGTCCCCCGTCCCCAGGGGAAGATAAGGGGCACTTAAGTGAGGAGGAAGGATGTGAGGAGGGAGGGAGAGGGTGTTGGTCAGGGGAGGCTTCCCTGAGGAGGTGGTGCCCTTGCAGCCCACAGGGCAGGGATGAGAGAAGAGAAGAGATGGGGGCAGAGCATTCCACAGAGGGGAGAGCGCCTCTGGTTTGGGGAACCAGAACCTAAAGTATGGGGGGGTGCAGGGATTTGGGGGGGGATAAAAATAGTGACACTGTACCAAATATGTCCCTGTACTGGACTAGACACTTGCTATATATCATTTTCCCCTTCAAAATGGCCTGTGAATAATGATAATTAAAATACTTATGTCGACATATTATTTTGATGTTATTTTCAAAATAAGTAAATTTTGAATAGCTAATATGGTCCTGTTCAAAAATTATTTTAAGTTTCTTTAACTTTTTTTTTAATAGCGATTGTGAGCAGGACAGGGGGCAGAGGGAGAGAGAGTATCTTAAACAGGCTTCACGCTCAGTGCAGAGTCTGATGCAGGGCTCGATCCAACAACTCTGGGATCATGACCTGAGTCGGACGCTCAACCGGCTGAGCTACCCAGGCACCTCAAAATTTTTTTAAGGATTCAAAAGGCATACTATTAAAATGATCTCGCATACTCCTGACTCTGTCCATGTATTTCCCACACCTTCCTCCTGGTACTAAGTTCTTCGTTATTTTTCTAGAAGGTTTTTTTTTAATGCATATAATACCAGACTATCCAAATATATAACCTCTAGATTTATTTATTTATTTATTTATTTATTTATTTATTTATTTATTTCAGATAGAGAATCCAAGAGGGGGAGAGAGAGAGAGAGAGAGAGAGAGAGAGAGAGAGAGAGAGAATCTCAAGCAGGCTCCACACTGAGCTTGGAGCCCAGTGCAGGGCTCTATCCCGCAACCCTGTGATCATGTCCTGAGCCGAAATCAAGAGTCAGACACTCAACCGGCTGAACCACTCAGGTGCCCCTCTGGATTTTCAAAATACAAATGGCAACATCAAATATAATGATCCTTCATTCACTTAACATTACACCTTAAGGATCTTCTCATAATAGCACACACAGACTTTTCCCACTGGGTTTTGTAGTTACGTAGCATTCCATCATACAGATGTATCATAATTTATTTAACCTGTCTGCATCAATGGACATTTAGATTATTTTTTGTGTTTTGCTGTTCCCAACAATGTTGTGGTAATAATCTTTAACATAAGCTATTTTGCTTATGGTTGAGTTTATCTTTCATATAAAATCCCAGAAGGGAAATTGCCAGGCCAAAGCATTTGTAGTTTAACAAATATTGACCAATTGCCCTTGCTAGGGGTTATTTTAATTTACACTCCCATCACTAGTGATGAAGTGTGCTTTTCCTCATAACCATGACAACACAGTGTATTATTAAACTTTTGGATTTTTTAAAAACAATCTGGTTAAGTGAAAAATTGCATCTCAGTGTAGGGTTTTTATTATTGTTCAATTGTTTATTGTTCTTTAACTTGGATTTTCAGTCCCAGCAAAAGCACAGGATTTTTGGTATCTTTCTCCAGCAATTACTTAAAAAAAAGCATAATATAATGAAATGTGCTCATTTAAAATGTAGTGCTTGATGTGTTTCGACAACTGTGAACACCGTGTAACCCTCAGCCAACACAATCAAGATCTAGAACATTTCCATCAACTGACAAATTCCCCTATGCCCCTTTCCCCTATCCCTTTCTTGGGCCACCACGGATCTGCTTTTCTACTGTGATGGATTAAATTCCACTTTTCTAGGGGAGCCTGGGTGGCTCAGTCTGCTGAGCATCTGACTTCAGCTCAGGTCATGATTTTATGGTTCATGAACTCAAGCCCCCCATCAGCCTCTGTGCTGACAGCTCAGAGTCTGGAGCCTGCTTCGGATTCTGTCTCTCTCTTTCCCCCTTCCCTCCTTGTTCTCTGTCTCTGTCTCTATCTCTCTCTCAAAAATAAATGAACATTTAAAAAAATGTAAAAAAATAAATTCCATTTTTCTAGAACTTCATACAAAATGGAATCACATAGTACGTCCCCTTTCGTGTCTGGCTTCTTTGTCTCCCAGTATTGTTGCCAAGAGTCATTCGTGTTATTATGCCTATCTGTAGTTGGCACCTTTTTACTGTATGCTCCTTCCACTGTATGGATAACTGCACAATTTACCTATTTGTAGTTTTCCATTTTTGATGATCAAATAAAGTTCCTTTGAACATCTACATACAAGCCTTTGCATGGACATTTGTTTCACTGGGGTAAACACTTAGGAGTAGAATTTCTGGGTTAAAAAACTGCCATCCAGTGTGATCATGCCAACACTCGGTATTGTGTTGGGAGCCATTCTGAACTCACTAGTTGAGAAAACTCCTTGTGAGATTAAGGCAGGTTTGCAAGGCCTCCTGCTGTCAGATGATGACCAATATCTATCCCCACTCTATTGTCTTTGCCTGAGCACTGACCCCGCAGGCACCTTGTTGATTGGTATCGGGAGTGACTTGTCCCCTTATTCTAGCCCTAACATGCTGATTGCACCTTGTGAAGGAACTTATTATAGGAACTTCTTTTCTTGTGATTATGGAAGCAAACATTGCATTTCCTAAGAAACCTGTTTTTCTTATACTTCCCCTAAAGCAAACAGGCTATTGACCCCTGCTCACGAAGAACTAATTTTCGCCTTTCCTATGCTAAAAACACTGTCTTGTATTTGAATGCTAAAGATACCTTCCTTCCCCATATAATAAGCATATAAATCACCTACATCAGTCACTTTTGATAAAGGTTATGCATGAATCTTCTACAAATCTATGTTCTGGGAAATTTTTACATGCCAAAGAAATTTATCATCAGAAATCTTTGTCTGATCTTTGTGCTGTTCCCCATACACTTAACCATAAATAAAGCTGAGTCTCAGTCAGTGCAGAGATGCCTGACTGGTGATCAGAAAGAATCTCGTGGCTCTCTCATCCCTCTCTCGCGGACACCATCCATCCTTCAGGGATCCCTGGACTGGCTGGAGTGTGATCCTGGCAGAATTGTCTGTCTTTTTTTGATGCTAGCCATTCTAGTGGGTGTGACTGATGATGTTGCGCCCCTTTTTATATGCTTACTAGGCACATGTCTTCTGTTGTTGATATCTTTATTGAAATCGCATTGAATGTGCAAAGAAACACATCAAAAATCACAATCTTTGTGATATTGAGTCTACTGCCCCATGGCCATGGCATGTTTTTAGGTCTTCTGGGTTCTTCAGAAATTTTACAATGTTCTTCATATCGGTCTTCAACATTTCTTAAGTTTATCCCAAAGTACTTCATCTGTTCTGATACTGCTATAAATAAGGCCTTTCCTTCCATTATAATATCTGATCAGGATGCAATTTACTTTGTAGGAATTTTGTGTCTCATGACTTACTCTATTTTTATTTACAGCCCTTCCTCTTCAGTACCCAGCCACCTGCAAGTGTTAACTTTATCTCCTCCTTTCAAGGCTTTGGGATGCTCTCTCTTGTCTCATTGCATTAGCTGGCATGGAGGCGAGCACTTTGAGGGTGGAAGTGACAGATTATTGCACTGAGAGGAAAGATCCAGTAGGAAGAGAGAAAGAGGGATGGGCAGGGAGGTCCTAGAGGAAGAGAGGGAATGGGACCTGTGCCTGAGGGAGGGACCAGCAGTGGACAAAAGGAGTGGCCCCTTACCCTGAAGAAAGAAGGAGGAAATAAAGATGGGGTAAATATGTGGGTGAAGGTAAAAAAAAAAAAAATCTCTGTAATCGGCCCCACCTGCAGCCGTGGTCTAACACGTGGGTAGGAGCAGAAGTGGTAAGATCTCAGTCACTGAGTCACTCAGGGCCCTGATAGGGCCCCCAAAACCTCGCAATGAGAATGATGAAGAGGTGAGCCCTGGGGAGACTTGTGTATGGGAGGGCTGGAGCTGAGAGAAGCACACTTCTGGCTCGTTCTGGTAAATCGTTCTTGGAAGGGAATGGTGGGGAAGGGAGAAGGCAGAGGATAAAAGGGGCTCACTTACCACAGTCCTCTTCTGCTGGGAGCCTCTTCCCCTAGACTGGGACTCTGACTGGCCTTCACTGACTTTCCAGAGCCAAGGACAATGTCTGCCATATAACAGGCACCAGAAATTGGTTCTTAAAACTCATTTGTTGGGGCGCCTGGGTGGCCCAGTAGGTTAAGTGTCCGTCTGACTCGTGATTTCTGCTTAGGTCATGATCTCATGACGACATGAGTTTGTGCTATCAGCACAGAGCCTGCTCGGGATTCTGTCTCCCCCTCTTTCTGTCCCTATCCCGCTTGCTTTCTATCTCTCTCAAAATAAAGTTATTAAAAATAAACTTTTAATAAAACTAATTTGTTTTTAAAAATTTTTTATTTATTTTTGAGAGACAGAGAGAGACAGTGCAAGCAGGGGAGGGTCAGAGAGAGAGGGAGATACAGAATCAGCAGCAGGCTCCAGGCTCTGAGCTGTCAGCACAGAGCCCGAGGCGGGACTCGAACTCAGGAACCGTGAGATCATGACCTGAGCCAAAGCTGGACGCTTAACCGACTGAGCCACCCAGGCACCCCTAAAACTAACTTGTTGAATGAGGTGGAAGAGTATTAGATATGTTGAGGAAGATGGAAGTGGATGGCAGAAAGGAAGAGAGAGAGAGGGAGAGAGGGAGAGAGAGGGAGAGAGAGAGGGAGAGAGAGAGGGAGAGAGAGGGGGAGAGAGAGAGAGAGAGAGAGAGAGAGAGAGAGAGAGAGAGAGAGAGAGAG
>NC_043708.1:110168641-110203416 GCF_006229205.1 Suricata suricatta | reverse complement strand
TGCCTGCCACAGTGGTGAAAACAAAGCTATGCAGATCACCCTGGAGGAGCCAGAGTCACCCCAGAAGAAGAAGCCTGGGGACTGGGGACGGCACCCAGGAGCCTCTTGTCTGGTCTCTCTGAAGGGAGCCCACAGAAGCCCAGGCACAAGCTTGTGACACCACCTGGTGGCGATACGGGGGATTGCTGGTTTCCTCATTCCGGAAGCTGCTTTCTAGGGCAAAGGGTTCTTAGCGGGCTGGAGCACAACCTGCCTGGAGAGCAAGTGCCGGGAGACCAGAGCCTGGGAAATGTACTCCTCGCCTGATCTCACACTGATCTCACACACACACACACACACACACACACACACACACACACACACACACACACACCGTGTGTACTCCTCGCCTGATCTCACACTGATCTCACACACACACACACACACACACACACACACACACACCCCGTGTGTACCAAGACCCAGGGTGGGCTTTTCGGAGATAGTAGGTAGAGAGTGGGGGAGTAGGGTTAGAGGACGTGGCCAGGAGAAATTGGGGAGGTTGACTAGTGTGACCAGGAAACTGCAGATCATAGAGTTAAATCCATAAAACGGGGCTAATAGTATCAAAGGCCATTTTAAGAACTTCCTAGGATGACGTACTATTACCTTTGAAAGTTCCTCCCCAAATCAATTATCAAAAGCACAGAACTGCCACATTAAATATAACACACTACTCTAGAATAATATGAAGTGATTTTTGTAAGGCTGGCTGCCTGGAAAATTATTCGGCAAAGACTAACTCGTTTATACTATAACTATCCGCGAATTCTCTGCACTCTTTGGGCATTCATTTGCATTCTTGAAGTGCTCGAAGAGTTTAAAAAAAAATCCGATCTACAAATTATTTCCAAATGTAATGAAATACTTAGGAACACTACATTTAATAATTAAAGAAGTTGACAGAATGGATGACATAAATTAACAATTGATGACATTTTGCAGACATTTCATGAAACATTTATTAATTTGGGTGATTGCATGTTTTGCATTTGAGAGCTGGGGCTTTTTCTTGTGCTTTAAACTTTGATGCAGGTCTCTGAGAAGCTCCCTGGAACTACCTTACTTGGAGACTAAGTGGCCCTGAAAACACGTCCCCCCCGCGAAGAGCTATTAAGAATAAAAATAGATAATATATTAACGCACAACGCACAGTAAATTCCCAGCACCTGATAAAAAAGTAGATGTTACTAAATATGTCTGCACACACATACTCATGTATTAGTTCACTCATTCATTAAAAAAAAACCATTGTATTGGGCACCCACTCTGTGCTAGACGAGGCAATGTCCTAGATGCTGGGATAGAAGTCAAGAACCCAACCCAAACTTGTATCCTCGTGAAACGTCTACTCTAGTCAGGAGTGCTGGATATAAACAATGAGCATGAAAGATAAAGTTATACAGCATGTGAGAAGGGCCATAAGTGCCTTGGGAGAGGGCTTGGGATATTACAGAACAGCAAGGCGGCCAATGTGGCTGGTGTGGAGACTGGGGGTGAGTAGGAGGAGATGAGGGTGGAGGGGAAAATGGGGACGGGTCACGTAGGGCCTTGTAGGCCACTGTGAGGACTCTGTAC
Organism: Suricata suricatta; assembly: GCF_006229205.1. Classification (NCBI taxonomy): domain Eukaryota; kingdom Metazoa; phylum Chordata; class Mammalia; order Carnivora; family Herpestidae; genus Suricata; species Suricata suricatta. The sequence goes on along the minus strand of NC_043708.1, from coordinate 110,201,799 downwards.
AACGGGGACTCGCCGGAGAATTCTAGCAGAGGAATGTGAGAGACTGAATCTACAAACTTTCCAGTGGCCAGGCTACATATAAAAACAGAACTCTGCCCGGGAACCTGCAGCAGCCTGGTCAGGAAACTGCCCCGTTTTTATGATAACCAGCCCAGGAAGCCAGCCTGCCGTGAGTCAGGTTTGCGAGAAGCCAGACCGCCATCTCTAGTGACAGTCCAGGTAGCCAAACAGTAACTTCTGTAACTACTGGCCCCGGATGGTCAGAACTTGATTAATAACTGACAGGTTCCCTACTTTTTGTCCCTCCTTCCAACTTAGAATCAACCAGAAAAAGCTGAACAGGCACTCCTGACCAATCACACGGATGTCTGACTTCTAGTCGGTCCCCTGGCAACATCCCTATGCCAACAGCCTTCAATGGGACCACACTCGAGGCCTCCGCATTTCCATCATACAGCCTTCCCACTCCCCTGCCTGCCTCTGGAGCTCTGCCGGGACAGAAGCGACGGAGGCTGACTACCTTCCAGAGCAAGCTTCTCATAAATAGTCCTTGCTTTTCTCATTTGGTTGGTCTTCATTTATTTCCATAAATGACAGAAATTGCCTTCCATTTAAAAAAGCTGCTCTTTTTGAGAAGAGACTGCATGTAAAAGCGGGAAGACCCATTAAGAGGCAGTTGCAATATTCCAGGCAAGAGATGATGGTGGTTTGGACCAACCTGGCAACGGGGCAGGTTGACTGGAAGGAGGTAGATTCTGGTTATAGGTATTTACAGTTTTTTAATTTTAATAAAAAGTAATTATAGATTCACAGGAGGTTGCAAAGGAAGGCACAAAGAAGTCCATGTACATCTCCACCGGGCCCCCTCTGTCTCTCATAACCCCAGCAGTGTAGCAAAACCAAAACATTGGTAATTTACTCAGATTTCACCAGTTACACGCTCGTGTGTGTTTGCGCGCAACTCTATTCAATTTTTGTCGCATGTGAGCCTGAAGTAACCACCACCACAATCAAGAGGCCCGACCATACCATTGCCATGAGGTCCCTCGTGTGGCCCCTTTTTAGCCACATCCCTCCCTTCCCATTCCTGACCTCCAGCAGCCACCAATCTGCAGCTCTGTAATTATGTTACCCACAATTGTTACACACACGGGATCATGCAGAATGTATTATTATGAGAACGGCTTTTTCACGCCATGTAGTTCTTGGGAAATTCATCCACATTGCTGCATGTAGCACTAGCTCACTCCCTGCAGGGGTGTGCCAGCGGGTGTCTAACAGCTCACTTGGGTAGTTTCCAGGTTTGGACGTCTGGAGAGTTTCCAGGTTTGGGCTATTGCAAATGAAACTGCTTAGGAGCCCTGTGGACAAGTTCCTCCATGAGTTCCTCTGGGATAAATATGATTGCCAGGCCCTCAGTTAAGTCCATTTTTAGTTTTGAAAGGAACTGGTTATATGGTGAAGACAGAGCCACAGGATCAACCTGACAGGTTTGATGTGGGTGGGAGAGAAAAGACAGGAGTCAGGGAAGGTTTGAAAGGAACTTAGCGCCGTGCTGGGGCACAGTAAGGGCTCATGGCAGCTAAAGGGAAGCTATGCCAGTGACAGCAAACACAACGCACACTGTGGGGAAATGAGAAGTGACATATAGTAGGTCATGGGCACCGGGGAGTCACTCAGAGGACACTCAGGGCATAGAGACCCCTTTGATTACCTGCATGTATTAAAAGTAAAAGAGAGGAGTTCTGCTTTTTCTTGGGATGCAGAAAGCCACAAGAAAACATCCCTTCTATTCTTTTTAAAAATTTTTTAATGTTCATTTGTTATTGAGAGACAGCATAAGCTGGGAGGAGCAGAGAGAGGGGGAGACACAGAATCCAAAACAGGCTCTAGGCTCTGAGCTGTCAGCACAGAGCCCGACGCGGAGCTCGAACTCACAAACCGTGAGATCATGACCCAAGCCAAAGCCGGACGCTCAACCGACTGAGCCGTCCAGGTGCCCCACATCCCTTCTATTCTAATAAGACGGGGCCAGATAAGCTACTAACTAAAAGTTTTAACATCCACCAGAGAGTTGAGGTCGTTGTGAGCAACCAAGGGAACCGAACTCCCAAGAGTGAAAAGTGCCTCTTAGGAAAAGACAGGACAGTTTGCCTCTGGAACTCAGGCTAGGGGCAGGGTAGCTGCCCCACCTTTCCCAGGAGTGGGAGGAGCAGGGGAGGGGAAAGACCCGGCCCCACTGCACGTGCACGGGGTGATTGGCTGGAGGGCAGTCTCAGCGACCTCACTTGTTTCTCCAAGAGATTCTCTCTAACAAACCACTCCAGGTGGGGCTGGTTTCGGGGGCAGCCGACACTGATCCCAGGGCTTCAGGAGGAGACAGAAACTAAAAGCCTCTGTTTCTGGGGAGGATAAAAGTCCACGCCGCCAATTCCCCTGGAGGTGCGGGAACCGCCCTTCTGTCTAAGTCCACCGACAGACACAGGGGGAGGGGCAGGAACGCTGCCAGGACCCACCCTGAGTCGCAGGTGCCAGGTTCTGGGAGGCTGGCCTGGAGAGTGGAGAAACAGTAACAGCAGTCTACCACTAGGGGGGGAGCAAGAGCACGCGGAGGGACGACTCAGCTGCTGGAGGCAGGCAGGGACCTCTGAAGGCTGAAGGTGGAACCGCAACAGCGAGAGAAACGCTCGAGAACCCTAGGCCGCCTGCAAGAAGCCCACTCTAAATATAAAGACCTAGGTTGGTTAAAAGCAAAAGGAGGACAAGCAGACATGCCATGCAAACACAAAGCCAAAGAAATATCAAGCGCCTATACCGACGTAAGACAAAGCAGACCTCAGAACAGAGAATATTTCCAGGAATAAAACAATGATAAACGGGTCAAGTTCATCAAGAGGAAAACTAACCTCAGTGGGTAGAACAGACCTCCAGGACACATCTAATTACAACTGAAAGCACTGAAAGCAGAAGTGGACAGATCCACTTCTCCTTTAATACTTCAAAGAACGAGTGAATAGACAGAAAACCAGTCTGGATGTGAATAACTCACATAACAGTTAACCGACTAAACCCGACTGACATTTACAGGACACTCCACCCAACGACAGTGGAATACACATTCTTTTCGCAGCACGTGGAACTGGACCAATATTGATCGTGTTCTGAGCCATAAAACGAATCTCAACAAATTAAACATAATGAAAATCATACAAGTATGTTCTCTCATCATAATACAACTATAAATCAATAACTGAAAGATATCAGGAAAATATTTGGAAGTTAAACGATATATATTTTTAAATAATTCATAATTCCAAGAAGAAATCATGAAAGTAATTGGAAATCTTTTCATGAAATAAAATACAAACACAACCCAGGAAACTTTGTGGGACAGAGTTTAAAGCACTGCTTAGAAGGAAATGATAGCATTGCATGTTTCTATTAGAGAATGCAGAATAAGTTGGTGACCTAGTTTAGGTAGAGATTTCTTAGATAGAACAAACAGTACAATCTATTTTAAAAAATGATTGTATTGGCTTTCACCAAAATTAAAAACTTCTGCTTTTCCAAAGGTACTAGTAAGAAAACGAAAATACAAACTCCAGATTGGGAGAAAATATTTGCAAAACACATTAGCCATTAGGGTATGGGAAATTAAAAACATAATGAAATACCAAATACAACTACATACCTATTAGAATGGCTTTAAAAAAAAAAGACAATACAAAGTGCTGGCAATGGCCGCTTTGTGGAGCGTTGGCCGCTTTGGAAAAGTCTGGCAGTTTCTCGTACAGTTAAACACGCACTTATCGTATGACTCAGTAACAACATTCCTAGATGTTTACCCAAGAAAACTGAAGACGCACGTCCACTCAAAGATACGAATGTGAATGATAGCAGCATGTAAGTTATTCCTTAATGTATCCAAATTAATTTAAAAGTGAATGAGACAATTGCTGTGCATCGGGCCTTGATGTCACACAGCCTGAAAACAGAGTCCTGCACCCTCTGGTGGCTGCCAGGTACAGTGACGGTTTGTTTTCTGGCAGAGAAGGTCCCAAACAGCCGGGACCCAGGGCAGAGGCCAAGGCCCCATCACTTGCCCAGCACGGGTGCACTGCCGGCTGGATCAAGTCCCTTGGGCCCAGGATTTGGTTGCCCAAATCACCGCAGGCACCGTCCCCACGTTTTTTAGGGGGTGCGTATATTGATACCACAAACAGGGGATTCCATCAGGACTTGGTTATTTAATCAGATGTTACCAAGCCCAGCAGGGAGAAGGCAGAGGATGTAACCTATTTAAAAGCAAACAAGCAAAGACTTAAAAGCTTCTCAAAAAGGAAAAGAAATGACAAATTATCAACCTCACAGGGTATTCCAGCTGACCACAAGTTTCCAGCAAGTAGCAGTAACTCAAGTGGTAGGCTTTTTGTACTTTTTCTGTGAGCTTTGCATCCTGTCTCTGCATCCTGAGAGGGGCAGTTAAGACTGTAAGGAAATATTGTGTCCCTTTTGTTTGGACCCAGATATCAGGGTCCCGTTTAACCCCAGTGCAGATCCGGGGTACGGGGAAGCATGCCAAACACCCGGGGCCGAATAATCATGGGCAACACCGACTGCATGAGAAAACACGATAATACAGGGGTCTACTCGCTGGCCTTTTACCCAGGACTTTTGTATCCGTTGCCAAGATAAAAACTGGCCTGTGGTTATTCATCACGAGGGTGGGTAGGGTGACACCGTTATCTTTGTCAGATTTCTGTGTCGGGATTATGTGAGCTTCACAAAATCAATTCAGAAGCATAAAATCAATATCGTCTTCCCCCACATACTCTGTAAAAGTTTAGCATAGAAATGACCTGCTTCCCCAGTCTGAAATAACTCATTTCCAAACCTCTCTACCGGTGGTGTCTTTTTTAGAGATGACAGCTTGTAAAGTTTCTTCTGCGGTTATTGGCCTTTCACTCACTGAGTCAATTTTGGCAATTTGCAAATATATTCCTAGAATGTTATTATTCAGTGTTGAAACACTAATTAATAAGCATGGAATTGTATGTACGATTCTCATAAGTTTCAAAAATAATCTTCATGACTGTGTTAATATTCCCTTTCTAAACTTGTATTTTGCATTATTCGTTTTCTTTTTTAAAAAAAATTTTAATGTTTATTTATTTTTGAGAGACAGAGACAGAGCGTGAGCAGGGGAGGGCAGAAAGAGAGGGAGACGCAGAATCCGAAGCAGGCTCCAGGCTCTGAGCTGTCAGCACAGAGCCCGACACGGGGCATGAACCCACGAACCATGAGATCATGACCTGAACTGAAATCAGATGCTTAACCGACTGAGCCACCCAGGCACCCCTGTATTATTCGTTTTCTTGACTAGACTAGTTGGTGGCTTGTCTACTTTATTTTTTTTAATTCATTTTGTTTTTATTTTTAGAGAGGGGGAGAGAGAGAGAGAGAGAGAGCACACACTCAAGCCAAGGAGAGGGACAGAGAATCTCAAGCAGGCTCCACGTTCAGTGCAGAGCCCAGCGCAGGGCTTGATACCATAACCCTGGGATTATGACCTGAGATGAAAATCAAGAGTCAGATGATGCTCAACCAACAGAGCCACCCAGGTGCCCCTTCCCATAAAGAACAATCTAAGTATGAAGTATACTACTTCTAAGAGGAATTTTGCTTTCCTTCCCTGAGCCACGTTTTGAATTGTTGTTTCCAGGAGTCATGATTCCAAAGAGTTGCAGAGGAAGGAGATGAAGGTTTGAACAGTGGTCTGGCTATGCTTCAAAGCACAGGCATATGGCTTTGGGTCTGGTCCCAGATGCCTTTGAGGATCTGGTGGAAACCACGCCCCTGTCTCCAGAAATAAGCCTGTGTTTGAATCCTGACTCCCGTATTTACTAGCTGGGGGAAGTGGGGCAAGTCACATGGCCTCTTCATGCGTCCGCTTCCCCGTCTGCAAAATGGGAATAGTAACAGTACCACCTTTATAGGGTCATTGTGAGGAGTAGAGATGAACATTCATATAGCATTTAGGGCAGAGCCTGGCACATGGCTGTGTTCAAGACATTAGCTATCATTGTCATCATTACTTTTTTAAAATTTTTATTTAATTAATTTATTTTTTTAGTGTTTCTTTATCTCTGAGAGAGAGAACAGAGTGCAAGCAGGGGAGGGACAGAGAGAGAGGGGGAACAGAATCCAAAGCACGCTCTAGCGTCAGAGCTGGTCAGCACAGAGCCCGATGCAGGGTTGGAACTCACAGACTGAGAGATCATGACCTGAGCCAAGGTCGGACACTTACGACTGAGCCACCCAGGTGCCCTCATTATCATTATTGATGTCCTCCTGCCCCATCATTTTCTCCTCACCTGCCCTACCTCCAAAAGTTGCTTGTGCTTCCCCAAGCCAAGGGCCAGATCTGAAGTGGCTTCGTGAACCTAGGCAGGCTGTGGGGTGATGGAAAGTTGCCCTAAAGAGGCACGAAAAGAGGGAGGGACCAGGGAGGACATGGTGGAAACAAGCAGAGGAAAGAGGCTGAGAGAGCTTCCTCCAGGCTGGAGAGATGGGGCTGTGCCTTTGCTAGTAGCAAGGACAGCGTGAGGGGAGGCGGTGAACCTCAAGGGACACGGCTGCGTGGTGTCCTTGTGCCCCACCTTTCGGGAAGCAGAGAGGCTCACCCTGGGCAGTTCACTTAGCGGGCCAGCGTGCATGGCCTGGAGTGGACCCAACACCTCAGGGCCCCTCCCTCTCTGTTGTTCTGGGTCTTTTGAAACCCCTAGAGTAGGGGTGCCTGGGTGGCTCATTCAGTTAAGCGTACGGCTTCGGCTCAGGTCATGATCTCACGGTTCTTGGGTTCGAGCCCCACGTAGGGCTCTGTGCTGACAGCTAGCTCAGAGCCTGGAGCCCATCTTCGGGTTCTGTGTCTCCCTCCCTCTCTCTGCCTCTTCCCCACTCACACACTCTCTCTCAAAAATAAATAAAAAACATTTTAAAAATTAAAAAAAAAGAAACCCCTAGAGTAAACCAACTCAGGACATCGAATTTCCCACCTAGTAGCCAGAGACTCAAAATTAAATTTCATTTTGAAGAATTAAAAAAACAACAACCCCGAAGTGATTTCACATAGCCAAGGAATATGGAAACCCAAATCCACACTGCTTCCCCGGCCTTCAGCATTTAGAGTTCCACTGCTGAAGTTTTTTCAGGACCTTTTCATTCTCAGAAAGTTCCACTACAGTTTCCAGGGTGACATGTGTCATGTGCACCTGTGGGTCCCAGATTCTGGCTGCCCTCCTGACCGGTACCCACAGGCCCCAGTGAGGTTCCTGGGGTGTGGGCAGCACCCTTCATTCTCCCTGGCCAGCTGGTGCCCACCTTGCCCACGGGCACCAATTGCATGATTCAATCTGCGGGATGTTGTGCTGTGCTTCCCGCAAACTCTGTGGTTGCAGCAGGTACCTGGATGCAGCCATACGGAGGAGCCGCTGCAGAGGACTCAGCCCTGTGAGTGGCCGCAGGGCTCAGTGGCCGTGATTGGGCAGCCAGGGGGCTTTGGCCTCTTGTCGTGGGTGGGAAGAGGAAGAGATGCCTGGCGGGAGCTGGGAAATAGGGCCCCCACCCCAGGCTGGAGGGGTAGGGGCCATCGATCTCACTCAGTCTGGAATCTGCAGGGCCCGCAGGAACCTCCCTCAGGAGGCTGGCCTGAAGGGTGGCATCTGGGGTGACACATGGCCAGGGGTGGGGGTTTGGTGCAGTGCTGGCGCTGTGGGATCAGGCTGAGATGAGAGACCTCCAATGCAGAGGGGTGGGCCCTGTCTCTTCAGGGTCAACATTGAGAGGCTTTGTTTTCATGAAATCTGTAAATATCCTCACAGGCTCCTCCATCCCTCGCCCAGCAGTCTATTAAAGTACTCTCTTAAGAGTCAATTCTATGGATTGAAAGCTCCTCACCTAAAAGTCAGGAAGGGTGTTGGGCCAGCTCTGCTGCGTCCCCCTGGCTGCTCTGAGGTAGCGGCAGTCCCCAGGCCTGTCCCCCCACAGCATGGGCTTTGCATGGCTCACCTTTCCTCTCCCGCTCTCCCTTCCCGTCTCCACCCTCCCCTCTCTTCTCATCTCCTGCCCAGTTCTCTGGCACATGAGGAGCCTAGCCCCTTAGGGCACAGATGGGGAGATGGAGGCCTACCAGAAGGGAGAGTTAGGACCACAGGTAGGTCCCCTGCCACTTGCATGGCGTCTGCTCTCTGTCCTTCCAGCTCTCCAGCCATGCCCATCCCAGATTGTTAAGACTTAACCGATTCTGTGGCCTAGACCTAAGAGGAGGCTGAAGGGAAGCCCGCTGTGCCTCGAGGTATTTCTAACAGCATCATCTGAGAGTTGTGAGCTTCTCTGCACTGGGGCTGAGCAAGCCCCGGGTGGGGGTGAGGGGTATTGGGCACGTGTGCAGGAGGCCCTTTGCAACCTAGGTGGATTCCTGTACATGCATGCCTAGGTGTGCTGGTGGAGACCCTCTGGCTCTGTGAACCTGGGAGGGAAGTGCTGAGTCATGCCTCCCTTCTTCCCCCCCTACCCCCAGGAGGGGGTTGAGTGCTGAGCTCAGGTGGGGCACACAAGCTTTGCCAGGACCAAGAGGGACGCTGTGTGGCATTGAGGACCTCACAGACAGGTCAAACCCCACAGTGTTCTCTTGCCCCACAGTGTTCTCTTGGAATGTGAAGGATCCCAAGCAATCCCTCTTTTTGGATTCAGGTGGGGAAGGCAATCCCGCTCCTCCTGCTGGTGCTCCTCCTGCTGGTGCTCCTCCTGCTGTGGTGCTCCTCCACCCTCTGGTCCCTGGAGGGCAGGCAGCCCTCTGCCCCAGAGCACTGTGCGTCCCAGGAGCCTTTCTTGAGCTGAAGGCACGGATATCCCCCCTTGAATATAGCAGCACACACCTGGTGTGTGGCCCTGGCCTGAGTTAGAGCATGGGGTCTGGCACTGGGTCTGTCTTGAACTCACCCGTGGCTCAGACAGGCTCCCATTCTGGGCTTCAGCTGTCTGACCTGAGAATTGGGGACTTTTGACTCTACCTCATAGGGTCCATCTGTCTGGAATTTGGGGACCTTGTCTGAGACCTCCCTTGCTCACTCCTGGGGACTGCTAGAAAGGAGAGGCGAGAGGCTGGAATCAGGACAGCCTCCATGATTTATACATGGGCAAGGGGTACAGCAGAATGGGGACCCTTGGATGACAGGCTTCTCCAGCCCCTCATGGAGAGTGACAGGGTCTCAGCACCCACCCTGTGCCTCATCCTGCTGACTGGGCTAGGGAGTGGCCCAAGGGCTCCGGTGTGCTGGGGCCAGGACCCTTCTAGAACTGTGTGGCTCCAAGAAGCCCTTCTTCTCCACCCATTGCTTCCAAGGGTTCTGAGGCATGAATAGAGTGGCAACCAAAGTGATCTGAAGGGGTGGGCCCCACAGTACCTCCTCCCATCACCCCCTACCCCGTGCCTGCGCCTGTAACAGTGGCTCACTGGCTCTCGGAGAATTGGCCCTGGACCCTAGACCCCTGGTTCTTAGACCAAGTGCATTGCCCTTTCTCACTAGTGTTCAACCTCTAGGAAGGAAGGAGGCTGGCAGGGCCCAGTGCATGAGGAGAAGATATCCTAAGGCCTTGTGGGAAGGGTGGAGGGGAGGGGCCTTCCTTCTGCCTCTTCCTACCCAGACTCAGTGACTAGCATTCCAGGACCTTGGGCTACCCTGCAGCCGGGGCAGAGGTGGGAAGGCAGAAGCTGCGGGGCCTCCCTCAGTCTCCCCCTCCCACCCCCGCTTCACCCTCGGCCAAGTAGCTTCTTGTCCCTTCCCTTCCTGGGAGATGCCACCTGCCTTCACAAGGCCCTGCTATCTCCCCAGGGCTGTCTCGCTAGGTGTCTCTCCTCCCTTCCCTGCAAGCTACCTGAGAGCAAGACCAACACTCAGCCCCAGGCCAGGCCCAGCATTCAGTAGGAGCTCAATATGTGAGTAAGGCAGTCAGTGGCTGGTAGAGTGAGTGACTGGGGGAGAAACTGAGGGGGTGGGAGGGCAAGGCTGCAGGAGGAGGGGAGGTGGAGGAAGGAGATCCTGAGCAGCGGTAAGTGGGCTACAGCTGCCCACCCCACCCTGCCAGGACCCCTCCCTCAGGGATGTGGGCCCCTTCCCACACTGTGGGCTTGGCCTTGGGATAAACCCACCGGGTTTCCACACTGGGCTGGATTCCCTCTTGGTCAAGCTGTGGTCCTGGCAGGTGGTGGCTACCATTTCCACATTCTGCTAGGGGAAGGAAGAAGCCCAAGGATGTGCCCAGAGCCCAACTCTGCTCTGGCCAGTCAAGTGGGCAGGCCACATTCAGAACCACAGAGTAGAAAAACCTTGTTTTATTCAGCCCGGGCCTGGGCAATCTTGCTCTGTGGTATGGCCAAAATACAAAAAATAAAAACCGACAATCGACAAAATAACGTTGTAGACGAGAGTTAAGTACAAAATTGGGCCTGGCATCCGGAATCCCTGTGGTTTCGGTCCGCCTGTGCTCCCTGAGGCCGGCAGGGAGGGATGCCTGTGGCTTTTAGCTGCCCCTGCCTGTGGGTGGGGGCTGGGCCCCATGGGCCAGGTCTGTCCTGGCAGGAGGCTTCCTGGGGAGCCGGGCCTGCTTCGGGAAGTGGGGAGGTGGGCTGTCTGTCTGTCCGTCCCCTCCGAGATCAGGATCTAAGGAAAGAAAGAGAGCAAGGCGGTGGTAGGCGGCAGGGCATGGCCCCTCAGACCGTCAGCAAGCCTGCCATGGCCTCCCCAGCTGAGGGCTCCCCTTCCACAGCCCAGATCCCAAATGGGAAGGGAGGCCCGGCTTTAAGAAGAGGGGCTTCATGGACTCACTGACCCACCCAGGGTGCGGTCTCTGCACCACCCCCTCCCGGTGCCCCAAGTTCCACATTGTTTTCTAGGCCATTAGTAGAGCTGCTACTGTCTGGAAACGCTTTTTTTTTTTTTTTTTTTTCTCGAACTCAGTACTTTTTCAAAAAGCCTCCTTCTTCCTTTTCAGAAACTTGATCGAAACCCACAGGCGTCAGTCCTGTGGCCTTTCTGGGAACACTGCGTCCGGCTTCCTGTGCGCTGGCCCGGCCGCCCGCCTGCGGTCAGGGTAGCAGAGACGCTCTAATAAGACTTGAGCCTTTCCAAGCACTTATGTAAAGGGCTTGGAAAGCAGGGCCTCAGCCTTCCCTGGCCCACAGGCCCCAGGGGAGCTGGAGGGGGGCACGGGGCTGCTTCTCTGTCTGCCCTGCTGAGGGGCCTAGCTCATGGCCTCATCGGGAAATGGGATGCTTTTCAACCCGCCTTTCCCAGCAGCAGGTAGGACAAGAGATGGATGTAGGCTCCCAGCTTCCCCGCATAGTCTTCAGCCCCCTTTTTTCTTATATGCCCTTCCTTCTTTCCTTCCTGCTTTCCTTCCTTCCTTCCTTCCTACCTTCTTCCCTTCCTTCCTTCCATCCTCCCTCCCTTCCTTCCTTCCTCCTTCTCTTTGCACAGAATTGCTTCCCAGAGGCCATCTACTGTTTAGATGGCCCCTGAATTGGCAATGGCTGAATAAGAGAGGTCCTGAGGAGGAAGGAGGTCAGAAACCCAGGCTTATGAAAGAGCCAAGTTGCCCAGAATGAGGCAGGAATCAGTTGTTTTAGACATTCTTTGTGACTTGGACAATTCTGATCAAATTCAATTCATAAGGAATCTAATCTCTGTATTCAACTAGAGGCTGCTGTTCTCATTTTTAATATACAGAGGGTGGTGTGGTGATGGTGGTGGTGGTGTGTGTGTGTGAGCAGTCAGCTTAATGGTAGCAACCTAGGGTAAAAAGGCTGTCTCTAAATGGGCCCTGACTCTGGTCACACGCTGAGCCCTAACCCTGGTCCCACACTGAGCACTAACCCTGGTTACACACTGAGCCCTAATCCTGGTCACACACTGAGCCCTGAGCCTGGTCACACACTGAGCCCTGAGCCTGGTCACACACTGAACCCTAATCCTGGTCACACGCTGAGCCTAATCCTGGTCACACACTGAGCCCTAAGCCTGGTCACAGGCCAAACTTCATACCTGTCAATCATTAATAAGCATATGCTTTTGGGGAAAGCTCTCTCTCTGGGCCTTGGAATCTCTGTCATTTGTCCCCCCAGCTGATGGCCTAAAGCTCTATAGGACAACTCTGGGGCTTTTTGTTTGTTTTTAAATGGAAAAGAGTTGCTGGGATCTAATCATTTAAGTTCAGATAGAGTGAGGTGGGGTTTCTTTGTGAGTTTGTAGGCAGAGGGTCCCCTCTGCAAAGTGGCAGCTGAGGGCCCTGCCCAGGAGCCACGTGCCAAAGGCCTGGGCCAGATGCATCAGCTCCCCCTACAACTGGGCCCAGGCGGGGATGAAAGCTCGCTCTGACCAGTATCAGTTCTAACTCGGGACTGTTTCATTCAATCCACTTGAGAAAGCCACTGACGTTTCACTGAGCACCGTTATGAAGGATTCTCCAACATGCGGACATGAGGCCTTCAATCGTTTAATCTCACAAGCCTACACGGGAAGGGTCTATTTTGTAAGTGAGAAAAGTAGTTGAGAGAGGTGAGGTGAGCTGCCCAATGTCACAGCACGAGGAAGGCTCAGAGCCAGGACTGCAGACCTCCGCTCAGTTATGCTGCCTCCTGCTGGTTCCCACCTGGAGCCACAGGGTCTCCCGCCAAATCAGCACCCCAGGGCCTGAGCTCCACCACAGGCACTCGGCTTGGGGTTGGCATGGACGACGTTCCTCCTGCTTAGCCTGTGGGCTGGGCCCAACCACAGCTGTGTTTGACTAGGGAGGTGACCCAAAGCACAGGTTCCTTGTGTATTTCATGCAGCCCTGCCTGTCGCTCCCCTGACCCCCTCACCCTCACTGGGTCCTCCCACCCCCGCCAGGGTAGAAAAAGAGCTGGGGAGGGGAGGGTGGTGGATAAGCACTTACTGGACAATTTTGCAGTTTGTTGTAGAAACATAGCGACCTGTATAGTGGATATTGCATCTCACCACATTGTTGGTGAAGTCAGACTCCAAAACAATATACTTCGGGTTCACGTGAACCTGAAGAAGAACAGAAGGAACAGGGATCCTGTCGGGGGGCTGCACTTCACCTGGTCATTAGGGGAGGTGGCAGAGGTGCAGACAGACAGACATGGAGGAGACAGAGAGAAGGATAAAGGAAGATGAGGACCCCTCAAGAGATATGGAGACAGAGCTACACTGATGGAGAGACCTGAAAAGGGAGAGGGGAAAGAAGAGACAGCTCATGGTCAAAGAAAACATCACCTGATCACTCTTACTGGAATATGGGATGCTTCCCCAAAGCCAGAGCCTGGCCCAGGTGGGCCCTGCACTGGGCACTCGGGGTCACAGAGGTTGAGTCACTGCCCCAGGGAACACAGCAGTGAATGAGGGAGGGGCTGGGCCTGGTCTCCTGAGTCTGAGGCTGGCACCCTTTCACCACCCATGCCTGCCTAGATGACCTACGGAAGGGCTGTCCACGCCAGGTGGCATCTGTCACCCTGGAGCTGGAGAACCTGACGCTTGCCGAGATGATGACCCACCTGTGCCTTTTGTCTGAAGAACTGTCAGGACACAGGAAGCCTTCTAAATGTTGGATTAACTGGGGCGGGGGTGCTTGACTGGGGTAGGCTACACCCAGAGTTGTGTTTGCAGAACATCTAAGAACACGTTACTTTTAAATCCTCTATTCTTCCCGAGGGCAGGAATGGCACACTACGTATGCGGGTCAAATCGCTAGTGCCTGGAACTCATGTGGTGAGTGGATGAACAAGGGAAGGAAAAAAACCCCGGCTCCTGGGTGAGGCTGAGCAGAGGGGCCTCTGAGCCTGCTGGGAGGCGCTTGGGCCGGGACTGCAAGCAGTGCCTTCCGGATTGCTGTGCTCTGAACGCAGCTTTCCAGGCAGGCTGTGTCCACGCAGGTCAGAGCACCTCCTGAGCCCACCTTCACAGCTCACAGCTCTGTCTTTACTGCCCTGGGGCATGGAGCTGTGGGTCCAGGGGCCCTGGCGGAATGGTTCCTCACCTTTCTTTGCACCTTCACAGAGGCTGAGATCGGACTGCTCCAGGTGAGGTCATGATGCCCAGGCCCCAGGACAGCCTGCATGGATGTCCTGCATGGGGCTGTGTGTCCTTCACATGCTTTTCTCCCTGCTCCCCCCACTCCTGAAGGGAAGTGGCTCTGAGCATTAATTGGAGGAGGGGTTCAGGCCAGAAGGGACTTTTGGTCACAGGAGCCATGGGCTTTGCAGGGGTCATTGGGAGGAGTGGAGGGTCTCTTCAGAGATTAGCAGGGTTCCCTTCCAGATGGCACAAAGCCTGTCCTGTCTGCACACAGGGGGTGCACTGCACTCCAAGTCCTCTGTCACTTAGGGAAGACAGTGTCACTGCCTCCTCTAGCATCACCACACCGGGGCTGAAGATGCCCTGGTGTCTTTTTGGAGTGTCTGCCTGAGGATAAGATGCTCCAATGGGAAGAGGAGACCCCCATATCAGGTTGATGTCCAGGAAGCCGCCTCTGGTCAGCAACTGGGGAGGAGGGCATGCATAGTGCAGAGGCAGGGATGCTGGGCAGGAGCCACAGGTGGGGGAGTGGCCCAGACCAGGAGGCCCACCTTGAGGATGTAGTTCCCGGGCTGCACATCGGTTATGTCAATCCACTGGCAGTCGATGTCCGCGTTGTAAGTGTCATAGCAGCCTGGGCTCAGGCCCTGAGGGAAAGGGGACAGGATCAAGGCTGGGGAGCCACCCTGTGCCATGCCGGCAGTCTGGGCCCCACGTTCCTCTGGCCCAGGGTAGCAGCTCTGAGTGGGTGTGTCCCTTCCTTTTAAAAAAATTTTTTAAAGTTTATTTGTTTTTGAGAGAGGAGAGACAGAGAGGGAGAGAGTCTCAGAGCCTGATGCAGGGCTCAAACTTGAGAACTGTGAGATCATGAGTTGAGCTGAAATCAAGAGTCGGACACTCAACCGACTGAACCACCCAGGCGCCCCAGGGTGTGTCCCTTCTTAAGCCGGTGGATGGATGGACCAGATAGACAATAGGGAGGTATAACGGGCAGGTAGAAGGGACTGAAGGAGGGCAATGCCTGGAGAGATGGATGGAGGAATGGATGAAGAGACAGAGGGGCAGGACACATAGACACCCTGTGGATGCTTGGACAGACTGATAGAAAGGTGGATTTGGGTGAGCAGCGAGGCAATGGAACACCATGCCATCTACATTTCACTGCAGTGTTCCTTTCTTTCCTTGGGCAGCACACCTGGGAGCAATGCAGGGAGGGGCCTGGGCAGGGGAGGGGGGCAGGTGGTCCTGTGGTGGCCTGATGACCCTGGCTCTGACAGAGCTGAATGGAGTGTTAGTGCTGGCCCGTCTTCAGCCTGGCCCCTCCGGACATTGCTCTCTGCTCCCGGGTCCCCCCTCAACCCACTCCCCTGGGCAGGATTCAAACCCTGCCCCCCGGCCTGGTATTCCCAGGTCCCCACCGCAGCACCCTTGCCCTGCCGGACCTGTGTGTGAGAGGTGCACGCATAGCGCTTGAGGTTGCCGAAGTCACAGGTGCTGTCCTCCAGGCAGAAGCTGGCCTTGTGGCCCTCGGCTACCTTCTTGCCTGTGGCTGCATCCAGCAGGTCATAATGGCTGAACTCATCCATGCTGTGGTAATGTCTGGGGGCAGATGGCAAGAGAAGGGTAGAGAAGGGAAGGCCTGGTCACCCCTGGCCTTCCTGTGACACAGCCTCCTGACCAGTCTGGCTCCTGGGGCTCCTTGGTTCCCTGTGTCCCTCAGGGCAGTGTCTCTGGTGCTCCCCACCTGGCCAGGTCACCTGGGAGGGCACCTTCTCAGGACTCCTCACTTCCTTCTTGGGCTCCCACCTGTACCAGCCTCCCTGGGACAATTCCCTATATTCTAGACATTTCTGTCACCTAAGACCCATCTTCCTGTGTCCCCTCCTCCCGTCTAGCTTTCGCTAAGGACCTCCTGCCCCAGTGATAGGTCTGGCAGAAAATCCGTCCCGGGCCCTCCATGCAGCACCGGCCCCTCCCCACAGCACCCATGGGGGAGGGGGGAGCTCCGCTCACTGGTGGCAGCTGTGCCACTCCCAGGTGTGCCTTGGCCGGTTCGGGAGGAAGTCCGCGGTGCCCTGGTTCTTCACACGCTGGGGGAAGCGGAGTAGCACCCGCACGTCATAGTCAGTGGCCTCAGGAGTGTAGGCTGTGCTGCAGAGACAGGAGGGGGACTGGTGTGGGGCTGGTCGCCGTGACACCAACACCCAGAGTGTGCTGACCTGTCCCTGATGATCCTCACAACTGACTCCCTGTACCGCGGCTGGTGCTCAGGCCTCTCCCCATCTCTCCCAGCCACATGGGCTTGGCTGTCCCCTCCTTTCTGCCTTCCACCATGTGGCCAGTAGCTACCCAGGGAGTCTTTCGAAAGGAGCATCTGGTCTGACAATGACAATTGCACCTGCAGGTGACTCTCAGTGGAGGACAGCCTCTGGGGGTGGGGGCCTATCAATATCTTTTGGAGGGCTTTAAAAAAAAAAAAAAGGCCCTACCCAGGAGATTCTGAGAAGCGGTCCCTCCTCTGGATGGAGCCCTGGTTGTTGACCAAAGTATGCCATGTCACAGGTGCAGGCCTAAGACACAAGCTCTGGCTCTTCCATGTCAAAATCTCTTCACTTTCTTGTTCCCTTCTGCCCTGTGGCTCCCCACCATATCCTGGGCTCCAGCTCCAAACACTGTTTCTCAAACAGACTTCACTCCTACAAATCTGTACTTTTGCCCATGCTGTTCAGGAAGCTGCCTTGATTGCCCTACTAAGGAGACTCTTGACTGCCCGTGAACTCTAACAGCAGTGCCTATGGCCCAGCCACATGCTCCTCCGAGCTAGGTCAGTGTGACTAGGCCACTTTTCCCTGACTGTGTGGCTTCTGGACCAGCGATCTGCCCTTTTCTGTTTGGGGAGCACGGGTCTGATGCAGATTGCCTGTTCACAGTTTGCTTGCTGACCCCCGATTCCCAACTGAGATGGACTTTGTGAGAAAAGAAAGGGAGAGAGAGGAGGGGAGTGAGGGATAGCGAGGGGAGGGAGACAGACAGAGACACACACGTGTGTGAGGGCCGACTGCAGCCCCCCCTTCCTTAGCGTACTGCTGACAGCTGTCCAGGCTGGCCTCAGGGGCACTCCCCTGGCTGACAGCTGTCCAGGCTGGCCTCAGGGGCACTCCCCTGGCACTCATTAAGGTCTGGGTCCTAAAGCCAGAGGCAGGAGGTGGCCAGTTGTGGGGATCAGTGCTCTCTGAGAGGATGTCTGCACACCAGGCAGTGCAGGCTCCCATCTACCAGGACGTAAGGCCCTTGGCCTTTTCTGGGGGAGGCTTGGAATCCGTCTGTGTCTGGGTTGGAATAAAACATCCTTCTCTCTGTTCAGTTAAACCCAGCCCTTCTGTTCAGCCCAACACACCGTGGGAACCATCAGGGTCTAGGTTCTAGGCCCAGCTTGGCCACAAACACGCGGTGAGACTTGGAACACGTCCCTTTCCTGCTCCAGGCTCCGTCTGCAGGAGTGTGTGTAGGCTTGCACGCTGGCTCCAATCCTCGGCCCGCACTGTCCTCAGTCCTGGAGAGCCCCACCACCCTGGGCCTGGGTTCCACTGGCCCTTCTAGGTCTGCACCCCGTGCCCAGCTTCCTCTGCTGCCCTGGCCCTTGCTGGCCATTCCTCCTCTGACCATTTTCTCCTCCTCTGACCTCCTTGGAGCTCCAGCCCGTGAGCTGCTCGGGCCAGCTCTCCTCCCACCCTCTGTAACCGGGTCCTGTCATCAGGGCAGCTGAGGGGCCACTCTCCAGTGGACCAGGTTGGGGACTGGGCTGCCTCTTCTCCAGCCCATCAGGGAGCTTGGGTCTGGGCCCACGGGATGCTTCGTGAAGACGGAGTGATCATTTAGCTTTCACTCAAACTCCTCAAAGCTCAGCCTCACTGGTCTGCCAGGAGGCTGTGAGGTGCTAACTGCCAGAAGGACTGATTATAGCAGGAGCACAATCATTATGCTCTCTTCCCAGGGACAACTGAGACGAGACCGGACCTGAACAGGCAGGCCAGCTGAGTGGTACAGTGGACCTCCTTATCCGCGGTCTCGCTTTCTGTGGTTCTGGTTACCCACAATCAAGGGCAAGACATTCTGGACCTAGGAAGCCGTGAGTGAAGTTACATTCCGGTGCAAGCATCTTATCCTGTTACAGACAGATAACTCCTGTGGTCAGGTACTGAGTGGCACTGCACTCACAGGTCCCGAAGAGGGGAAATGTTAGGATTCCAAAGGACTCCCCAGACACCGGAAAGTGAAAGTAAATAAAGAATTCAAATGGAAAAAAAAAAAGAAGGCAACAAGTAATTAAGAAAAATAGACGTTCTCAACATAGAGGGATGTCAACAAATGAGGCAGGACAATGTAATCTCCAATGAGTTCTTTTAGCACAGGGAGATGTCCCTGTATGTATTTGAGCAGAATATTCGCTGTTAATAAATTTGGAGGCAAGGTCTGCAGGTGGCAGAGTCACCCAGGAATAACGGAGAGCTGGCTGAGCTCACCTTCTGGCTCCTGCAAACTGGTCTCCTCCTCCCCTCGTTCTACTGCCACACACACCTGGGGCCCCTTTGTCACCCACACCCACTCCCCTGCTGGAGAGCCACACCTGTACTCCTGCCCTCTATCCTCCTTCCCCGGCTGGACTTCCCTGGGTCCTTGTGGAAGCCCCTCTCCTGAGGCAGCTCAGATTGGAAACGTTTTTAGCTCCTCTCTTTGCTCCCCAGTCGCCTGACTGGAAAAACACATACCTTCAGGGCTGGTGTGAGGATAAAATGCACCAGTAAAGTTCCTTGAAGAGTGACCTACACAGACCTGTTGGCTTGTGTCCTTCTCCTCCTGACTCCCTGCGGGCAGGCAAGGCTCACAGATGAAGAGGTCAGGGTCCTGAGAGGCCCAGAGGCCTGGCCTGCACCGCCTGGATTGCCGGCGGCCTGGCTGGCACGAGCACAGGCCCGGGTGAGTCCCAGAGCTGCCCCGACATCCCACCCATCATCGTCCGCTCCTTACCTGGCCAGACACTTCTCCTCCGCAGCACAGCGCAGGGAGTATAGATGGGCTCTCTGGACATAGGTGGATGCTTGCACATAGTTGGGGTCCGGGACCAAGTCAGGGAGACCTGGGGATGGAGTGGGGGGGGGAGATATGGAGGAGGGAGGAAAGAGTTGGCATTGAGGTGTGTCAGGCTGGCTATGGCTAATGCCCAGAGACCGCCCCAACCCTAAGCACCCTTTGCCATTTTCTTCCTCTACACAGGCTGTCACCTCCTCCAGGAAGCCTCCAGCCTGAGCTAGGGGTGTGATTGGCACTGTTCCCCCTGGGCTCAGGTGTGGGCCAGGGAGGTGGGGGAGCTCCATGCTGCGGGAGCCTCTGAGAGCCCCCTGGAAGAGCTGGGACATGAGTGAGGTCTGGGAGGCAGGATGAGGTTTGGTGAGCCAGAGAAGAGGAAAGGGTAGTCTTGGCAGGGCAACCAGCACAAACAAGGGCCTGGAGGCAGGACTGAGTGAAGCAAGCAATTTCCTGACACTACCTCCGTGTCCTTGTTCCCCAGGTCTCTGGACACCAGACCCCAGACCCTGTCCATAGCCAACATTCTTCCTGAACCACCCGAGAGCCCTGGGCTCTAGCCCCATGTGGTCCCAGAGAGCTCATGGGCAGGGCCAGGTGAGTGCTGGTTGGCACAAGTGGGGTGAGCAGGAAGGGAAGGGCCAGCGTGAAAACACATCCCCAGAGCAGGCTGCTGACAGGGCAGGATTTGCAGCCTGGGCGCCCAGCCTGACCTTCTTCAGGATTTCTTTCTTCCTGCCATCAGCCCCCAGACCTGACCGCACCCTCCCCTGTCTGCATCTCCTGGCCTCCAACCTGAGGGGCCCGGCTACCCTCTCTGCAGGATCTGGGGAAGTCTGGAGTCTGCTTAGCCCCTGTGATCGCTTGTCCCCTGGGACATGCTACCCCAGGCGTCTGTCCATCCTGCACCTCCCCCACCTCTGTGCACAACTTGGTTCCTGGGAGTGTGATCAGGAATTAGCAGAAACCAAACTCAGGTGTCCAGACCCTCTCTGCATTGGAATAAATGAGGAAAGATCTGATCTGGTCGCTGGGTGTGTGGGAGAGGTGGGGCACAGGGCGGGGTAGGAGGTGGGCACAGGGGGGCTCCAGAGCCCTGACTTCAGGGTTTGCAAACTGGGGCTATATGTCTCTTCGCCCTCAGGCTTCAGGGATTCGGCAATGACAGGAGGCTACAGGTTGCTTAGTTTCTTTCAAGCTCTCTGCTCTTGGGGGACAGGTACAGGGACTTGAGTGACACAGATGGATTCCAGCTCCTGGTCTTGCTGCCAAACCCTCTTGTCAGCTTCCGGGTCCTGAAGGTGAGGCTTCCCACACACACATCCCTTGGGCTCCGGACCCCAGCCCTGCTTGCCTTGGGCCTGGGCCTCGTGCGGGGAGCCTGGTCCAGGCAGCCAGTGTGATCTCACCTACTTGGAATGAAGAGGAAGCTTGGAGCACAAGGGTGGGTGAGGGTGAGGTGGCTGCTGGCTGAGGGGGGCCGTCTTGGCCAGCCTAGGTCCCCTTACTAAAGCTCCAGGAATGCCTGCAGTCATTTCCCAAGGGATCCTAGGGGCCTCAAATCGAGGGCCCACCTCGGTGCCAAGCTGGTTCTCACCCTCTGGTCCCCGGAAGCCTCTAGTGAGGGGGTAGGGTGAGGAAGACGGGAATGGCCCCCTTCCCCATCATCAAAGTGCCTTTCCCATAGCAACATGTGGGGGTGGGTCAGCCAGGCCTGAAGCCTCATGAGATCCAGTATTTGGCACCAGACGGCCTGCCTCTCCCACCCCAGGCCCGGTTTCAATAAACATTGCACAGATGGCTCCTCAAAGCTTTTCTGGCCCGACCCTTCCTCTCTAGGCCACTCCAGGAGTCGGCCGTGCAGTCCAGGGAAGTTAGAAAAGCCAGCTGTGGAAGAGGCCAGAAGTATTCGGGGCCAGCGAGGGGCTGGTGCCACTCACTGCTGGCCTGTGACTGAGCCCCAACCCTGCTCCTAGACTGAGCCCTAATTACACGGAGGTCTGACACCTATCAGCAACTCTGAACCTCAAACTCATTGTTTGTACCCAGGTTGTGGACTAAAAACTCTGTACTTAAAACAATTCTTAGGAACTTGCTTTGACATCATTAGTCCTTGTTAATGGTAACTGAGCGGGTGGCTTTTTTGTATTTTTTTGTTGTTGTTTGTAAACTCCAAAGCCACGGGGGAGGGGCATCTGTGTCATCTACATGTGGGGATTCCAGAGGAAGACAAGGACAGACAGCTCAGAGGTGCTGGTCACAATCTGAGCTCTGGCCCTGGCTCTTACTGTTCCTCTTACTGTTGAGGAATCTCAGGTTCACACAGGTGCCTTCCTGCTCCAGGAAGTCTTCCCTGACTGGCGGTGACATTCCAGGCTCACATACTTCTCCTGTCTCCCCACCAGATCTGTATTGATCTATAATTAGATTTCATCATATTTACCTGTGTCTACTCCCCTCCAGCCTCTGCACTCTCTGAGGTACCACTCACCCGCTAAGCAGGCAACCCACCAGGCTTTGGGGTGACTGCCCCATCTCACTGGCCTCTGTCAGGCAAGTTTCTTTAATGATTAGTGGCTAATACTTCCTATTTCACCAGGTTCCCTGCATGGCACCAGGGCACACGGAGGTGCTGGAGGGAACCAAGGCTCAGAGAGGGCAATGAATTTGCCCAGGTTGCACAGTCAGTTGGGGCAGCCATAGGAGGAGCTCCCCACCCCCTCCTAGGACTCTACTTATGACTCTTCTTATAAAAATAAACTTTTCTGAAGTATAATCTATACACAATCCAATGCAGATTTAAGATATACAGTTTGATAAGTTTTGCCAAATGGTATACACGGTGTGACTACCACCACCATCAAGCTACTTATTGTTTCCATCATCCCTGAAAGTGCCGTCCTGCCTTTCCCAGTAAATCCCCCTTTCCTCCTCCAACCACCCCCAAGTAACCACTGATCTGCTTTTCAATCACTTTAGACAGTTATGCCTTTCCTAGAACTTGAGTGGAATTGCTCCTACCGTTATTTTATCTTCTTTGTTCTGTATCTTTGATCACCACGGGGGCCCTGCGATTCCCCTAACTGGCCCTACTCCACCTCTGCCACGCTGGGGGAAGCTGCTGGAAAAGAAAGTAGCCTTGGGCGTTCAGGCTGGGCCCTCCTATGCCTTTCAGAGGAGGGGATCCCGGGAAGCTCAGGCCCTTCCCTCAGCTGGTATGTTTCCCTAGGAAGGAACAATGCCTCGTTCTCGCCTGCTCTCCCAGGAGGCACTCCATCTGCAGGGGGACTTGCAGGCCTGAGCTCTCAGCCCCAGGGAGCCCACATGTTGTTAAAAGGGGCTGAGGGAAGGCTTGAGTGGGGGCTGCAGAGCAGGAATAGGGGACTGGTCTGCTGTTTCTGGCTTACGGGGTGCAGCCAGGCCCTCCAGGCAGGTTGGCCAATGATGAGTAAAATGCAGCTCTAACTGGACCGTGTGCTCATCCCCCCTCCCCAAAAGTGTGCATTTTAAAAGCAAGACCCTGGAGAGAGGGTAAGGCTTACTCAGAAGGCAGGAGGACCCTCAGTCATGGAGATATCATTTTGAGGAGGGGCTGGAACTTTTTATCCAGAATATATGGAATCGTGCAGCCCTTGGACATATAGCACTGTCTATAGAGTGGGCTCCAATGGGAACTTCTCCCGGACACCTTCATTTCCTTAAATGCAGAGACTGAGCTAAGCATAATTCTCATTTCAGAGCAAACAAACCATTAGCACTGGTCTACACAAGGCCCCCCTTTTGGAATAACATTTTTTTTAATGTTTGTTTATTTTTGAGAGACTGAGAGAGAGAGAGAGAGAGAGAGAGACAGACAGAGCACAATCGGGGAAGAAGTAGAGAGAGAGGGAGATACAATCTGAAGCAGGCTCCAGGCTCAGAGCTGTCAGCACATGGGTTTGAACTCATGAGCCGTGAGATCATGACCTGAGACGAAGTCGGATGCTAAACTAACTGAGCCACTCAGGCGCTCTGGAATAACATTGTTTTTTAACCTTCGTCATCACCCCTGATCTTCAGATATGTCCCTGAATATCTATGTCTCTGTATAAAATCTGCACTGTGTTGGGGGTGGGAATGGATTCTTAAAGTACATAAATGATATTGTCTCATGGTTTCATTCTGTTTCTTGATTTTTCAGTCAATGTATAAACTTTTAAGATCTACTTAGCTCATCACTACCTAGCTAAAGAGGACCTAGCAAATGCAGTGGCCTCTATGGCTAACATGGCCAGTCTTCTGGGTCAGACCCCTAAGACATGGCTGGCCATCGAAAGCGTGGCTATATGGTCCTGTCCAGGCTACCCAGGAGTCTCTAGTCACCATCAGCGCCCTGCCTTCCGCTCCCAGGAAGCAGATAGAAGCTTGGCTTCTTACCCTACTCTGTCACTGACTTTCTGTGTGACTCAAGGCAGGCCTGGGCTCTCTCCAGGCCTCACAGCCTCCATTTATCCATCTCTGATAATTCTCTATCCCACTCAAGGCCTTTTGGAGCTCTGGGCCAGTCCTGGGCACCCTTCCCCAGAAGCAATGTGCTGACCATGGGGGTTGGGCACATAGGGATTCAGGCTGCACGGCATCTGGACCAGGGTTAGAGGGACACTGAGTCAGAGGGCAGTAAAGGCCCTTGGGATAGCTGAAGCCAGGCTGCTCGGCTGGGGAGTGGCTGGGTGTAGGTGAATCAGGTCCCAAGGCCATGCTGCAGGCAGCCTTGGAGGGGACCCCATCAGGCCCTCCAGGGCGGGGAAGACACAGAACCAAGGACAAAGGTCTTCTGCATTCTGTATTCCTGCTCCATCCCTGGGACCTCCTGTGAGTGGGGACCCAGGGCCCCTTCACAAGGTGCTCAGGACCAGACCGCCATGCTCCCCACCCCAGGCTGGCCCTCACGCCAGCCTGCGGGAGCCTGAAGCCCATCGTCCTCTTCCCTGGCAGGACTTGGCTGGGACCTTCTCTAGGAAAGACATCAGAAGGCAAGCTTGCCATCTCATCCAATCCCCCACTGTGCAGTCCCTTCCCTTTGCTTAGGCTCAGTTTCCCCTTCTGGACTCTGGAGCAATGAGACCAACCTGCCCGAGAGCACTTTGGTGGCTCCCCAAACACTTGGAGAGTAAAAGACTTTTCAGGAGCTATCCGGTCTAATCCCTGGCCTTGGGCAAGAGCCCGAGACCTCTCACAACCTCTACAGACGACACTTTCGAAGCCAGGAAATTCTCCCACTGTCTGACCTAAATCCTTCCTGCTTCACGAGAAATCCATTCCCTCCTGCTCAGTGGTTCTTGGAGGCCGCCCAATGCAGAGGGCCTGCGGTTACATTCCTGCCTCTTGCCCGCACCTCACCTGTTTCCCTCTTGGCTTTCCCCTTTCTGTGGGCTCCATGAAACTCAGCTCCTTGGAACTCTTTCCTCCCCAGGCCTCCTGCTCACAAGCAGCGGAGGAAGGAGAGTGGAATGCAGAGGAGCCCTAATCTCTTGAGCCTGGGGCTGGAGGATAAACACTGGCCAGCAGGAACCGGTCAGTGGGTTGTGAAATATGTGCGGCTCAGCCGTCAGACTCCAGAGGGGCCCTTAGGCAGGACAAGCGGCAAGCTCGCAGAGCTCGGCCTTGCACAGAGGTGAGCCAACAGGGCCTCCGGGCCCTCTGAAATCATCATCTGGTAATCGGGACCTTGAATTGTTGGGGCTGGTCTGGTGGTGCCACACCTGTGCAGTGAGCAGCTTGGCAAGGCGGCTGTGGGGTTCACTACATCCTGGGATGGGAACGGGCCATCCCGGTCCAAGCAAAGGGGCCATGACAGCCATAAAGCCAGGCCTGGAACCTGCAGGGGTTCCGCAGGGTGGCAGCTGAGGCCTTTTGTGATCTGGCCTTAAACTGGTCTTCTAGATCTCAGAGCCCTAAGGGTCCCGGAGCAACTCCCTAGCAAACCTGACATCTTCCGCCCCTGGCCTCAGATACCACAGTGCCTTGTTTTGGAATTCCGGGCATATGCACACACACATACGCACGCGCGCACACACACACACACACACACACACACACACACACACAGACACACACACAGAGCCCTGCAGGTGAACAGTCTTTAGCCCTGGAGCCTACCTTGTCAGTCCTGCCCACCCCTCTGCCAGCACACGCCTGCTGTCCTCACTCCTCCCTGCAGCAGGGCCCAACTCTGAGAAGGGCATCTGGGGCTGTGTGTTCAGATGAGTGACTACCAAGGACGCAGGCTGGGGCCAAGCTGGCAGGAGGCCGACCTTCACCTTTGGGGAGGTCAGCTGCCTTTCCCTCTGCTGCCTCCTTGCACACCTCGCTCCCTCACACTCTACTCCGTGTGAACACCACCCCTATCCCTCCCTTCCCTGGCAGGCCTGCCGGGTACCCCCTGCCCCTACCTCCGGAAGTCTTTGTGATGCTTCTGTCCCCTGGGTCCCTCCCTGCCCCTTAGACTCTTCACAGGGACTTGAACTTTCATCTTTTGTACAAAACCTGCTCAGCCTGCCGCCTTCGCATCTCAGCATGTGGTAGTTTCATCCTAGCTATGCCGGCTATAAGCCTTTTGTTATGCCTGAACCCTGTCTTTCTTACACCCCACATCCAACCCATCAGGAAACCCCAACAGCTCCATCTCCAAAACAGATCCTGACTCTGACTTCCCATCACCTCTGTCGTTCCTCCCCTGCCTGCCGCCATCATCTCTGCTTGGATCTCTGTACCAGCCTCCTGTCAGTCTCTGGCCAGCCTCCCCACTGCCCGTCCCAGCCTAGTGGTCAGGGACCCTGTTTAAATGTCACTGCTCAGCTCAAAGCCTCTAGTTGCTCTCCAGTGCATGGAGAGTAAAGGCCAAAGTCCTCACAGTGTCCTTCAGGGTCCTGTTACCTCGCTGACCTGCCTCCTGTCACCCCCCTAACTCCTGTGCCACTCTGCTCTAACAATGCCCAGAACACACTTGAAATCCACCCTCCTCAGGAATTCCTGCCTCAGGGCCTTTGTACTGGCTGTTTCTTCTATCTGGAATGCTCTTCCTGATTGCTGGGTGCCTGTCTCATTCATTCTCCTCCTTCAAGTCTCTGCTCAAACATCACCTTCATGAGGCCTACCTTAACCAGCAACCTGCTCATCCCCCCTCCCCTCCAGATCTTAGTTTTCTCTATTTTTACCACAGCACTCACCACATTCTATTATTTATCTATTTATTATGTTTATGCATGAAAATAGAATGTCCACAAAGGCAAGGGTTTTGTCTCATTTCACCAATGAAGACCCAGCTCTACACTAATGCCAGGCCCGCAGTAAGATAATTGATAAATATTTCTTGAATGGATGAGTTTTCTCATGGGAAACCTGCCACCCTGCGTTGGGGCACGGCAAGTGGGAGCTGGAGACACAGGTGAGAGGCTGGTGGGTGTGGGCCCCTGCCCCCCGTAGCCTGGTTTCTGGCTCCTGGGCCGAGACCTTGGGGGGAACAGAGCTGAGTCTGGCGCACCCCTGACTTCTCTGTAGCCAGCTCGGGGCCTGGCACCTGTGTGCCCTGGTGAGTACATGCCCTGCAGGGTCTGGTGGTGTCTGTCTGCACAAGCAGACTTCATTATCAAGCAAAGACTGGGCCTGCCTCCAAAAGTCCTTTCTTTTGAACAAGGATTAGCTCTGGGGTTGGAAAACTCATGGTTCCAGTTGGTCTGCAAGCAGGAGGAAGGGTGGGTTGTCCTCCGAAGCCCTGACGGCCTTGCCTTCCCCTCTCGAGTCTCTTCTACTCTGGGTTCTGACAGGAGTGCCACCCCATTTCCAGGTGACACTGAAATGCCTCGTTGCTGAGTGTCCATCAGCAAGGGGGAGAGGACCCAGGCCCAACCCGAACCCTGTAATCCTGATCACATACAAAAAGGCCCTCTGGGTCCAGCTGCCTGTGGCAAGGAGGCTGTTAGGTCAGAGCAGGGGAGGCGACAAGACCCAGCCTTTCCTTCCGGCCTCCGCGCCAACTGCCGCTCCGCAGGAATGCCCGGCACGGGAATTGGAAGCAGGTGTGGGCTGCCTGGGCGGACCACCCACCTCCTCCCTCCCTTCCTCTCCTGCCGTTCCGGCACCACCCTGGGGAGTTTTCCATGTGTTGCCGGCTTGGACACGAGTGGGGAGGACTCCGGCTGGGACTGCTGGTGGGGGTCCCTTCAGAAATGAGAGGACATAGAGATGGGGGCACCCCGGGGTTAAGAGAGGAGGGAGAGTGGGGTCAAGAGGTCAGAACTCCCAGGTCGAGCGTGGCCACAGCCTGGTGCCCTTAAGGCTCTGATGATGTCCCACCCTGCTCTGTGACCACCCCAGAGGCTCTGCGGGGCCTGGGAACTTAAGGCAGAAGTCCAAATGGTGGCTTTCCAGGTGGTTTAGGCCTGAGAGAAACAATGGACAAGGAGCCGTACCCTTCCCTGAGGGGCAGGAGCAGAGAGGCTGGGGCAGTCCAGGAGGGCAGAGGGTCGGCTAGGGTCCCTGGATGAGTGACTAAACTTCCCTAGCCTAGTCGTGGTCTGCACCACGGCAGTGATAATTCTCTCTACCTCACAGGGTTGCTGGGGAAGTGGAGGGAGGAAGGGGGCTAAATAAAAAGAAACCCACGAAAATAAAATGCTTAGCATAGTGTCTGGTGCCTAGTCAGAGCTCAAGAAATATCAGCTGCTGTTATTATTATTTAGCACAGGCGCTGTCTCTTTTTGCAGGGATGGCCCAGTTTGAGAGCAGGGGAGAAAGGACGTGGCCTTGCAACTGGATGATAACCGAGGAGACAGGAAGTCGGCCTGAGACGAGGCTGCCTTGGACACAACTGGTTTGTTCCGACACTAGTGACCTTCGATTGCCAAACAGGGAGCAGGAAGAGGACCCAAGGCCCCTCTGTCTCCACCGCTCGCCTGACCCTTTACAGCAGCCTCCTTGGCCCGAAGACTCCGTTTCTTCCTGAAGGAGCACCCAAAGCAACCTCAGGCAAGGAAGAAGAGCTGTGATTCTGGCTCTACCACTGGCCACCAGTGATGTGAGCTTGGACAAGTCACTTAACTTCTGAGGGCCTCAGTTTACTCATCTCCAAAATGGGGATGACAAAAAATGCCCAGGGTTGTCCTGAGGAGTCAGTGCCTCTAATCCCAAAGCTCCAGGAAGAGTACAAGACCCTTCGTAGGCGTGACAGATGGGCCTGTGAAACAAGTGCTCTGGACGCCACACTTAGTAGGGGCTCTTTGCTTCTAGAGCCTTGCAGAGCCACTGTCCCATCCCACCTTGCCACCACAGTGCCTGGAACATCGCAGTCACACCTCTGTTTAAGTACCAAATGAATGAGTGGATACATGAGGAGGGCAGGATAAGCAAAAATACATAAACTTAAAAAACAATTATATATGGTGGTTACGAACTTGGGATGGGATTCCCATCCTGGTTTCACTACTAAGAGGTTGTGTGATAATCAGCCAATGAGCCTGTCACCTGATCTATGAGACAGGACGAAGAGCAGCAGTCAGCTCGTGGGGCTTACTGCAGGAATTAAGAAGGGTGATGTGTCAAGCGCCCACAAACACTAGTGTCATTCTCCGTCCCCTGATTGCAGTTGGGGGAATGGAGGCCCAGAGAGCTGGTGGAGGAGGCCTGGGCTATCTCTCTGCCCCACTGGGCTCGCTCGCAGGTGGGGTGTGGGTCCTCCTGGGGTCATCTCCGTGCCATGCCGAGATGACAGGCTCGGTGTGAATTTTGGCTCAGTGGCACCAGCTGTGAGACCTCCTTAGGCTTCCCTATGCCAGAGGAGCATAACCTCCACCTCTCCAGGAGGCGTGAGAGTGAACAAAATTGCACACTTAAGCCCCCCAGCCCAGTTCGGGCCCAAACTCTGGCCACTTTCTGGATAGAGGCCTCCTTCTATCCTTCCCTTTCATTTACTCCAAGCCCTGTGGAGGTAGGGAGGTGACCTGGAGAAGGGGCTGCAGCCTGGTGGGTGTGGGGTAGGGACTGGGTTGGGGCTCAGTTGGGGCTGCTCTCGTTGGGGCTGCTCTCAGGGACTAAGGGGCCCTGTCTGGCTTCCTGGGTGCAGGAGGCTAGACGAAGAGGGGAGTACCCTAGGAACATACCTGGGTATGCAGGGAGGTCAAACATCCAGGCTGAGAGCAGCCCAGTTCCCATGAGGCTGTGCAGGCGGGAGACAGGGAGGAGGAAAGGGAGGACGTGCCTCCAGTTCTGGAGCAGTAGGCTAAGGCGTTTGAGTTTTATCCCGAAGGCCTGTGGGAGTTATAAAACTTTCTGGAGCAGGAGAATAATAGGGTCAGCACTGCAAGGATTTATCCGCCCCACATGTAGAGGGACTGGCCAGGGAGAGGCTGGGAGCAGCTATGGCCTCCTCCTGGGGTCTGATTGGCCATGCGAGGACAGGGCTGGAGGACGGTACCAGGCAAGGCTGGCACAGGCATCAGCAATGCCCCAGGACAGTGGCCAGGGAGGCTGTGCCATGTTGCTTTCACAGGGTCACCAGGGCCAGGGAATGAGGCCGAGGCTGGCAAGGGGAGTGTTGGGAGAGGAGCTGTGGTCCTCTGGTACCAGGAGTTGTCTTAGTCAGCCCACCGACCACCGGCTCAGAAAAGCAGAGGCTGTGGGGAGGCAGGAGCAGAGAAAAAAGGCTGGAGATGAGGGTCTGGCCATGGTGGAGGGAAAGGCCCAGTGCAGGGGCCACAACTGGGCCTGGGAATCCACCGGTCACCCTCCAGGCCTCTGCACAGATTTGCTGAGAGCCAGGCAAAGTATCTGACCCTCTCTGGGCCCCTGTTTCCTCGTTTTCTCTCCAGTTACAAGTTTCAGACTCAGAGACCATGGTATTGCAGGAGGCCTGGGCAGCCCCAGCCCTGGGTGGGAGGGAAGAGGGTGCAGGCGCCAGAGGAATAAACCGGGCTCTGGACAGACGCTTGGAAACTGCCCAAACATGGAGGGACGTGGGCGGTGCGCACATGTGTTTGGTGTTGTGAGGACACATCCACGCCCACACGCACATAGGCTGCCAGCACCCAGCCTCAGACCCCTGGGTGTGTGGCCAGGAGGAATGAGGTCA
The DNA here is from genome assembly GCF_006229205.1 of Suricata suricatta. Taxonomy (NCBI): domain Eukaryota; kingdom Metazoa; phylum Chordata; class Mammalia; order Carnivora; family Herpestidae; genus Suricata; species Suricata suricatta. The sequence goes on along the minus strand of NC_043708.1, from coordinate 110,171,478 downwards.
GTCCTAGAGAATCTGCCCTGGACTCCCACACCAGGCCTGGGGGTCTGATCTCAAGCACAAGGCTTGTCTCTTAACTGGGATTTTCCATGGTCTGTGCCTAGTTGAAGGGGGGGGGGAGTGGGGAAGGGAGAACCAATGATGGGGGAGAAGGTGCTGCTCCCTCTGTGGCTTCTCGGTGAGCCCCAAACTAGCCTGTATTCCCACACTCCCTCCCACCAGCCCCTCCATGACTAGGGGAAGGAGCACCTGGAGGGTGCTGATAGCCATCACTTGCAACAATGCACGGGTACCTCCTCCTCTGAAGTCCTCTCGGAGACCCTAGCCCTGACTGGGGAGGCCCCTTGGGTGGGCTCTCCTAGCTCAACCCTCTAATGTCTGCCCAATCACAGCCCCAATGTGTCCCTTTTGCTATGCAGCCCCTAGAGCAGGTCCTGGATTTGATGCATACGTGCACATTGGGTGTCCGGTAGTCTACCTTCAGGGGAAAATGTCTTTAACCCCAAATGAGCTGTGGGCTCAAGGGTAAGACCAGAGGTCTTGATAAGCACCAAGCACACCCCATCCACACTTGGCCTTACCCTGGCCGGTGGCCTCTGAACTTTAAGCTGTCAGGCCAAAGAGGGGCCCTAGAAAACACACTGGCTTGGGGCACAGATGCTGAGGCCCAGGCCTGACTCTGCCAGCACTGCTATGGCATCTGGGGCTTCAGTCTTCTCCCCTGCCCCGAAGTGGGGCACTTTTGGCTGAGCCCCACTCTGAGGTCATGTTTTCGAAGACAAACCATACCTGGAAGCTTAGCACCCTGTATGTGGGATGACCCCGCCTCCAAGGAGCTCTAGGAGCAAATGAAGCACAACTGTGAAGGGATGTAGCGAGTCCCGGTGAGGACCCGATGTGTGAGGCCACAGAAGGGCCCCGCATCCAACTCCAGTCCGGAGCCCCTGCAGGTTCTCAAAGTGGGATTCAGCAACTTGAGTGCTAAGCAAGGGATGTGAAGGAGTGGGTGCTACCAGTGTGGACCTTCCTCACCCCTAGCCTTGAGCTCTAGCAGCATCCAGGGAGATGCTTCCTCCACCTCCAAGCAGTCTCAGCCAGGTCAGGGTGGCTGGGGACAAGGCAGCAGTCCCAGTGCTCACAGAGCCAGAGCAGCCAAGGCTGGGGGCGGGGGTGGGGTATAACCTGTGCCCCCATGCCATGCAGGGCTTGGCTGTCCCCTGGTGAGCCTGGCACAGCAATCTAGCATGGAGCAAAGAATCGGGGCACCAACTGCAGTCTCAAGGAGGCATGCCAGGCTTGCAGTGTGGACACACTGGGGCCTGCATGGAAAACCTTGCCTGAAGCTGACTCTGGACTGGCAGATACGGAGGCCAAAGGGGGAATCCTAGGACAGCTGAGGGTGAGCCAACAAGTCAGCTAGCCTTGGCCAGACCACAAGCAGGCCCTCACCACAGGAGCGTGCCTGCCATAGGCATGTCTGAGGAAGGAAAGCTGCCCCTTTGCTGTGTTCTCAAGCACAGATGACCTGGGCCTTCCCTAGACTGGGTCCTATCTTCACATCCCCCCGCCACCCCAAAAGACTCTCCCCCACTGCCAGGACTTGAGTGAGCTGAGCGAAATGAGTGAGACACTGGCCTCGGGTGCCAAAAAACTCCGTAACCAAGATAAGTAGTATTTGAGGCAATTCTTTTAAGAATCAAAATTAGTGGCTCACTCCACGTAGATCCAGTGTGTTGTTGAAGTCTGTGAGCCCGAGTTTAGGCTACCTGGGCCTAAATTCGTAATAAAGCCCTTTGCTTTTGAAAAAAATAAAAATAAAAATTAGTGCCAAAAAAAAATGTGATGAACAAAATACCAAAAGTTTCAAAAAAGACAGGATCAGAATTTCTGAGTTTTCAGGTTGCCCTGGGCTCTAATAGGGCCTGGCACCACTATTGATTCTATTTAAAAGCTGGATATTTTGTTCATCACAGGCTCTTAAAATGTTCGCATTATTGGTGATCTAAAAACGCATTCAAATATTATTTTTCTTGATTACTGAGTTTTTTTTGACATCCCCTTAAATTTTGCACCCAGGCCAATGCCTCACTACCTCCCTAGTCTGGCCCTGGCAGTGTCCCCCTCAAGGAATGCCTGTCATCTAGTCTGGACTCCTGCCTGGGGCAAGGGCTGCCTCCCTAACCTCCTCCTCAACCAAGGCGAAGCTCACAGACAGCTAGTGCCTGGGACCTTGCCACACCTCCAGGGGCATACCCTACCTAAGGCTTTGCTGACCCTGACGCCAGGTTTCTGACGCTGATGCTCCCTGCTTCACCTTGTGAGGCTGACAAGGGGTATCTCCAAGGGCAGAAGATGGGCCTTGATTGAAATAAGGGAAGGCTGGGGAGAAGGGGTCCTTCCCTTTGTCCCCAGATGACCCAAACCAGGTCTGGAAGGTGCCTCCTTCCCAAAGCGTGGCCTCCAGCCCCTACCCATCAAGTCAGAGTCAGAGCTCAGGCCTCCCTGGTTGAATCCTGCCACCAAGGAGGAGAGGACCCAGGGAAGGTTGGCCGGTGGGACGCACGGTGGTTGTGGAATTCCTTGGCTCAGGGGAGGCCCACCGAGCCAGCGGCTGCGCCGGCCATGACCGTGCCCGGGAGGGCGGACTGCGGGGCGCGGGACCCTACTCACCGCGGCCGTTCTGGTTGGGCCGGTACACACTGCCCACGCTGAGACGGCCCTGCTGCGCGCCGCCGCGCTCCCCACCGGCCGGGGGCGCGTCCGAGCTGCGCACGGGCAGGTAGGGCGGCTCCAGCACGCGGAACGGCGGCTGCGGTTCCACGGCCCGCGGCGGGACGTAG
>NC_043708.1:110046275-110168541 GCF_006229205.1 Suricata suricatta | reverse complement strand
TGGGGCCCGGCCGGCACGTACTCGGAGCCGGAGTTGAGCAGGCTGTACACCTGCCCGTTGTTCTCCCACTGAATCAGCTGCCGCCAGCGCCCCGGGTCCGAGCCCTGCCCCTGCCGCGCCTCCTGCCCGTGCACCAGGACGCAGAGGCAGGCGCCCCACACCAGGGCCCCTAGCTGCCAGCCTGCTCGGACTACAGCCATGGTGGCCCCTCTGCAGAGGCCTGGTGGACCGAGAGGCTCTCAGGAGGGTACTCCTGTGCGTGCTTCTCTTCCCACGGCCTCGAGGACAGGACGGCTCCTTGCCTGCCCCAGCTCTAGCTTTGTCCATCCTGGCCTTGTCCCGAGCGGGACGGCTCCTCCGATGACAGCATTTCGAGGCCAAGGGGTCAGGGCAGGGCAGGGGCGGTGCCCAGGGCTGCACGAGGCTCTCTGCAGGGCACCGGACAGGCAGGACTGCCTGGGGGCCTTACATGTCCAGCCCGGTACTGGCTGGCCGCTGGGCTGGCGCTTTCCCACTCTGAATGAATAAGCAACAGGCTGGGAGCTTTGGGAGGTTTCAGGCAGCCTGGTCCGCCTGCTGGGGCCTCCTCCGCCGGGCCCTATGGCCCGCCGGCTTTTAGCTATGTTGCCTGTCCCACAGCTCCTGTGCTCTCTCAGTCCCTGGAGCTTCCAGCCAAGCCACAGACCTGTCTCTGAGGAAGGGAATGGAGCAGAGAGTAGAAAGGGGCCTCTGGGGTGTGTGTGTGCTTGTAAGTAGGGCCCTGGCAGGCAAAACAAGGCTGGGGTGTCAACACCACTATGGCCATTTCTCCCTGCTTGGGCCCAGCATCCCTGGTCTATTTGGGCTTGAGTGAGCCCCTGACTCCTGTCCACTTGGGCCTCTCCCCAGGACCTCCAGAGCTCCCCTTCTCCAAAGTCAGTGCTGAGAGACCCCCTCCTTGTTGGTGGGCTCTTTGGCGAGATGCAGAACCACCCCCAAAGTCTGGACCCCAGGTGCACCTCGGTTCCTCCGGTTGAGTACAGAGGGGCTGGAGCTTCAGCTCTCTCCCTCTTGGCACACCTCTTGGCCTTACTCTCCCAGTCTCTAGAATGGGGTATGCCCTTGTGGTGAGCGGAACTTGTGAAATCCTGGGAGAGGTCGGCTTCTCAAGCATCGCATCTTGTGAGGTTTCTGTTCTGCGTCTTTTGAGCCAGCGTAGCCTGGCAATAACCTGAGCGTGCACATTGCTAAAAATGAGACCCAGGGGCTGTCTTTGACATGAGCTAGGAGGTCGTAAGTGCTGTCAGCATAGAAGAGCAGAAAGAGGGAATCAGGAGAACTAGGCCTGGTCCTATTGCTGTGATTAAGTTGCTGGGCGATCTTGGGCAAGCCTCTTCTCCACTCTGATCCAGTTGCCACATCTTATCGATGGAGAATTAGACCAGATGTTCCCCAAGAGTGCTTTGGGAATTTCTCTGTTCTCTCTGAGGACAGCAGAGCTAGGAGGGGTTCCAGAAGTTTGAATGCCTCGGCATCCAAGAAATCACCCTCTGCATGCCTCCTCTGGACCGCCTTCTCCAACCTTGCTCATGACCTGAAAAGCAGAAGTTTCCCTCTTGTGATTATACTCTAAGGAAGAAAAACTTGCCCTTAATTTGGCCCCTGCAGGTTCCCTTCTACTTTGGAAACACCTGGAGCCCACCTGGGGGAAGACAGCCAGTGTAGACATTCCTGGGGGACCCCGGAGTCCTGACCCTCACCCTGGCCAGCCAGCATGGTTCACTGTGCCTTGGGGTGGGGCTTGATTCAGGTGACTCCTGGCATCTGTTTAAACCTCATAATCCAGCCAGCAGCCAGTCAACATGGGCCCCTCAGCAAACCCACGTGGGGCTAGGTTTCATACTTCAGACATCACCAAGCCAGAGCCAGATGCAGAGCCAGGCTCCCTGAAGGCCGGGACCTGGAGGGTTAAGCCTTCTCTGCCTCCTGCCTGCCCCCTGCAGTGCTGGCCCCAGCTGCTTGGACTCCCTGGGGTCCTGTAGGGCCCTCCCACCAGCCAGATGGGCAGCAGCGCCAGGAGAGGAGGTGGAGATGAAGTGGAAACGCCTCAGGGTACCCCCAGTCAGGGAGGGGAAGGGAAGGGGAAGGACAGAGGGAGGACAGGGGTTGGCTGTGAGGTAGGGGAGCTCCACTAGCCAGGAGTGGAGAAGGCAGGACCCTTCTTCTAGAGACAGGCAGAGTGTAGGGGCTGCCTCAGGCACCTGGGGGCCTGGGGGGCAATCAGAGCACAGGCTATCATGCTCAGCTGGCCTCTGCCTCCGAGCCAGCTCTTGGCATGAAACCCTACCCAGTGTTGGCTCCTGCTCCTCTTTCTTTTTCTCTTAATAAGGTCGAATCAGTCTGAGTCAGAGGAGCCAAGTTTCCTGTTAGGCTCTGTTTGAATAAACTCCGGTCTGAACATAGCTTGGGCCTCTGCGTAGGTTCTCCAGGCCAGGGCCGTGGCCCTGCCAGCCATCTCTGCTGAGACCAGAGAGCCAGGGTCCCTAAGATGACCCTGCTGGGGACCTGGCCTGGCCCGCAGCCATTCCCTGGAGGAGCCTGTGAAATTCTTAGAGCTTCAGCCTTCCGTCTGTGTTTTGGGGGTGACAATACCTTTCTTGTGGTCAATTTGGTAAGGTGAAATGAAGTTGTGGAAAGCCCCCCCAGGCACAGTGCCAGGCATGTGGCGGCTCTTTCCTCGACACCTCCCAAGGGTGTTCCCCCCTCACCCCCCCCATTTTCTCTGTCCCTTCCCTGTTTTTATCCATCTTCAGCATCCTTCCTAGTCCGGGGTGAACTTGTTTGGGGTTGAGCACCACCCCTCTTCTTCCCGTTTCTCCACTCCCTCCCTCAACCTCCTCCTCCCTTCCTGTCTGGGTCTCCAGTAGCTCTGGGAACCCAGGGGAGCCTGCCTGACTCCCCCTCTCCAGACACAGGGCCAGGCCTTGCCTCAGTAGCTAGAGGTGTCCTGGCATCCTTCAACTGAAACCTTCAGCGCGCAGTCTGAGAGAGACCTGGGCAGGCTGTCGAGGGTGCAGAGCTTGGCCCCAGTCAAGGCCTTGACTCATCAGGCTGGGCTGGGCTGAGCTGTCTAGACCTGAGAGGGGGCAGGGTGGGGGCTCCTGTCTAGGTCCTGTCCTTACAGGCTGGGGTTCACAACCACATTTTCAAGATCTAGCCATATGGTTGAGACCTGTTACCAGCCCCTGACACTAGGAAGCAGCCTCAAGGGACCTCGGAGGGCTCGTTGACAGCACATGACTTCTTTAAGCTCCTACCTTGCTCTTGGGGCTGGGCTGGGCTGCTCTGTTGCTGGGGCTCTCTCATGGAGCCATTCGTGTCCCCTGACCCTGTGATGGAACTCCAGGTTCTGGAACATCTGTGCAGGAGCGAGAAAGTGTCAGGCCTGATCAGCAGAGGGTTTGGGGAACAGAGAAGGGATTGGCGGGATGTCAGATGCCACACTGCTTCATAGAGGCAAGGACCAAGTGGGTCTGAATGTTTCTGTGATGGGGGGGGGCGTGTAGAGATGAGGCAGACTCCCAGTGCTCCAGTCCTCTGTGTCCCACACAGGCTAGGGCTGGGTCTCCCCCGCCTCCCTGTGATCACTGGCTGCTGAGCGCAGGCCCTGGCACTGGGTGGGCCGCTCTGGAAAGGGCATTGATGGGATTTGTGTGGAACCGGAACGGAAGCCCCAGCCCAGCCAGCCTGGGACCACGAACTGCATGGCACTGCCTCTGGAAAGGGGGCCGAAGGAAGTGCTGAATGAGGAGGCCTGGCGAGCTGGCACAGAACTTGCTGACTCTGCAGGGACCACCGAGTGACCACTGCCAGCTGAGGGCTGTGCTCTCCACTCCCCAGAGGCCACATCTGGCGCAATGGTTGGGGGAAGCAGGGGGGCATTGGTCCCCAGAGCCAGGCCAGGGGAGGGGCCCATGGAGGGGACGGGCCCTTTGGTTTGGAGTGTCTCTCCTTTGGGCTGGAACTCTGGAGAAGTCCGGAAGTGGGGGAGGTGAGGTCAGGACCTTGAGGGGGGGACAGATGGGGTGGAGGTGGGGGGCGGGGAAGGAACCCACCCTTCTCTAGGACCCAGGGGAATTCAGTAGCTCTGGCTGCTTCCCACTTTGTTTTCCCTCCCAGCTCTTGGGGCCCCTTTCTCTGCAATTCCCTGGGGAGTTGGAAATACCAGAGCTGCAATAACAGTCTGGGCACTGAGGCGAGTCTCCATGGAGGCAGGAAGTCCTCTAGATCCCCCCTCAGCCACCAGCCGGCCATCTTCTCCTCTTCCTGACTTTGCCCCTCCTCAAGAGGCAGGCATCGCTGGGGTCTGCTGAATGGTGACCTGGCCTGTTCCCACCCAGACCCCTCCAGCTGGTAGAGGCCCAGCTGATCCACAGTACTGGAAGGAAGGGGGGGCATCTCCTCCCAGGGCCTTCCTCAGTGAAGGGGCCTGCTGAGTGTGGGAGCCCCTTCTGTTAAGGTGGGGGGTGGCCCTCAGCCAGGAAGCAGTGGGGGAAAGGAGGTAACAGTCCCCTGCCCAAAGGAGAGAGCCAGCAACACAAGGCAGGGCGCCAGTCCCCTGGGCTACAGCCCTGTAAACTCTGAGGAGGGAAACTGAGGAAGGAACCCAATGATGCTAGTAACCTCCCAGCAAGGCTGAGGGAAGTCTCTCTCCTCTCCTCTCTCTGCTTTTATGTTCCTGCCTCTGTTCATTTGGGTCTCACTGGGCCTCTCTAGCTTTTTCGTTTCTTTTTTCTCAACACCCACACGCCTATCTTGTCATTCATTCGTTTATTCACTCACTCATTCACTCATTCAATTTCTCCATCTCCGTTTCTGTGCCTGCAGTCTCTTCTGTCTGTCCTTTTGCCTGTCTTCCCCACTCTGTGTCTGCCAAACGTTTCCCCGGTTATCCATCTTCACACTCTGTCAGCATGTCTCCTGCATGCCTGCCAAATGCCAGGCCCTGGGCTGGTGGCAAGGGTGACCGAAGCCTTACCTGGCTGGTCCCCGAAGAGCCACACAATCTAGGGAGGCAACACGCTAGACAAAACCTGAGTGACGAGCCCTGAGTAGAGGTGAGGGCATTGTGCCAGCTCTGTGACCTTTGAGAGAATTTCTCTCTCTCCATCCGGCCAACCATGATCCCTGTCTGTGGGTGACTCTATGTGTGACTTCACCCTTGGGAGGTGGCTTGCTTTCTGCTTTAGGGCGCATGCAGTTTGCTTATTTCCCTCTGGCTGGGGAGGTGTGGGGGCCGAATGGCCCGTGTTCTGGGGCAGGTGGCCGCAGGCGGCCCAGGGCCCTGTGCTCCAGTCTGCTTCTGAGGCGCCGAGTCTGACATTTGGGTGTAACTTTGCATGCAGTTCTGGGTATGATGACAGGATGGCCATGGTTATGGATTAAGCTCCTACTGTATCCACGGAACTGGACAAAACAAGATTCTTCATGGATGGTATTTTCTGTAGTTTGGTGTGTGTGACCCCCACCCCACCCCCACCCCAAGAGTCCTCCAGAAGTTTAGTTTTGCCCACTTGGGGCCTGGAAGTCAGGGTCACAGCTTATGAAAGAGGAGTGGAGATACTAGCAATCTCTCCTTTACGTATTCCATACTTTTTTTTGGGTTTCAAAAGAAATACATGAGTTACAGGAAATATGGAATATAGATGAATAAATAACTTACTCTGTAACGTAGAGAAGACCACTCTTTCAGTCTTTTCCCCCTCATTAAAGAAAATTGAGGTCATGCTGTACATGTTGCTTTATAACTTGCTTTGTTTATGTAATAATGTTTGATGAACATTTTTCCTGTCAGGGTAAATGTCACCTGCTTCCCCTTTCAGCATTCACGCTGACCACTGGAGCTCCTATTTGCCCAGAAGAGGAGGTGGCCAAGTCTTTGTTCCCGCTAGATGTCCTCTCTTTGGGTCTAACTCCAGCCTCCCCTGTTCAGCCCTCCTCCCCTTCAGGGCTGAGCCTGGATCTGGAGTCAGATCCTTGAACTTGGGTCCAAGCTGGGGCGCTGTGACCCACTGGTTAAGATGGAAGGTAGAGTGGGAAGGATTGCCGTGACCTCTGTCCACCCAGGAGGCCAGCCACTTCCTTCCTTTGGTAGCAAACTCCCCAAGCAGCAGGTGGTGGCGACCAGCCTTATGCCTGCAGAACCAAGAGGGACTCCAGAGACCCCGGAAGACCTGCCCCACAGACATCACTGTGTTTCCCAGGAGGAGAAGCATCTGACAACATTTTTTAAACTTTTGTTTTCACTATCGCAGCGCATGAGTGGCCCAGTTGGTTAGGCATCCGACTCTTGATCTTGGCTCAGGTGATGATCTTGAACACAAGAGCCCCACACAGGGATCTGTGCTGACAGCATGGAAACTGCTTGGGATTCCCTTTCTGCCTCTCCCCTGTTCTCTCTAAATTATTTTCAAAAACAATTTTTTTACTGTAATGTACACACAGAAAAATATGCAAAGTGTAAAGTTTGATGAAAGATCTCGAGGTGAAGACAGCCATGGAACTATCATCTAGATGTAAAAATGGAACATCACAGCAGCCGACAGCTTCTGGCAGGAAGCTCCTTGAAGTTCTGCCTGTGTCAGCACTTGGCTACATCTAAAATGATTTCCCTTCAAGATTTTTAATGACCAAATTCTATGGATAAATCATAGTTTAACTAATCACCTCCCCTTGTTGATTTCATTTTACTTTCTTAGCTCTTATAAATGATGCTGCAGTAAGCAGCCTTGCACGTAAACCTCTGTGTCTGCCTTTGGTATGTAGTGGCCTCAGAGTGTCCGGGTTTGGGTCCAGCCCTCCTCTGTGAGCTGCATGACTCACTAGGCCTTTTTTCTTTCTGTAAAATGGGAATAATAGTAAGGATTTAAATGAGGTGACATGTAGGGTGTGTTTAGTACAGACAGAGTCCGGTGCTTATATACAATAAACATCATTTTAGTTCCTTAGATTCATTTATTAGAAGTTGGATTTCTGGAGAAAGGGTTTGAGTATTTCTAAGTTTTGAGAACAAGTTACTCAGCTGTCCCCAGAAAGGTGGTCTCCATTTAAACTGCCCAGAGTGTCCTGGCTCATATCGCCACTGGGTACTATCTTCTCAAAGAACATTTAACACTGGGTAGATTAAAACACATCAATGTATTTTTTAAGTTGCATTTCTTTGATTGCTTGTGAGAGCGAGCCTTCTTTAAATGTTTGTTTATTTTTGAGAGAGTGTGAGCATGAGGAGGGGAGGGGCAGAGAAAGAGGGAGAGAGAGAATCCCAAGCAGGCTCTGTGCTGTCAGTGCAGAGACTGATGCAGGGCTCCATCGCAGGAGCCCTGAGATCATGACCTGAGCTGAAATCAAGAGTCAGACGCTTAACTGACTGAGCCACCCATGCGTCCTGCATCAATATTTTTTATACTTTGCTGTTGTCCCAAAGTACTTCATTTTTAAGCTGTCACATTATTAATTTTACCTTAGGATCCCAGACTTTATTGTTGTGTGGGCTTTGCTATCGTGAAGAGTATGTACATTTATTTTTTAACTTATTTTTAAAGACTATTTTTTTATGTTTTATTTAGTTTTGAGAGAGAGAGAGAGAGAGAGAGAGAGCGAGAGAGAGAGAGAGAGCACAAGCAGAGGAGGGTCAGAGGGAGATAGAATCCAAAGGCAGCCTCCAGGCTCTGAGCTAGCTGTCAGCACAGAGCCTGACGTGGGGCTCGAACCCACAAACTGTGAGATCATGACCTGAGCCAAAGTCAGACGCTCAACTGACTGAGCCACCCAGGCATTCCTATGTTTCTTTTTTTTTTAAGTGGGATCCATGTCCAGTGTGAAGCCCAATGCTGGGTTTGAACTCACAGTTGTGAGATCAAAACCTGAGCTGAGATCAAAAGTTAGATGCTTAACCACCTGAGCCATCCAGGCACCCCCTAAACATTTTCAACTAAAATTTTTTCATGATTTTGTGATTTTACTTTTTAAGTCTTTAATACATTTTGTCTTCATTTATGGTGAAAATTAAGACTATAACTTTAAAACAATGTAAGCTGGGGCACCTGGTGGCTCGGTTGGTTAAGCATCCAACCGGCTCAGGTCATGATCTCATGGTTTGTGGGTTCGAGCCCCACATTGGGCTCTGTGCTGACAGCTCGGAGCCTGGAGACTATCTTCAGATTCTGTGTCTCCCTCTCTCTCTGACCCTCCCCTGCTTATGCTGTCTCTCTCTCTCTCTCAAAACTAAATAAAAACATTAAAAAATAGATAAAACAACTTAAGCAACTATCCCAATATGGATCATAAATCAATCATTCTGAGTCACCTAAAAGCCATTTTTAATCATACACTGAATTTATTTTATGTGTTTGGGCCTTCTATACTACTCCTTTGGCCCGTCAGACCATCTTGCATTGATATTGTCCATTGTAAGAATTGTGACAAGTCCTCTCGATTATTTTTTTAAATTATGTTTTGCTGTTGTCATTTATATAAACTCTCTATATTTTTTTCTTTCCAAGGTAAACAGAAATGAAACAATCCCTCTGGGAATTGGAATTGGATTAAAGGTATAGATTAGCTCAATGATGATCAACTTCTTTGTGCCACTGAGTGTTTTCACCCAGAAACATTGTGTGTCTTTTTATTGTTATTCTTCAGTGATGTTTTATTTTATAGATGAGTGTGTTTGGTGCTTCCTTTCATGAAATATAGAATTTGTGTCTATGGTTGGCAGCTTCTCCAAGGGTCCACGATGTCCTCACGTGTATGATCCTCTCCCCCTTGGACGTGGGCTCCACCTGGTGACTGCCTTCTGATGAACAGAAGGTGGCAAAAAGTGATGAGATGTATTTCTGTGATTATGTTCTAAAAAACCACGACTTTTGTCTTGCTAGAACTCTCTCTGGCCCTCTCACTTGCCTGCTCGGATGAAACCAGCTACCACATTGTGAGCTCCCTTAGGGGAAGCCCATGTGGCAAGGAACTGAGGGCGGCTTCCAGCAAGTAGCATGGAATGGAGGCCCTCAGTCCAATAACCCAGGATGAGTGGAACCCTGCCAGCAGCCACGTGAGTGCGCTTCCCCAGGTGAACCTCCAGATGAGACCACACCCCTGGCTAAAACTTGATTATAGCCTCATGAGAGACCCTGAGACAAAGAACTCAGGTAAGCCACCTCCAGATGCCTGACCCACAGAAACTGTGAGCTAGTAAATGTGTTAAACCACTAAGCTTTGGGTAATCTGTTATGTAACAATGGATAATTAATATAGTATCTTTTGTGCATATTTTCTTTTCAAAAAAATATTTCAGAGGGAGGAAGAGAGGATGTATGTGGATGCATAGGGGAGGGGCAGAAAGAGCCTGATGCAGGGCTCGATCCCAGGAACTGTGTGATCATGACCTGAGCTGAAATCAAGAGTCAGATGCTTAACTGACTGAGCCCCCCAGGCACCCTTGTGCCTATTTTCTAACAGGTTAGTAGGAAGTAGAAAAGACATTAACTTTTCTGTAGTTATTCTATAGCTGGCCACCCTTCTATTCTGGTATTTTGTATTTTTTTTCTAGTTTTTCTAAGAAGATCATCATATATACAAATGTTATAATATTATAATTTGTTGTTTTCCCCCTAATTGCATTAATTAGAATCTTTAGAACAATGTTGAATAACAAGACAGGAGAAATCTTTGTCTTGTCTCCATATTTAATAAGAATGCTTCTTGAATTCCACTCTTTTGCCATGGGCTGTGGGTTTGAGAGTATTTTTTTTATCATGTGAAATAAGTACACTTCAATTTCCAGTTCACTAGAGCTTTTTAAAAGAAAATGAGGAATGGATGTTGACATTCACCAAACATTTATTTGGCATATAAATATGTTCTCTGACGTATTGCTGTGTTAATCAGCTTACTGAATTTTTTTATTAAACTTTTTCTAAGTTTATTTACTTATTTTGAGAGAGAGAGAGTGAGAGAGCACATGCCCAAGCAGGAGAGAGACAGAGAAAGAGGGAGAGGGAAGGAGGGAGAGAGGGAGACGGGGAGAGAGAGAGAGGGAATTCCAAGGAGGTCCTGCACTGTCAGCACAGAGCCGGATGTGGGGCTCAATCTCATAAATTGTGAGACCCTGACATGAGCCTAAATCAAGAGTCAGACGCTCAACTGACTGAGCCACTGAGGCACCCCTACTGCATTTTTAATGTAGCATCATCCATGCATTCCAGGAATGTTTGCTTATGGTGTATTTTTTTTAATTTTGTTTGTATGTTTTTTATTTATTTTTGAGAGACAGAGCATGAGCAGGGGAGGGTCAGAGAGAGAGGGAGACACAGAATCCTTAGCAGACTCCAGGTTCTGAGCTATCAGCACAGAGCCCGATGCAGGGCTTGAACTCACAAACCACGAGATCATTACTTGGGCCGCAGTTGGATGCTTAACGAACGGAGCCACCCAGGTGCCCTGTTGGGTTTTAATAACAGGGTTATTCTGGCTCTCCAAAAAGAATTGAGAAGTGTGTGAGTCAGCGTCCTGGCATGAAACATTCTCCCAAAATGGTTTTAAATAAAGAGAACTTAATGAAGGGACACCTACAGAAGTGTGAATAAGGTGAAGGGAACAGAGAGAGGACACTGAAGTAGGGAGAGAGCAGGGAGGAGGTACCAAGGCTTCTCTCCTCCCACCCTCCAGTCTCCTGCCCACACCTCCTGTTGTCAGAATCCACCCAAAGCCTGAAGACCCGGGTGCCTGGGGGATGGATGTGGGATGGACCTAATATAGCTTGTGGGGTCAGCCCCCTGTGCCATGGGACTAGGCAGGGAAGGGGCCTCACGGATCCATGCAGAATCATGTGTCTAACACCTTTTAAACATTCACTTCCAGGTCTCTTACCCAACAACTTTCCCATACCGATTTTTTCATTCGTGTTCACTATGATTTTGCTTACTTTGATCCTCTCATGCTTGCTGAGAGTGCATGCCTGAATATTTTCCCCCATGGAAGGTAGAGCCACGCATGACGTGTGTCCTAGATTCTGGTATGTAAGGAGGTCTTTTCTCTCTCGTCTTCATGCACCACTGCACCTGGCAGATGGTGGCAATTTTACGTCACAACTGTGACCTCTCAAAATCCTGTGGAAGAGGGGTTCCCAAAGCGTATTTCATCCTGCCACACGGTCAATGGAGAAGGGTTTCTTCATTAGATAAATGGGAAAAACTGTACTTGCTAATCTTGCTAACTATCTGCACAAACACTTTAAAAGCCCTGAGAAAGCCTTAGTCTGGGATTTGTCTTTTTTTTTTTTTTTTTTTTTTGGTCTCATTCAGCATTTCCCATGTTTGTTTTATGGCAGAAGTTCTTTTCTCCAACAGAAGCACATCCTGACCTTCCACAGAATCTCTCTTCTAATTATACACTTTCAGAAATGCTGTAGACATTCCCTGCATCTTTCCTTTCCACACGGGTGCTAATAGGATTATTCCTTTACCCTTCAAACGGACAGAATCCTGTGTGGTATTTCCAAGGATGCCTTTTGTTTTATTAATTAGACTTGGATAAAAAGGAACCTTTTTTTTAACTTCCTAGGCTCAGACTTTTCATCAGCTTAGGAGCGGTGCTGTCTTCTTTCTGCTTTGATTCTTGCTTTGGTTGGTTTCTTCTTTGGACCTCGAGGTCTGCTGTGTTCTCTGCCGTGTGTCTGTCCTTTGGGTTTTCCTCTGCATGCTCAGAGCGCTCCTATCCGCCACATTTACAGATTCTATTTCCTGCCGTGTGAGGACTGTTCTTCACTTTCCAAATGCAGTTTTAAATTCTGCTACTGCATTTCGGTTTCTTTATAGCCTTTCTTTCTCTTGTAGGGTTTGCTTTGGATTTCCACCTGCTTCTGAGCCTGCAAAGCTTCTCCTGTCATTCTCTCCACCGTGTTTTCAACTCTCCTTCCTTAGGTTCACATTTTAACTAAATGAACTGAGTACAAAGCGAATGTGGCCTGAGAGTGATTCATGTTTCCGTGATAAACCCTTTTCAAAGGGATTCTTTTTCTCTGCCTTTTGAGAGACACGATCTTTTCCTTTCACGCTACAGAATCTTTCCAAAGGCTCTGCAAGCATGTGTTTGCATGTGGGTGTGTGCGTGTGGGTGTGTGTTTGCTTTTACTCCTCCTTAAAAAAAAAACACGAGTGTTTTGTAAAATCTCACTATTTTCCCCAAAACAGGAGGGAAAGAAGATTGTCTTTAGTTCACCATCCACTTGGGTAGTTTTCCAATTACCTTGTCATAGTTTAGTCTGAAGGGCTGACCAATGCAAACTCATGTCAACAGGTGGCTGGGAACACAAATTGCCTGTGACATATGACATATGTTCCCCCCTCTCCCCCTCCCCTCCCCCCCATTGCCTGAGTTGACCTGTGGGTCTTCCAAGCTGCAGAGTTCATATGGATGTGTGTGTGTGTGTGTGTGTGTGTGTGTGTGGGTGTGTGCATACGCACACGCTGTTTTCCCCACTCAGGTCAAGGCTTCCCAGGGCCATGCTGAGCTCAGAGATCCAGTTGAGGGAAAGGGGTGGACACTGACAGGGAGCAGGCCCAGTGGGGAACTTTGCCTGTGCGCCAGGCTGAGCTTTATGTTAGGCTCCTCCTCTAGGGAACTGATGAAGCCAATGCAAGGGTCAAGCCCATCCTGTCAGGACAGGAGAGGTGTGGTAACATGGAGAAACTCCAGGGAGGAGCTACCCCCAGTTACCTACTTGGCCTAGCAACTCCGTGCACCCTGACCTCCCCGTGAGCTCCTCCCAAATGTCATAGACCCCCCTGCCCTCCAAATCCACAGGCGGTCAGCAAATACTGTCAGGATCTCATCTACTTGCTTCTCAGGAGGGAAGTTTTGCTTTTCCCGACACTGGAATTGTGAATCAGCCTTTGGGGGTCTCCCTTCCATCTGGATCTTGTCCATTTCCCACAGATCCCCAGCGTGTCTGGCTTGCAGATGCGCCTGCTCTGGCTTCCCGGCTGACACAGGCTTTCCCTTCTTCCTCTTCTTTTGATCAATTCTGCTGGGATCTGGGCAGGAGGAGAGTCCTGCACCAGCACAACAGGATGTTGTGTGGGACTTTTCCTTCTGTTCTGGAATGCAGCTAAGACCCAAAACTATGTAGGAAAGGCACGGGGGAGCCCGTGTCCTTACACTCAGGGAGTTGCCAGTGAGCCATCTCCCTTCAGCAGGGCTTGCCCCAGGGACTGTGCTGGCTCTTCCCTCCTCAACCCCACCGCCTCCCGTGGCCTGTGCCAGGGGCAGGGGGCGGAGAGTCATCTGCCAATGCAGGGAGTGCAGGGTTTGTAGCAGAGGCTGCTCTCTTCCCTCTTCGGAGGGGAGGGCTGCTTTCCTCCCTGAAGCCACAGGGAATTTCGAGCAAAGCAGCCCAGCACGTCCTCCTGCGGTGGGTGGGCGCCTGCGGACCCGGTGACACACCTCGGAGCTGTCTGAATAGGGAAAAGGGAACGAGGAGACAGATGGCAGGAGGAGAGAGAGGTGGGAGGTGGTTGGGTTCAAGTCCACCCGCTGATGCCCAGCTGGGAGGACCTCGTGCAGGGCTTCAAAGGGTGCACAGGCCCCCCAGACGGAGCCGGCTTTGGAGCAGAGGATGAGTTGAAGGAGCCAGAGAGGCAGTGACCATGCACCCAGGACAGGACAGTCTTGTGAGATTTGCTTCCGCACCCCTCTGTCCCAGAGATCCCCGGAGGAGAGGGCAGGAGGCTGGGTGTAGTCGGATTTCCCGTGCTGTGTCCTGTGGCTGGGGGGCCCTGTAGCTGGGGGGCAGCGCTCTGTCTGAGCAGGGGCGGGGTGCCTCCAGGGGACGCACAGGACCCGCTCTTGGGCCCCATCACAGAAACCAGCCTGCCCTAACAGATGAAAATGGCAGCAAGTTGGGCCACGTGGCCATTGTCATTGAGAGCCGTGCCACACAGCAAGAGAGGGGATTTGTCTTTTTTTTTTAATTTTTAATGCTTTTTATTTATTTTTGAGAGACAGAGAGAGACAGCTGGAGCAGGGGAGGGTCAGAGAGAGAGGGAGACACAGAATCCGAAACAGGCTCCAGGCTCTGAGCTAGCTGTCAGCACAGAGCCCTGTGTGGGGCTCGAACCCACGAACCATAAGATCTGACCTGAGCCGAAGCCAGATGCTTAACCAACTGAGCCACCCAGGTGCCCCAAGAGAGGGGATTTGAGCAGGACCGAGTGTGGTGAGGAGGGTGGCAGTTAGAAAGCAGCTTGACACCTCAACAAATTGAGACTCAAATAAATGTATGACTCTTGAACAAAATCGTTCTTAAAACTAAAAAGGAAAAACTCTTGGGGTTTGGAACTTTGTAGTGATCGCAAAGTACAGCGGTGTGGGGTAGGAGCATCTGTGAGGACGGAAAGAGGCCATCAGCAGGGGACCGAGGGGGTGCAAGACACGTCTTGCCCTTTTGCTTGCAAGTGATGAAGCCTGATTCACACTAGGTTTCGCAGAGGTGGGACTTATGGGAAGGATCCTGGAGCATCTCACAGAATCTAAGTAAGAGTCTGGCAGTTGGGACTGCTCGATCTCTCTCTACAGTAAGGGCAGAGAGAGAGGGAGAGCTAGAGAATCCCACGCAGGCTCCCCACTGTCGGCACAGAGCCCAGTGTGGGGCTCGATGTGGGGCTTGAGCTCCTGAACTGAACCGTGAGGTCATGACCTGAGCTGAAACCACGAGTCTGACGCTTAACCCACTAAACCATCCAGGTGCCCCTCGTTTTTACTTCCTGCGGCAGCTCAGCCTGGCCGTTTTGGCTCAGTGTAGGCCAGTCTTCTTGCAGGGCGCAGAATACGACCGTGGACACCTTCCTGGTGTTGGAATTTGGAGGTTCTGCCACGAGCCAGGACTGCCTCTCAGTGGCCCCACAGGAGGCCTGGACAGGTCACCTGACCCGAGGAGGGCCGCTGCACAGAGAAGCGGCGAGGGAGCAGCCCTGGAGGAAGAGGCTTGGTGCCCATTCAGGCAGGAGCTACCGGTGTTTCTGGCAGGGGTCTGACAGTCTGACGCTGCCTCCTGCAAAGACATGCCTCCCATTAGAGGTTCTGGTGACACTGTGCCCCTCGGCCTCATGAGACCCATGGCGAGGGAAACCACAATAACATGACTACTAATAATAACATGCTTGTTGTGTGTGCTTTCTATGCGCCAGGCCCTGGGCTGTGCTCAGTCTGAAAAATGTCATTTACCCCTCACAGAAATCCCATTACTTCCACCCATCTCAAGGGTGACGGTGCAGCCGCTTGGGGAGGTCAGCAGTCCAAGGTCACACGGCTAGTGAGGGGCATTCATGGCATTCTGCCCATCTCTATCTGGCTCCCCAGCCCTCCCTTGTTAACTGCCAAGCTCTCCTGCCTCCAAGACTGAACGTCTGGGCCTTGGCATTTCCAGAGAAGGAAGAAGAGTCTTTCGGGTCGGGGATGGAGTTCCGCTGGGGACTTATATGCATCAGAGCCAGAGGCTGGGAAACTCCCTGGGCCTGGCTGCGTCTCTGTGAGGTCTCAGAGGGTGCTTAGGAGCATCTGAGAAGATGCTGCGGTAGGCCCTTGCTGAGGTCGGTGGAGTGGCTGCGGAACCGTAGCTGGATCCTTCGAGGAAAGAAGGAACCCAGGTTCTGGTTTTCCCTCCTCCTCCACGAAAGAGAGAGGACTCAGTCCCTGTTCACCATCCCTAGACTCCAAACGGGGGTTTGCTACAAGGGCTCTAGCTGGGTCAATCGGAGACTGCAGGCAGCCCTATCCCCAGCAGAGGGCGCCAAAGCCTCTTCACACACCCAAGTCCCAGGCCTGGCGCAGGAGGGGCGAGCGGAGAGGCAGGCTGGCCAGTGGGGCTATAGGTTCCCTGCCCGTTCCTCATGGGTGCCCCTGCGGCATCAAAGAAGGTCAGATTCAGGGTGTAGGGACAGATGCTCTGTCCATAACAACCCACTGAGTTTACAGATCCCAGTCAAGCTATTTTCTGGGCAGGCACTATAATTCTAGTTTCTGTCCTGCTGTGGGACAGGCAAAGAATGACTTTGCAGGAAGGGAGGTTACAAACCCTCCAGGTCTTGGCCAGGTAGGTCTTGGCTATAAGCTCACTCTTGTCATCCTGGTTGACCATCCCAACAGTCCTATGAACCAGGGCAATAGTAGCCTCACTGTACAGGATGATGAGGCTCAGAGAGGTTAAGTTACTTGTCTGAGGTCACACAGCTAGGACGTGGTGACGTTAAGATCTGAAACGCTCATCTCTCTGATTACAAAGTACATGCTGGTTTCGCATCTTCAAAACTGGATTTCTCAAACTCGTGTTTTTCTTATGTGTAGTCCCCACCAGTGAGGTTTCAGGAGCAGCTGCTGGCTTGTGGCAGGAATGACTGAGCTGAGAAATGAAAGCCAGTGGACTGTTAGTGGCCAGTTTCTAGGAGTCAAAGGAGTGAGGGACTATATTTAACTGTTTGCTGTGGGCGAGTCAGCTGATAGGGAGGAAGGGCCCACGTTGGGCAAGAGGAGAGAGAGGCAGAGACAGTGAGACAGGAGAGAGAGAGAGAGAGAGAGAGAGAGAGAGAGAGAGAGAGAGAGAGAGAGAGAATGATATAAGGCATCCACCTGCCTGGCTGGGCTTCTCACCATCACCGTAGGTCTCTGTCTCCAGCTTCGCATGGAAGTATGACAGCTAGTTGAGGTCTCTTTATGAAGGGAAGGCCTGGGAGTATCACCAGGCTCATGGGACAGAGGACACGGCTTGCAGAAGAGAATCTTCCAGGCTTGAGGGGGTCTTCTCCACACCCACGACATCGGTGTCTGAGCCACCCCAGCCTGGGGGTGCTGGGGCTCCCTCCACCAGCACGTGGCACCGCTCAGGTCCAAACCAGAGTTTCTCAGCACCACAAATATGTCCTAGATGCGGTCAGGCGTGAGCTGTGTCCCTTTGATTCACCTGACCTCAGTGGCCCCTCTTTGTGGGCTAGGACAGCTCTCTTCTTCCCACAAGAGGAAATGCAGACACTTGCTCTAGATGTGCTTGGGCTTGGTTTTCTGGAGTAGTCAGCTTCCGGGGGAAGAGAGCCAAGTTCTGGCCTTCTCACACAGAGGTCTGCGGTTCTGCCCCTGCCTGCCCACAGCAACACCTGACGGGCTTTCTGGGCATTTCTCTCTGCCCCCTCTCTACCCTTCTCCCCACTCAGTTCTCCAGCCTTCCTGCATGTCCCCAAATCCCTCAAGGCAGGTGGCACAGAGGCCACCAGTGCCCAGGACTCGGCTTCCCGAGAAGGCAGTGGACCTGTAAATAACAACAGAACTGCTCTATATGTAGAAGTTGCCCCAACTTTCCTGGACTCTCTTATGTAAGCAGAGAGGAGGCTGGAACCCCGGAGGCCACACTGCCTTGAGTGGAGGCACGAGGGCCCAGCACGCCCACCCAGGGACCTTCCCCAAAGGGCATTCTGCACTGCCCCTTGAGGGAGGCTCACACCTGAGCAAATGCTCAGGCTTTGGCACCCCTGGGAACCATAGATGGGTGGGGGTGGGGGAGGTGGGTGAAGGAACTCGCCTGAAGAAAAAGAACTGACTCTTTTCATGGTGTAAGTACTGCCCCCCCTGATCGATTTTAAGCTACCGACATGATGCTCCTGGATGCCGAATTGGGGAAAGGTGTGCAAATAATGTTTTTCTGAGCCAGTACAAGCTGACTTTGGCATACCACTGCCTAAGGGGGAGGGTGTGCATCTGGGGGCCCTAACCTCAAGGAATCACAGAATCCCGTGGAATGGGGGGAGAAGCCCCCAATCAGATCTGTGCATTTACACATCCCTCCCCCCGGGGTTAAGAAAGGGGAATGATGGGGCTCCTGGGTGGCTCAGTCGGTTAAGTGGCCGACTTCGGCTCAGGTCATGATCTCACAGTTCGTGAGTTCGAGCCCCGTGTCAGGCTCTGAGCTGTCAGCAGCTGTCACAGCCTGCTTCAGATTCTGTGCCTCCCTCTCTGCCCCTCTCCTGCTCACACTCTGTGTGTGTCTCTCTCTCTCAAAAATAAATAAATGTTTAAAAAAAAAGAAGGGGAAATGAAAAACTCAAGGGAGCGTTATGAAGGAATTTCTTTCAGAAACAATCAAATCACTTTGCGATTTAATTGCCTAAATATTTTTTACCTAATTTAAAATTGCTCGTCATGTAAGTAATTGGGCAATGCATTATTGAATTACAGAGGAATTTAGTACCTAAATTGAAGGAACAATCAAACATTTGCATCTTTGAATCAAGTGGTTGACTGACACCTGGGGAGGGATCCACAGGGTGGCCCCGGTGGGGGTGCGGGGGGGAGGCTCGCTCTCCACTCCCCTCGCTCTCTGGGCTTTTCTTAAAAGTTGCCCCGCACACCCTGGAAGCCTGAATGTGGCAGAGACGGGTTTCTGTGTGGCTCCCCCCAGCCTGGGACCCTCGCCAGCCTCCCCTGTTGCTCCTGTTTTTACTCCATTTTGCGTCACTCCTGAGTTGTCCTTTTTGTCCCTGGATTCTTCCCCTGCTGCCCTTGGCTTTTGTGTTTCTGTCCTCTCCCTTTCTCCAGCTGTCTTTCTTCCTCTCCTTTTCTGCCTCTCTGCCTTGTCTCACGCCCTTCTCTTCCTCTCTGTGTATGTTGTTTGCTTTGCTGTTTGCTTTCTCTCTTCACGCCTTTCTTTCTCTTTTCTCCTGGGCTCTTCCTTGCCATCCCTGTTTCTCTTAGTCTCTGTTTTTTCTTGGAGTCTCTCTTTTCTACACACACACACACACACACACACACAGACAAGCACACACACGTAGACACAGACACACATGTAGACACAAATACACAGACACACAGGTATACAGAGACACCCGGCTGCACTCTGCTCCCTGGCTCCTGCCTGCATCCATCTGGGCACCAGGCTAGTTGACACTCCCGGCCCCTGCTACTTCAGCCCTGCCTCTTGAGGGAAGCCCAGAGCGGGGTCCTGTGCTGTGGGCCCACTGACATAAGACATACTAGGATTTCATCACAGCTGTGAGCCACAGGCTGTGGGGCGTGGGGAGCAGCAAAGCAGCGATGGCTCTCTGAAGAAAACCAAATCCTCAATTTGTAGCATTTGCCAATTTCCATGGTGTAAGCACTCTCACCACGGCCGACGGCAGGCTACCGACGCAATGTCAGTGAACGAAGAATTGGGAAAAGAGGTACTTTGGTTCTTTGGAGCCAGTGCCAGCTGACGTTAGCACACCACTGAGGAAGGGGAAGGGACTTCCTGCCCGCCTGCAGGAGCTGGGCGTCTGCAAACGGCGCTGGCCACGGGGCGGCCACAGGGCGGCCACTGCAGTCTCCCTGAGCATAGAACAGAAGTGCTCGAAGGGGCAAGGGCATTCCAGGTGGAGGGCGAGAGCCGGAGTGGAGAGAACCCCAGGGAGCCCCAGCCCGCATGTGGAGCAGCCAGGGCACGGAGCTGACACCTTGTACTCCCATCTTCCTCCTTGGGAGCCACGATGGGCACGGCACGACCCAGTTCTGCAAGCATTTATTTGATTGAATGGAAGCAGACAAGGCCGCTGCTCTCTGGGGGGAACAGATTTCATGCCGGGCATCAAAGCGGGTGAGGAAATGAGGAAGACCCAGGGAAGTTGCTGGTAGGCAAGCAGATGCACGCAGAAGGCCGGGGGCATGCACCAGTGGAGGAAGCTGCTGTGCCTGGGCCGGGGCAGCTGA
This sequence comes from Suricata suricatta, assembly GCF_006229205.1. Taxonomy (NCBI): domain Eukaryota; kingdom Metazoa; phylum Chordata; class Mammalia; order Carnivora; family Herpestidae; genus Suricata; species Suricata suricatta. The sequence continues at coordinate 110,148,780 of NC_043708.1, read as the reverse complement.
GCCTTGAAAGATGAGGAACGTGTAGAGGCCGAGAAAAGAGGGAGCAAGCATACTCCTGGGCTGCAAAGCCTCCCCACCGTGCTTAAGCCTTCCAGGTAGCAGCGACCTCACACCCTCAAGGCTGGAGAACTCCTGGCAGTTCTTCCATAACCAGACCCCTCCCACCATCCTTGGATGGAATCTGCCTGTCCTTGTTGGGGACGTGTCCAAAAGAGGGTGCTTGGGAGGAGGTGAGCAGCGTCACGCTGGGTCTCTGGCTAGAGGGGAGAAGGCTGCTTGCTTGAGTTTCTTGGTGTCAATGGCTGTATAATAACACTGCCCTCCCCCCTCCCCCCTGCAAAGATATCCAAATCCTAGTCCCCAGAACCTGTGAATATTACCTTATATAGCAAAAAGGACTTTGCAGATGTGATTAAGTTAGGGGTCTTGAGATGGGGAGATTCTCCTAGACCATGACTTGTCCAATGTAATCCCAAGGGCCCTTATAAGACGGGGGACAAGAAAATCCAAGGAGGAAATAGGACCTATGACAACAGAAGCAGAGGTGGGTCAAAGTTGCTGGTGGCCTCCAGAAGCTAGAAAAGGCAAGGAAACAAATTCTCCCTTAGAGCTTCCGCGAGGAACCAGGCCTACTGACTGACACCTTGATGTGAGCTCCGTTGAGACTGATTTTGGACTTCCGGTCTCCAGAACTGCAGGGGAATAAACATGTGTTTTTTATGTGTGTTTTTAAGTCACCAAGTTTACAGTGATGTGCTCCAGCCCCGGAGGAAGCAGACCCAGGGACGAAGATTTGGATGCTCGTAGAGACTGCCCCTCTCCTGCGGGGAGTGCAGCTAGCAGAGGGGGGCAGAGGGGGTGCAGCTGAACTGCCGGAGAATCACAGACAATTCCAGGTTGATGCAAGAGCACTTGGCACATGACCCACACTCCCTGAGTGGGGCTGCCGGGGGCAGGGGGTGTGGCCTGGATGAGAGCAGTTCTTGGGAGAGGGGGAAGCAGGTGGTATAATTATATAGCCCTCTGCAGGCCACACTCATCTGGTCCTGAAGGGGACCTGGGGCACAACTCAGGATCCCCGAAGCTCTGGAAGGTGCCCCCTACTGAACTGTCTTCCTCTGGTCCGCAGGCCCGGTCCTGGACCACTTTCTAACATCTTTGACTCTTCACCTACCAAGGAGCTCCACAGGGTGTCCACATCTTTCCCTGTGCAGGGAACTGGGGGTTTATTCCCAGTTTCTGCAGCTGCCACTGTCGTTAATCCCGGGAAGAGCCCTAGCTATCATTCCCATTTTACAGATGAGCAAATGGATACTCAGAAGGTTGACACGAATGCCCAAGTTCAGGGTCAAGATGCTCCCTAGGTCTTCCTGGTACTTCTTCAGGCTCTGTGACTTTGCCTCCCATCACTCACCATTTCCTTGCCGCCCCCCCCCCCGCCCCCCGAGCTGTCATGAGCAGGCCATTCAACTTCTTTTGGTCCCAGTTTTTTGGGGGACTCTAGTCTCTGCCCTGCGTCCCACCTAGGGCTGTTTTCACTTCGCTCCAAGGAGACCAGATGTGACAGGCTTTATACAAGGGCCTGTGACCCTGCTGCTCTGAATCCTGGGAGGCCCTCCCTCCCCATGCCTCTCCCTCATCCAGTCTGGACAGCTCTGGGCCCTGATCTAGGGGAGAATGAGGAAGCAGGAGAAGAAAGGTCTCATCTTTGGCTGTTTGTGTGATTTTTAAGATAGACTTGTCACCTTTGTTGGGTTTCCCTTAATGCTGGGAATTAGGCAGGACAGCTGTGTGCCTCGGGTGGTTTGTGTGATGGGCCTTGCAGAGGGGGAGGTGAGGGTTGAAATCCAGCCGTGCTGGGCACCTTTCACTCGCACAAAGGCACCATCTCCTAAAGGGCTGCATCTACCCAGAGGGGACGGCCTTTTCACATTGTCACAAAAGCCCAGCATTGGTTCTCAGTGGGAGGGGATGGGTTGGTTTTGCAGGAGGCCAGTGTTGCAGCTCAGACCCCAGGGCCTGGAATCCAGAGTCTAGAAGGGAAGTAAGAAGCAAAAGCCCACCCAACTCACTGTTGCAGTGACAGAAGCCACTGGAATCCCTCTGTGGGCTACCCAGGCCCTCCCAGAGATAAGCGGGGAGTGGGGGTGGCGGGGGGCTGGGGACCCCAACGTTGCCCACTTCTAAACCTTTGCCTGCTTCTCTCTGCCAACCACAGAAGGGCGCGAGTCCATATTAACTACCCCAAAGCAGTTGCTTCCCTGCTCACCTCCCTCTTCTCCCTTCCCAGTCCTCTCTGTATGGGCTCCGGATTGCTGTGCCTCAAAGCCAGACTTCAGAAACTTCCATGGTTCCACCTCGTCTAGACTGGTGGTGAGTGCACATCTCACACACACACACACACACACACACACACACACACACACACACACACCAAGGCCAACAGCTGCTCCTTTCTCTCCCCTCATTTCCCTTTGGCTCCCTGCCATCTCCCGTCCCCCAGATCCCACCTCCAGACCTTTGTGCAGACTGTTGCCTTCCCGGAACTCTTTCTTTATCCTTTCTGCCATCTAAATATCAACATCCCTTAACGTGCTACACAAAGACCCTCTGCTCATGTGGGACAGAAGGACATCTGGCATCAGCTGGGCAATGGGCCAGGACAAGGAGGTCTGGGAGTGCAGCTCGGTGCCTTGAGTGCCCCGGGGACTGGGTTTGAAGAGCACCCCTGGTGTGCCCTTGTAGGGCCCCCACCAGATGGCAGCCTCCTCTGGGTCTAAGCGCCTCCCAGGGCCCCCCTGGCTGGAGGACCAAAAGTAGAGAAACAAACTCGTCGGGCCCTTCGGTCCTGCTGCTGCAGAATTCCCAGGAGACTGCCAGCTTATAAACCAGCCAACACAAACGTACTGAGCTTGGCGACCAGAGGACAGCGAGTGTGGGCAACTAACATGCGGTGGTCCGTATGGGAGCCGCTAGCCGTGGTGGATCCTGCGCACATGAAATGTGGCGCATTCCAATGAAGAGGTGTGTGCCGAATATGTAAAATACACACTGTATCTCGAAGACATAGTAGAGAAAAGAGAATGTAAAAAATCTTGTTAATAATCTTTTTATTGATGGGGCGCCAGTTAAGGGTCCAACTTTGGCTCAGGTCATGATCTCCCGGTTCATGAGTTCAAGCCCACATCTGGCTCTACTGTCAGCGCAGAGCCCACTTCCAGATTCTCTGTCCCCCTCTCTCTGCCCCTACCCCCTACTCTCTCTCTAATAGAAATAAAAAACATTAAAAAATTTTTAAAAATAATCTTTATATTGATTACACATTGTAACAATAATATTATGGCTATATTGGGTTAAATAAACCTTCTCACCTGTTTCTTTTTACCTTTTTAATGTGGCTATCAAAGTATTACAAGATGAGTCCGTGGCTTACATTACATTTCTGTTGGACGTTGCTGGTCTGAGGTGTAAAACATAGGGAAGGTCCCTGGATGGGTGTTCACACGTGAAACAGGTAGTGTGGGGAGCGGCAAAGATTTCAGCTACTTGGCCATTTGCTAGCCGGATATGTCACTCCCTGAGGGGAGTTGCAAAATAGGCAGGGAGGCCACTCCCTGTCAGAGGAGAAGCCAGAAGATCAAAGATCAACCGCCTGCAGGCAGGGTAGCATCAGCCCCTCTGGCGCTGTGCTAAAACACTCTAGTCTGGTTCCTCTTTTACTCCAGCCTTAATCCCTTAACCCTGTTTCCTAGCAACCGACCTAGGTCAGCTGCCTTGTTTTCCCGCCTTGAAACCTTTATAAGATAGGGTGTTTTCTCAATAAAAAAGAAGAGGCTTGAACGAAAGTGTGTGTTGTGTCTTTACTCTCTGTGCGTCCCCCTTCTTGCCCTTTCTCTCCCTCTCTCAGGAAAAGAACATGCGACGATTCTCCGCCCTGCTGGCTGGGGCGGGACACGACAAGGTAGTGTTTAGAAATTGGGTAGAGAAAACAGAGGCAGCCTCCCACTCCTGCCCCACGCGGGAACGATGGCAGCTGGAGGTGGCCTCAAGTGCTGGCCCCAGTGCTCCCTCTGCAGCAGAAGGACACTGCTGGCGGAGCTGCTCGCGGTGCGGCCAAGTCCTGGAGCACAGCCTTTAAGCAGCGGCATCCTGGGTGTGTGAGAGCAGGGCTGGGGGGCAGGGGTGTGTGGACGGAGGCCTGTGGGCCCTGGGAGGAGGCTGACAGATCCTCTCCAGGTGGCCCTCATTACTACCCTGAGATGACTCTGCTAGGTCCCTCTTCCCTCAGGCCACCCTGGGTGGTGACCCTCCACAGGCCATCAGGAGGATTCTCATCACTCATAGTGAATGATGCTGGACCGCTGCCTGCGTGTTTTGGGGAGGAAGGGCAATTCCCAGTCAAGAAAGGGGGCCTGGGAGAGGATACGGTGCTCACTGCACCTGCTCATAAGGCTCTGGGGCTGCCCAGAGATGCTTCCAAGGGGATCCCAATGACTCCTCCCTCTCAAGCTAATGGCTGGCGCCCTGCAAATCTGCAGCCAGAGTAGAAGCCTTAGGACCTCTGAGAACCAAGAACCATCTCTGACCCAGGGCACTAGGCTTCCTCCTCTGTAATCCCTGCACCCAGCCAGAGCAGGGGAATTTCAGAATGACTCTGGGCAGGTTGCCTCTTCCCAGGAGCAGCCTTGCCTCCCGACTGGGGTCGTGGTTCGTGGAGGAGGCGCGCCCTCTGCAGGACGAATATGCAAGTGCAGGTTCACAAGGAGGAGGAGGTGGCTTACTGTGGAGGTCATGGCTTAGGGCTGTGGGAAGTCATGAATCATGGAGATCCCCTCTTCTGTGGCGACTTCTCCCGGGGTTACAGAATAAGTTTACTGGTGCACCTTACTCCTGCAGTGTCTTCCCGGCAGCTGTGGGTTCTCTGAGTTTGACTGGACCAAACACCTTTGAAGACATCCATACTATATAAGGTAGGTATTTTTTATTCCTAATTTACAAGTGAGAAAACAGAGGCTTTATGAGGTTTATTGTCCAGGCTTACCCAACTATATCCTGGAATCTGACTCTGGAGCCTACAGACTATAGGGGTGGCCTTTTAGGATGGGAATAGAACTGTGAGGATAGTGTCAGACAGACCGCTCTGGAAACCTTCATTGAAGGGACTGAGATGAGGGAGGGTGATGGAGGAGTACAGAGGATCTGGGCCATGGGGTAGGAGTGACACTGGGAGTTTCCAAGTTCTCCCAAGGAGACATTTGTCAATGTCTCCCAAGCCCCAGTTACCATGTGCTATTTCCCGACACTCACCCCTCTTTCCCTGCTCCGCAAGGCAGCTTCATTCTACTGCCCATGGCCCTGTCGTCAGCCACCTCTGCTGGGAACGGAAGGAGAGAACAAACTCGCCTGTACACGTGGCTGTCACACTTCCTCCCATTTCACGGAGCTCTGTGGGGGCTGTGATGTCTCCACCCATGGGATCGCTTGCACACCTCAGGCCTGCGACCGTCCCTGAGCAGAACTGGGGTGTGCAGCCGAGTTTGCCAAGGAGACAGAAGTCAGGAGTCATTTCTGAGCTTTCTCTGGGTCTGTCATTGGGGGCCTTGCCCCTGTCCCCATCGTGGCAGACCTTGTTTCTCCTCTTCATACTCTCTCCTGGTCCCCCTGCCTTTGTCTGACAGGTTCTCCAACACCCACCCCTGCAGAGGTTAAGGGTTTTGAGAGCCCATTTTCACCAACTCCCCTTCCTCATCTTTACCTCCCCTGTTGCTTCACCGCCCCTCAGCTCATATTGGTCACGCAATGACCGTCACCATCCACCACTCCAGCCCTGCCGCCTAGGCTACTTGTACGGTGGCTACGGTCACCCACCACTGTCCCCACCACCGCGGTTTTCTCTCTCCCAGCACCCCTGCATCGCTGTCCTCCTCCCCAGGACTTCCACTGCCCTCCCCTCCTCACTGCATTCCTTTCCCTCACGACTACTGTTAACATTACTTCTGTCATCGCCACCTTACACCCAGTGTCACATGCGATATTGCCAATGCCATTACTGCCACCACCACTGCCACTAGCATGTGCTCCCAGTCCATTTTCACCGCCCTGTCATCACCGCCATCGCCAGAAACAGCACTGCTCTCACCTCTGCCATCTCCTCAATTATTTCCACCCCATGGCTTCCACCATCACCTCTCCTTTGGCCTCCTCCACCTCCACCATCAGGGTCACCACCTCTCTCCTCCACAGCTCATGCCTGCCTTTGAACCTGGAACTTGGGCAAGGAGCCCAGTCAGAGAGAACATTTCCCTGTCTGGCAGGCTGCACCCCCGGCCCCTGCCCCGCCCCGCCCCGCCCCGCCCCGGATTCCTCAGAGAAGACCATCAGGAGGCCAGGTGTCAGAGCAATGGCCCCTCTTGACCCTTCCTCAGGATGCTTCTGACAGGAGACAACTCAGGCCTCCCTGTCAGCCATGCCTGTACCTAAAGAGACAGCTGCTGTCTGGTTGAAGGATCAAGGCCATTAATCCAGGGCTGCCCTTGTTTGCATAATGATTGCATACATTTGCATTTCATTTGCTCCCAGCTTCTGAGTGCGGCACTGTGGGTGTTCAGGTACCATTTGCATATCACTGCAGGTGAGGGTCAGGCCTTTGAGCCTTGGGCACTCTTTAATTCCCTACAGAGATTCTTTTATGTATTGGTACAGAAAAGAAGGTGGGATGCTTAATTCTAGAGTCATTCAGCTGCAGGGCTCTAAGGTGGGGAGGTCGGGCAGTCCAGTAAAGAGCCAGTGGGGCAGGGGCCGCTGGAGGCTTTGGTGGGGTCCAGGGTTGGGGGGCTTGGCTGCAGAGACTTGTGGGTTTGGCCCCCCGTATTGGTATCAGTTCAGGATAGTGCCCTGTGTAGCCACTCCTGTCCTCTCCCGGCCATAATTCATTTGCTGCGTGACCTTGGGCAAGTCCCTTCCCAGCCTGAGCTGAAGGACGGGGTTAAACCACTAACCCCCCTCCATCCGACACCTGCTCGAGCACCAGGGTTCTCATTCCTGACTGCACATTGGAACCACCTGGGGGAACTTCTACAACTACCAGCATCCTGGCCCCACCCCCAGAGATTCTGATTTCACCAGTGGGCCTTGGGCATGAGTTATTTTTAAAAGCTCCCTGGTGATTCTAATGTGCTGCCAAGATTAAAAGCTACTGCTTGTGACTTTACCTTCCACCCTGCCCCCAGCCTCCTGCCGACTCCCTTGACCCACCTCCCTCATTTCCAGTTGCTGCTAATCTTTTCCCCACTATAGGCTCACTAGCCCCAGGGTCTGGCAAGACAGTGTGGCTATTAGTGCTTTTGTTCAGAGGTCTCAGAAATAACGCCTGGCTGGGTAATGTGCCATTGCACTTGGCAATGAACTTCCCCACTCTCCACTCTGGCCTTGTTCCATTCCACCTCCCTGCCTGGGGCTGGTCCAGAGCAGGCGGCAGGGGCTGGGGTGGGTGGGCTACTCCTGGGCCGCTCTCCTCCACCCCTCTTCTCCCACACTCACACGGCTGGCTCATTCTGGCCTCACAGGCTTTGCTGTCACTGTTTTGTGCCTGGCAAAGAGGCTCGGTAGCCCCTCTTGGATCTTTACACTCAACCCTGCACACTGACATCCTTATAACCCCAGAGCCCCAGCTCAGCCCTTGCCCTGTAGAAGGAATGACGGCAACAACCTGAACTTGGTTTCAAAACAAGATGTGGGAAACATGGCCTCTCCAAACTTCTGGGGGTCATAACAGGCATGGGGAAGGGAGGTGAGACAGAGCCTCCTGCATGTTCCCCAGTCGTCCAGCCCTAGAACATCTTGACCGCCCCCCTCCCCTCCGTGGGTCCTCAGTTGCCAAGGGCAGGGGTGGCCTGTGAGGTAGGGGTCTGGCAGAGGGCCAGACGGGAGACGGGTGTGAGCCCTGGGGCAGATAGCACACCGGAGTGAGGCTGTGAGCAGGCAAGGAGGTGAGCACAGGGTGCTGCCCCAGAGCCAGTGCTGTGGTGTTAACAGTGTGAACTCGGGGGGTTGCCTGCCAGCTGGCCACGCACCCCAGCGCCTCTGGTTCTTCACCAGGAAAAAGGGGGCAGTGATGGCGTCTGTCCTCTGAATGAGGCTATGGCAGAGGCGGCTTATGATGTGCTTAGTGTGGGGCTTGGGACGTAGTAATCACTCCGCAAGTGAAGCTGTGAAGACGGGTGAGGGTTGGGTCCACAGCACCCTCCCTGTTCCTGACCTCTTGGGGCTCCAGCACACTCCTCATTGTCACAGTCCCCTTCCTCTGGGGCTTCAGGCTCCTCGGGTTCAGTGGGAAGGTGGGACTGAGGAAGACTTGATGCCTTGTGCTTTGGGGTGGGGGCTGCAGCTCCAGACTTGGGGGGCCAGGCTTCTCAGAGGCTTCTTGGTGGGGCTCCAGCCAAGGCATGGAGGCGGCAGCTCAGGCCTCAGCGCTGATGAACTCTGGACGTGCAGACCCTGGCCTATGTCCCCCCCAGAGGTGAGAGGGTGAGAGGGCAGGTCAAGTCACCTACCCTCCCCCAACAGTTCCAGCACCGGCTGGTCCATGTAGGGGGAGACCTGGCAGGACTTGAAGTATGTGTGTTGCGGGGTGGCGAGTGCAGTCAGGGAGAAGGGATGGTTCCTATGGTCTAAATGGATCCAAACGTTGGATCCTGAGCCTGGGTGGCTCAGTCAGTTAAGCATCTGACCTCAGCTCAGGTCATGATCTCACGGTTCATGGGTTCGAGTCCCCTGTCCCGTGTCGGCTGTCAGCTCAGAGCCTAGAGCCTGTTTCGGATTCTGTGTCTCACTCTCTCTCTCTGCTCCTCCCCTGTTCATGCTCTCTCTCTCTCTCTCAAAAATGAATAAACATTAAAAAAATTTTTTAATAAAATAAATGGATCCGAAAGGCCTTTTTCTGAAAGGCAGACAAAAAGAAGATGTTTCCAAACCAAACATAGTCACAACCCAATCTGGTTAAATGACAAAATCTCTAGGGGTACCCGGAGGCTGCAGTGTGAGTGTGTGATTGTGCCTGGAGCGGGGGATGGGGGTGGGGTGGGGGAGGGGTCTGCCAGCAGCAGCGGCTTGAGGATCCCCACACAGGTGCCATTTGTCACTTTGCCATGTTCCACTGACACTGCTGGCTCTGTGGGTGGTCCCTGATGTGAGTGACAGGCCTTAGTTAGCTGAGGAAGAGACTTCCTATTCCCTCCTATTTCACTCCCTGCCTCAGTTTGCTAAAACTTCTTTTTCCTTCTTTTCCTTCTTTCTCGCTGTCTTCCTTCTGTAAGAGCACGAGTCTGAACCAAACAGACACCATGACAGGCTTTAAGTTTCCCCTCTAAACTAGAAGGTCTAAGGATCAGTCTCTCCAGAACTATTAGGCGGTTACACATTGCCCGAGGCAAAAGAGACCACCTTGCGGTATCCAATCAGGAAAGGCCAGTTACCTCTCCCTACATTCCTAAGGGTAAGGCTTACAGATAGAAACTTTAGAGAGGACCCTGTTACCTAATGTTAAAGTTAACCCGATAGTCACCAAATAAGACCCTGAACTCGCTCTGTAATTGGTTAATTTCAAAGATACCCTAAATGTTGTAATTGGGTCCCGCCAAAAGTAATGAATGCTCTGAATAATATGTATGGTTAAACCTGTTGTCAATGATACTGTACATTATGACTGGATCGCTGCACCTGTGTCGCGATTTCCTGTAACTCCCCCTTCCCAAAACTCATAAAAGCCCTACCCCACCATGTTTGGGGCTCTCAGTATGGATCCACTGCGTTGGTGAAGTCTGTGAGCCCGAGCCCGAGCCCGTAATAAAGCCCTTTGCTATTGCATGCGTGATTCAGTCTCCCTGCGGTCTCTGGTCTTTGGGGGATACCGTGACTTGGGTGTTACACTTTCTCTCTTGCCCTCTTCACAGGCCCGTCTGATCAATGGGGTAGGTCCTGGGCAGTGGAGCCCCTCCCAATCCCACTAGCTACGTGCTTCCTCCTGCAGCCAGGGGGAGCCCTTCCCCCTCTCTGGACAAGGGTCTGTAGCTTCAGCCCACCCAGGCTCTGTGGGCCTCCTCCATCTCCTTTCCCCTTCTGAGTCTGAAACACAGGCTCTGGGGCCCTGAAACTTGGCTCTTTATACATGCTGCCTCTGCAAAGCTCTTAGTGGGTAGAGAGCCACTGTGCTGGCTCCAGGAGCAGAGTGGGCTTGGGGTCACTCAAGGTGGCCAGAGAGGAGAGAATGAACCACAAGAATGACAGGAGAGGGGGTGGTGAGGTCATTGAAGAAACACCACCAATCCAAACTTTCACACCAAGCTCAGGACCAGGTTTTGGAAAGCTTGGCTAGGGCCTGGGTACTTCCGTGTTCTTTATCTCTATGCTCACAGCCACCATGACTCTTTTAAAAATATTTAGGTCTTGCTCATTGGAAGTGTGTTAGACACTAGTTTTCCTGGAATACACATTTACCACTGTTTACATCTCTACCATGATTGAGTGCCGTCATCACCAACACCATCATCAGTATTAACACAGAGGTGGCCATGGTAGATGCTCAGTTAAGTTTTTGCTGAGTGAATGAAAGTCACCACCACCACCACCAGCAGCAGCCACATCTCCATCACTGCCAGAATCGATATGACACCTCTGCCACCAACACTGCACCATTACTAACATCACCATTAGTACCACCAGGATCATCTGACGTCACCACCATCACCCCTCCTATCACCCACCACCACTGCTTGTTACCTTCTCTCATAGAGCCTTGTTCCTTTCCTTCAGAACACAGAAGGAGATTTTGCTGGAGTTCAGCTCCAGCGGGTCCAGGGTTCCCTGAAGGATGGACGGTGTCGGTGAGAGAGAGTGAGAGCGCCTCAAGTTTCTTTCTGATCATCAGGCAGGCATCTCTGATCACCAGAAAGGCATCTCTGCACTGACCTGAAAGTCAGCTTTATTTAGGGAAAAAATGTATGGGGGCAGCACGAAAGTGGCATTTTCCTTAGATAATGATTTCTGATAATAACTTTCTTTGGTATATAAAAATTTCCCAGAACATAGATGGGTAGAAGACTCATGCATAATTGTTATCAATAGTGATTGATGTAGGTGATCTAGATGCCTATCATATGGGGAAGGAAGGTATCTTCAGCATTCAAATACAAGGCAATGATTTTAGCATAAGAAAAGCAAAAGTTAGTTCTTTGTGAGCAGGCCTGTTTTCTTGAGGGGAAGTAAAACAGGTTTCTCAGAAAATGTAAAATTTGCTCCTATAATCACAAAAGAAGAAATTCCTACAATAAGTTCCTTCATAAGGTGCAATTAGCATATTTTAGAATAAAGGGACAAGTCACTCCCCATACCAATCAGCAAGGTGCCTTGGGGGTGGGAGCTCAAGCAAAAATAATTGAGTGGGGGGTAGATATCGGTTGCCATCTGATGGTGGGAGGCCTTGCAAACCCGCCTTACCTCACAAGGAGTTTTTTCAACTTTAGTGAGTTCAGAAATGGCTTCCAACAAGATTTGCAATTATACATTCTTTAAGGTGATTATCCGGTCCCCACTCAACCCTAAGTGACCTGGAAACAAGGAGTGTATCTTTTTTCCCCGCTCTTGAATTCTTAGTGTCTGGACAGTAGGCAGTTCACAGTAAGGAGTCAATAAATGTGTGTTGGATTAACCAATTATTTAGACCAGCATGGTCTCTACATGAAAGGGAACTTAGGCACTAAGATTTCAATCCTTTTTTATTTAATCCTTTATTTTTAAAATTTAATTAAATTTAACTTATTAAACAAAATTTTTAATGTTTATCCATTTTTCAGAGAGAGAGAGAGAGAGAGAGAGAGAGACAAGCATGAATGGGGGAGGGGCAGAGAGAGGGAGACACAGAATCTGAAGCAGGCTCCAGGCTCTGAGCTCTGAGCTATCAGTACGGAGCCCAACGTGGGGCTCAAACTCATGAACCATGAGATCACGACCTGAGCTGAAGATGGATGCTTAACTGACTAGGCCACCCAGGCACCCCTTTAATTTTATTTTAGAGAGAGAGAGCACAACTGGAGGAGAGGGACAGGGAGAGAGAGAGACAAAGACAGAGACACACACAGAGAGAGAATCTCAAACAGGCTCCATATCAGCATGGAGCCCAATGAGGGCTCAGTCCCACAACCCTGGGATTATGACCTGAGCCAAAATCAAGAGTCAGATGTTCAATTGACAGAGCCAGTCCCAGGCTCTAGGATTTCAAAGCTTCCCATAGTCCTATCTCCGGTCTGGACCTTACTCGGAAAAATATAACCCTGGGTGATAAAGTGATAACCGAAGTGAGGAGAAGCCTGGGCCGGCTCTGTGATAGGCAGAGCGGCACAGAAGGAAGATCCTAATCTGGCCAGGGGGCTGCAGATGAGCTGAGAAAAGTCTGCTCTTCTAAGATCTTTACTCCCATCACTACATGGCCTGGAATTTATCTGAACCTGGATCAATTCAGGGTCGAGACTTCATCCAGTTCATGTTTAACACCAACGGAGGTTTCAAACATGCTCCCAGTAGGCCAGAGGTTCTGCAGGGAATGACATGAGGTTTGAGGAGGGGCCTGAGGGGGATCCCAGGGAGGAGGGCCCTGGACTCCCCACCCACACTTCAAACATTGGGCTCCTGAGGAAAGTTGTGTAATGGTGGTCTTAAAAACACATGATTTTAAAGACATGTGGAAAACCATCAGCCTAGGGCGCCTGGGTGACTCAGTTGGTTAAGCATCTGACTTCAGCTCAGGTCATGATCTCACAGTTTGTGAGGTCAAGCCCCGTGACAGGCTCTGAGCTGTCGGCACAGAAGCTGCCTGCTTCTGATTCTGTGTCTCCCTCTCCCTCTGCCCCTCCCCTGATCATGCTCTGTCTCTTGAAAATAAATAAACGTTAAAAAAAGAAAAAGAAAACCATCAGCCTAGAGAGTGAGTTCTAGAGAATGTTAGTTTTGGAATAAATTTCTGGCCATTGTGTATATGTCTCAACCAACAATTATAGGCCAACTAATGCTACCAGGCCAAAGGACGCATTAAGAAAACGTCTCTTGGGGCACCTGGGTGGCTCAGTCGGTTGAGCATTCGACTTTGGCTCAGGTCATGATCTCAAGGCTCATGGGTTCGAGCCCCACATCAGGCTCTGTGCTGACCGCTAGCTCAGAGCCTGGAGCCTGCTTCATATCCTGTGACTCCTTCTCTCTCTGACCCTCCCCTGCTCACACTGTCTCTCTCTCTCTCTCTCTCAAAAATAAATAAAAAAACACACACACATAAAAAAAAAAAAACCATCTCTTGTTTCTATGGACTCCCCCCAAGGTCACTGTTAGAGCTCCAAAGTGCCTTTTGCTCTGGTTCTTTGGTGAAATGAAAACACAGTTTTGTTCTTGGAGACCTGTATTCCATGCAGGAACCCTTACTTACATAAACTGTCTAGGGAACATAAACCCAAGAAGTCCGTGAATTTACCCATGTGCCTTCCTGCCCAGCAAGCGCTGGCCCTTCAGCCATGCAGAAAAGACCCTCGTGGGGGGACCTGGGCCGCACTCTTCGGCAACACCCTCCCCGCCACCTCCAGAAGACATACAGCAGCCAAGGGACTCAGAGCCAGCCATGGATGGGGATTCTCAGTTGAGAAGAAGGAGACCAGACATTATTGGTGCCTTTTGAGTGACAGTCACTGAGAGTGACAGGATGGGAGCAGAAGGGGGCAGCTGGGGAAGAGTAAGGAGAGTTACGCCTCCTCCTGAGGGCGGGGATCACAGCAAACCCAGGCGGGCCTTCCTGCCCATCTGTTAGCCCCTCTGAAAAGGTGTGGCCCCTGGGCAGGGTGTGTCTGTGCATGCAGGGACACATAAGCACACAGGTGAACACACTTGCTGAGCAGAAGTGGGGGCACCAGGCCAGCCCCAGCTCCTCTGCAGGATCAGCCCCTTCTGGCCAACCCTCATGTCTGCCCCCAGGGCAGAGGGGGTGGGGGCCGGGGGCTGTGGCACACTGTGAGGAGGGCACCCAACATGAGCTTCCGTCCCAGGGAGGCACCGAGGGGCCAGGGGCCAGTCCTCTGGAGAAACTGAGTGAGGCTGAAGAAAAGAGATTGGTCTGAGGATGCATTCTAGGCTGAGAAGGGCAGGTGTGACTGGGAGGCTGTGAAGCCAGGAGGGGGAATGGCCTGCTAGCAGAGACTTGGGGGCTGTGTCCTTCCTCAGACAGCTGGGGAAGCCCTGGGAAAACAACTTCATGTGTGACCACCGTGTTGGGAGGAAGGGAGAGCACGCAGCGAGTGTGGGCAGGCCCTCCTCTTGGGACCTGGCCCTAGGGATTGAGCAGGCCTCTTGGACACGTTCAGTTTGTCTTCCAAGGGAGGCAGGGAGGCTCTCAAAGTCATTTATGACCTTAACCATTTGCATCCAAGTGTGGAACTACTGTAGCTTTGGAAAGCCCTCAGCTGTGACCCACAAGGTCTCTGGAGTGGGCCGGCCCTCTCTAGCCCTGCTCGCCCCCCAGCCTCTCTTCTTATCGGACAATCCTCTGTGTCCTCACGTGTCCCCAGGAGACACACTGCCCAGCACAAATTGGGACTCCAGAGCCTGTTTCTATTGTAGCTGTATTACCTACACCCTCACCCTACCGCCCTGTCGGACTTCATGGCTGATGCACCACCTTCCTCCTGTCCATTGAGGGCATTTGTCCATTGTGAGAGTCTTCAGAGAAAGAAATTCTTTAATGGCGGAGGAGCCTGGGGAAGAGGAGGATTCTGCCAGGTTAAAGTAGACAGACATTGGTCTGTCGCTCTCATTCTTCATGTTTGTCCAGCTAGTGACATTCTACTGAACCCCCAAGGGCTCAGTCCTGTGCCTGACGCACTGGGAGGGACACAGGGAATGAGGGGGTGAGGGCCGTGTCCTCAGGCAGCACAGTCTCCTTGGGGAGGCAGGAGATGCAGATGGAAAACAGGAGAGAACAAGGCACAGACTGTCTCTGAGCTGAATATGCCTGCCATGTGCCTGGGCTGGGCTTGGGAAGTCAGAGAAGGTTCCTTGGAGGAGGAGGAGGAGGAGGAGGAGGAGGAGGAGGAGGAGGAGGAGGAGGAGGAGGAGGACAAATAATCAGGGCAACTTACATCTCTTTGGAGGAGATCAGCATAAACCAAGCAGGCAGCAGAGATCAGCACATCCGCGTCAAGGTCAATGAGGTTGTTGCAGGCCTGGGCCGGGAAAGGAAGCTGGGATGGAGCAGGTCTCCTTGGGCACAGTTGGCTGCCTACTGCTTCAAGGGACAAGGCCACTGCCCGTGGCAACTGGGGCCTTCTGATCTCTCCCCAGCCAGCCAGGCACAATGCCTGAAATGTCACCACTGGAACTTGATGTTTGGGGGAGATGGTAAGTGTAGGTTTCCTCCTGGGCTCTAGGGACTCCCAGGGTTCCACTGAGTGACTCAGGGGCTTCTAAGGACCACCTGCTTTATAACTGGGCTGCCACCCTAGAGATTTTTTTGAACATAGACTTAAGCTACTGTTTTGAAATGCCAGCTTTGAAAAAAACTCTTGGTCTTTTGCCACAGGAGGCCCCGAGGGCCAAGGGGTTAACTGTGAGGCGGTGAGCCTAGATGTTAAGAGCCATTCAAGGCCTCAGTTTCTTCCTGTGCGAAATAGGGGTGCTGGTGATGGTTATGTGCCTCTGCATCAGACTAGTTGTGGGGCTTCAGTAGGCTGCTCTGAATAAGCACCAACACAGTGCTCAGGACATCATACTCCCTGCCTGGGGCAAAGGGCTGGGATGGCGCAGGGTGCTGGTGGGGCTGGCCCGGCCCGAGGGTGGGACGGCTCACCAGGATGATGTCGTCGCTGGGCAGGCTCTCCTGAAGCACCTGCTTGCGCACCATCTGCAGCATGCTGTAGGCCACGAGCACCTGGAAGTTCCTGCATGGCTTCCCTGTCAGCAGGACCTGCAGGTGGCCGGTGGGGGTCAGCCTGGACCTCATGGCCTGTGACTGCCACCGACCCTAGGAGGGGGACCCGCCCACTGCAAGCTGTCCAGGGTCAGTCTTTCCTTCGCCTCGCTATTGACTTGCTCATTTGCTCTGGGGTCCCGGGCTTGGTGTGGGCTACAGCGGGGTTCAGAGGAAAAGGCTTCAGGGAATTCATTGGCTGGAGGGAAGGAAGAGGAAGAAAGAAGGAGAGAGAGAGTGAAGGAGGAAAAGAGTAAGGGAGAGAGGGAGGACGGGGAGGGAGGTGGGGGTGGGAAAATGACCCCGTGACCATCTGTAGCATTTGAGTGGAGCTTTGACAAAGCAACAGTTGATGAGAAGTCAACGATCCAGGGGTGTCATCAGAGGTCTGGGAGTGGCCATGGACGTGGGCATAGGGACCAGCAGGCCGTGAGGGGGGGAAAAGGCAGGTTGGAGTTGACACACGGGGCGCCGAATGCCAGGCTGAGGACTGGGCTGGGCAGAGCAAAAGTGGGTGGTGGGTCCAGTCCAAGGGAGGTTCATCTGCAGATGAACCTTTGACCTGCCCTTTAGGGGGCCCTTACTTCTCTAGGAGTGAGGGACCAGCAGGGAGACAGCACTCAGATGGAAGCAAAGGTGGAGGGAGGGGAGGCTAGGGAAGAGGAGCAGAGGGTGGCCTGCCTGGGCTGGGTGGCAGGAAAGCATTCTAGGCTTCCCCCCTGCATGGGCCAGAGGCCCCGCCCTGACTGCTCTGCTGAAGGTGCTGGTGGGACTGGATGAGCTGATGCCCTAGCCTCCTCCAACAAGGTGGGAGCAGGGTCACTGGCCCAGGACACCCCAAGCTGTCAAAGTCCATCCTGAGCCAGCAATGAAGGGGAGGCGAGGGAAAGACTTCCCGTTGCATATGCCGGAGGGGTAGGGCCCAGCCCTCTGTCCAAGGAGGCCTCACCTCCCACAGCCTCCAGACGTCTTCGAAGGACTTGAAAGCTCGCTGGAAGCAGAGGCAGAACCAGGGGAAGAGGGACTGCACGGTCCCAGCACCCTTCCCTCCTGTGCAGAAGAGAAGGGGGCGTCAGCCCGGAGGCCGTGGTCAGGGAACACAGGGACAGTGCGCATGATAGAGCAAAGGCACCCAGAGCACAGGACGCCAACACACCCACACACTGGGGAAATACTGCCTAGCCCTCACTCTTCCAACTGCCTTTGGAGACTGTGGTGAATTTTCAACTGTCCGGATTCCAATCCCATCTAAGTGAACCCTCCTCCCAGGGCCTGGCGAGAAGACCAAATGATCCGTGTCCTCCCACCATGCCTGGAGCTGGGTCCCAGTGCCCTCTCATGCCTGCCATGTGGGGGGAGATGTACGGTTGCAGAGGGTCCACTCACTTAGGTGCTCAGCAAACACAGGGTCCAAGAAGTCGATCAGGTTGTCGAGCATGACTAGGTTCTTGCCCACTCCGATGTTGATGACACAGCTGTGCTCCTGAGGAGGATGGGTGGGAGGGAGGGAAACAGAACCTTTCTCCGCATGGGGGCACCAGAACCGCCAGCCCTGCTTCACTGCATCTTGGTTCTGGAGGCTAGCTCCGGGCTGGGCTCATGCATCTGGAGGAGCCTGGATGTCTGTGTCTGTGTTTGTCTATGTGATCCGTGTGTGTCCATGTGTATGCACCTGTGTGTGTGTGTGTTTGTGTGTGTGTGTGTGTGTGTGTGGTGGGGATTCAGGGATGTTTTGGATGTGGCTCACACACAATGTGCCTGTGCTGTGGGTCAGAACCAATGTGGACAAGGAAAGAGCTGTGAGTATACTGTGCTCAAGAGAGAAGGAGAAATGGGTGAGGGTAGATTCTGAACAGCCTTTCCCAGGTCATAAGGAAAGGTTTTCCGGGGAGCGGCAAGTTCAAAAGCCCTCAGTGTGACCTGTGGGGTACATCTGGGGGGTACGGAGTCCACTGCTGTGCCTCAAGTGCAGGGTGTGTGAAGGGAGCATTGAGAGACAAGGCCAAAGATAGTCCTTGAATGCCAGGCCAAGGTTATTGGATTTTATTCTGGAGGCGATGGAGAGCCATGGAGGATTTGTGGGAGCAGAGCCATGTTTGGGGAGGGGGAGGCCAGAAGAGGAAGCCTTCACAGGGACCGGCTGGTTACACTCTTTCAAGTTTGGTGAGTGTTGGATCCAGAGCACCCTTCTAGCCCTCCCCTCCTCAGCTCCAATGCCTGCAACACACACAGCACGGACCCCCCAAACCTCCCTGGGGTTCGTGCTGCCTGCCCAGGCTCCTCTGGGACCCCGAGGGCTGGAGGAAACATCTGGGGCTGCCAATGCCTGCCTGACCTCAAGGGGTTGTTTGGGGAGTGGCGGGCAGGTAGCCCGGAACTCAGGCCCAGCCCTCACCGTTTTCTGCAGGAAGAACTGGAAAAGCCAGAAGGTCTCATGGTCATGTTCCGCCATCAGCTGGAAAAGCATCACCATCTCGTGGAAGCCCTGCTGATACTCTGAGGGTGGAGGGGGAGGGCAGTGAGGAGGGGCTGGGTGGGGGTAGGGAAGGGATTGCAGGGAGGACCTGAGAACAGGGGGCTGTGGGGAGGCTCAGGCTGTGGCCCACCTGCCTGGGTATTGCAGACGTAACTCAGGAGCAGGATCTTCTCCAGTTTCTTCTTGTCGATAAGGACGTTGCCTAGGTGGTCTTTGTCACAGAGTTTCTGAATGTCATATGCTAGGTTGGGGAAAAGGGACAGGTAGGTGGCACCCATCACCTCCAGCAGGGGATCTATGAATGAGTTCATTCTCCTAAAGGGTAAGACTCAGGGCACCCTGGGGAGTGGGCTGTGAAAAGTACATCAGTCCACGAGGCTCTACCCCTGATCATACTCTGTAAGATGTTTGGCTGTGTCCCCACCTTCAATTCTTTGATGAGGCTGGACCCTCTGCCAGGAATAGGCCCCCCAACCCACCCCACGGTCCTGTCCAGCTGAAATCCAGCCTAGTTCAAGGCCCAAGGGGGAGAGATGATGAAGACAAAGAAGCAGGAATAGCACTCACCCGTGAGGAAATGGTGCTAGGTTTTCTAGGGGTGCCACCCCCACCCGAGATGGAGGATGGACTAACCAAGGTTAGCCAGCAAATTCCGGGCCCCTGTGAAGGCAGCTCCCAGGAACCAGGGGAACCATCCACCCCCGGGGATCTGACTGAGGAGGGGGCAGGCCTGGCTTCAAGCCCTCCCCTCGCCCGGCCCTGCCCACGGACTCCGCTCACCGATGTTATTCCGAGTCTCTATAAAGTTCCGGTGCAGGTTTTCCAGAAGGGGCTGAATCTTTTCATACATCTCGCATAAGGCCTCATAGTTCTTCCTGTGAAGACAGACCTGAGGCTGAAGGAGGCAGCCTCCCCGCTCCTGGCAAATCAATGGAACTCTGCGTAGCGCTCTCCCGGAGGCTGCGCCCCCTACCTGTGATGTCCCCTTTCATCCCCACTGGAGCCTAACCACGCCCTAACGTGCTCCTGGAGGGCAGCCTGGAGGCGGGCTCACTCTTGTGGCCCTGGGGTCCCACGGCTGCTCCTGAGTCTCGGCTCCACAAATTAATAACTGGATGTTTGCAACTAGGGTCAAGCCTTGTGGACATCACTATACCTCAGTTTCCTCCTCGGTAGAATGGGGAGAATATGCACCTCTGCCTTGGAATCGGAAGGATTGGATGAGGCAGTGTCTAGTGTCCATTATTAGCACGGGCTTAGGTGTGTAGGGGCTGAATGGGGGCCCTCCAAACGATATGTCCACGCCTTAGCCACCGAAACTTGTGAACGTGAACTTATTTGGAAAAGGGCCTTTGCAGATGTAATTAAGGATCTCGAGATGAGATCAATCCAGATTATCCAGGTGGACCCTAAATCCAATGACGAATGTCCTTCTGAGGACACACAGAAATACACAAAGGAGAGACAGAGGAGGTGAGCAGGCCACGTGACCACGAAGGCAGAGATTGGAGTCACCAGAACCTCAAAGAGCCATGGAAGGATTGTCCCCTGAAGAGAACGTGGCACTGCTGGCCCGTTGCTTTGGGGCCTCTGACATCCAGAACCGAGAGAATACATTTCTGCTGTCGCAAAGCCCCGGTTTGTGGTGCCTTGTGTCAGCAGCCTAAGGAAACTAATACGGGCGCTTTTCAGCATTCCAAGCAGACCCTCAGTTTCCCCTACTGCCCCAGATTATTCTCCACTGGCCCTTTGTGCATGAGTCTTCAGCTCAGATAGCCACACAGGCTCTAGAGAAGGATGCAATGGGTTGGTGGCCGGCCAGAGAAGTTGCTGGAATGAAGCCCATGCCGGACAGTGTGCAGTTGCTAAATGGAGCTGGGTGGGGATGTGCTGGCGCCCCCTGTGTTCAGGCCCCGGTCGGGGGGACGTTGGGGTTTTGTCTCTCAGAATAAGAAATCTGTTTGAAGGAAGAAGACTGAACTTGTCAGGCTGGGGGGGACACTCCCCCCTGCACTGCCATCCACTGTCCCCTGACAGGATCTGGAATGTTCTACCTTCTTGTGCTGTCCACTGTGAGCCGCTCATCCTTCGAGCTCTGCCATGAGTAGTAGCCCGTGAGGAACTTCCAGGCTTCTGTCCTCACGAAGGGATGCAGACCCTGTGGTGCGAGTGACGGGTGAGAGGTCACGGGCCCTCAGGGTGCCTGCCGAAAGGCCTCTCCAAATGCCATGCCTACCCCCTTGCCACCCATGCCCCCCAGTGCCAGGGCAAGGCCTTGGGGACTGTACCCTTTCCAGGATGTTAACACAGATGAAGTCTCGTGACTTGGCCAACAGACCATTTTCATCAAAGAAGGTATCCCATTCTGTCTTGTCAATGGGTGGTTTTCTCTTCACCTGGCAAAGACAATTACTTCAGCCCTCTGTTAAGAACCTTTGGCTTTTCTTTTAAGTTTTTCTTCCTGCCTTCCTTCCTTCCTTCCTTCCTTCTTTCTTTCTTTCTTTCTTTCTTTCTTTCTTTCTTTCTTTCTTTTTCTTTCTTTCATGTCTTATTTATTTTTGAGAGAGAGTAAGTGGGGAAGGGGTAGAAAAAGGGGGACAGAGGATCTGAAGCCAGCCCAATGCAGGGCTCAAACTCACAAACCATGAGATCATGACCTGAGCCGAAGTCGGATGCTCAAACAACTGAGCTTTTTCAATGCTATACCCTGGAATTTGTAATATGAATCAAGTCCCCAGCCTCTGACTCACTTCTGGAAATCTATCCTGAAGAAATTACTGCAAAGTTCTACAAAAATGCTGAAAGCACAATAATTTTCATTGCACATTACTTACCAAAATGAAAATGAAAAACGCACGTGCTCTAAACATTACACAATAAGGGAATAGTTAAATAAACTATAGTTTATATACTCAGTGGAATATTGTGAGGCATAAGAAAATGATGCTGACAGGGAATGAATAATAATCTGGAAAAATTAAAATGTTAACAGAAAAAAGCAGAATACAAAATTATGCATTCAGCGTCCACCCGCTACCCTCCTTGTCACCTATGTGTCATATACTATAAAAACGACATCTTATATACTCTAATACGTAGTGAATTAACATGATTAAGATTCTGGTGGGAAAAAACTGAAAAGAAAGCCCCCACCAATACCAAAAATCCCCACAAAAAGCAAGAGTCTTTGAGAGTGTTTGAGAAATAGGATTCTATACAATTTTTTCATTTTTCTTGTATTTTTGAACTTTTCTGTAATAATACATACTGCCTTGATAATGGAAAAATATAAAATAAGCACAAATTAAACACACCCATGGGCTCCATTTTGCCTTTCCTGGAAGAGGAAAACAATTCATCATAAGGAATGGTTTCTGGTTTATGTAAGAGATGTGTGCACTCCTGCGTGTGTGTGTGTATGTGTGTGTGTGAGTGTGTGTGTGTGTGTGAGATATGGGAGGAGGTAAGTGTGCAGCATGCAGAGTAATTAAAAATGCTCATAAGACGGTAATCAGGAGGTAAGAGCTCCTGTCAGGAACCTTCTATTGGAGAAAAGCTTATCTTGAAATGCCACATCGCAGACATGAAGAGGTGCTGGTAGACGGCTTGGCAGGTGACTAGACTAGTCTGATATATACACTCTCTACTTCCTGAATACACTGGACAATGCACATGTGTGACTCAAATTCAAATTTGCCTGTGAGTCCCCTGAGGATCTTCATGCAATGCAGATTCTGACTCAGAAGGTCTGGGTGGGGCCCAGGGTGAGGCATTTCTACCAAGCCCCCAGGACATTTCTGATGGTGCTGGTCCACTGATCACAAGAGAGGCAAGCTATTAGAGATGCTTTAGCGCTGGAAATAAAACAATAAGAGCCCACAGGCCAGATTTGGGATAATTTCTACACATTTGATAGGGATGGATTGAGCATCTTTACTAACTCAAATGTGCTCTATCTTCTGAACCAAAATAAGTCACATGGGCCCAAGAAGCTACCAACCTTCACTGGAGTGGCCTAACTTTAGCGGGGGGGGGGGGGGGGGGGGGGGGGGGGGGGGGGTCTGTCCTGATGCCATGTCCCAAGTGCACAGACACTGTCTTCTGAGCAGACCAGAGCCAGGCTTCCATCCCTCCGACTGCCATCACGTTCTGCAAACCTATGTTCAGACTGCAACACTCAGCATGTGGCAGAAGGCAGGAGGGAAAAGCGAAAGTTGGGCTGTGTCCTGGGACCTTAATGATGAAAGGGAATATACGGACTTTATCAATCCATTTCCGTATGAATCTTAATCAACTTGTCAATTACTACAGTAAAGACAGCTGTGATTTTGATGGGGATTGCACTGAATTTATAGGTCGATTTGATAACAATATTGAGCTTTCTAACCCATGAACATGATATCTGTCTCCATCTATTTAGATCTTCTTTAATGTCTTTCATCATTGTTTTGTAATTTTCGGTATATAGGCTATTCATATATTTTGTCAGATTTATCCCTAACTATTTTGATTGGGAGGGGGAGGTGTTATTTAAAAAGTTGTTGTTTTAAAACTCTGTTTATTGCTATATATAGAAATGCAATGGATTCTTGTATATTGATCTTGTATTCTGCCACCTTATTAGTCCTAGTGGCTTTTGTGGATTTCATGGGATTTATTAAGAGGCCCAAAATCAGTAAACTACAACCCATGGACCAAATCTGGCCTGCAACCAGTTTTTTTTAAGTAAAGCTTTATTGGCACACATTTGCACCCACTCAGTTATGTATTGTCTGTGGCTGCTTTCAGGCTAAAATAGCAGAGTTAAGTAGTTGTGACAGAAACATATGGCACATAAAAAGTAACATACTTAATATCTAGACCTCTGTAGAAAAAAATTTACCAGCCCTGACATAGATGATCATGTTGTCTGTGAATAAAGGAAGACTAACTTCTTCCTTTCCAGTTTGGATGCCTTCTATTTACTTATTTTTTGTTTTAGGCACTGGCTAGAACCTCCCGTGCCATGGGGAGTGAACATCGTGAGAGCAGACATCTTTGCTTTGTTCCCGAATCTTAGAGGAAAAGCATTCAGGCTTTCATGATTCAGTATGATGTTAACTGCAGGCTTCTTTTCGTAGCTGCCCTTTATCAGATTTAGAAAGCTCCCTTGCATTCCTAGTTCACGGAGAGTTTTTATCAGGAATGGCTATTGGATTTTTTCAAATGATACTCTGCATCTGTTGAAATGGTCATATGGTTTTACATTTCTTAGTTTGCTAATATGGCAAATTATATTGAATGATTTTGAAAGTTAAATCAGCCTTGCATCCCTTAGGTAAGCCCACTGGTGATATGCTATCCTTTTATACGTTATTGGATACTGTGTGCTAAATTTTATTTACAATCTTTGCATCAATATTCACGCGAGACATTGGTCTATAGTTTTCTTCTCTTGTAATTTCTTTGATTTTGGTACCAGGGTAATGTTGGGTTCATAGAATGAGCAGGGACGTAGTCTCCCTTTTAAATTTTTTAGAATAATTTGTATAGAATTGGTATTATTTCTTTCTTCAGTATTTGGTATAAGTTACCAGTGAAGCCAGTTGGGCGTAGAGTGTTTTTTGTAGGAAGATTTTTAACTACAAATTTTATTTTTTTTTTATTAGATTGAAAGATAGAGTGAGAAGAAATTCTTTTATATTTTACTTTAAAAATGAGATAGTTGGGGCGCCTGGGTGGTTCAGTCGGTTGAAGCATCCGGCTTCGGCTCAGGTCATGATCTCACAGTTTGTGGGTCTGAGCCCCATGTCAGGCTCTGTGCTGACAGCTAGCTCAGAGCCTGGAGCCTGTCTTCAGAGTCTGTGTCTCCCTCTTTGACCCTCCCCTGCTCATGCTGTCTCTCTTTCAAAAATAAATAAAATATTCTAAAAAATTAGAGAATTATAGGAACAAGGCATTTTCCTTTTAGTCCCTTTTAAAAATAAAAGTATATAATAAAGGAAACAACAAGGAGTTAAGAAAAGCATAAAGCATAAAACATGATAAAAACCCAAAGAAATCAATTATAGAAATAAATGTCTTAAATTCTCTGGTTAGTTGTAAACATCGACAAGGCACTGATGAGGTGCCAGGCACTGTTCTAGACACTTTATATTTATCATTTAGTCTTTGAAACCACCCATGAGGTAGGTGTGGTTATTACACTGTTTTACAGATCAGGGAATTGAGGCCAGAGGAGGGTTATTTAGTGTATCTGAAGTCATACAGTAAATATTAGGGCTGAGATTTGAACCCAGAGCTGTTTGGTGCAAGAATCGGGGTGTTTAACCCCAGTTCCATGCTCCCAGGGAGAGTAAAAAGCAAGGATTTTCCATTTGAATGAAAAACACATGCCTGATATAAGCCAATGAGAAAAGGCATACCTTAAAATTTAATGTCATAGAAAGGTTAAAAAATAAATGATGAACAAAGATATGAAAAAAGGGTCAAATGCAATGAAAGGGGGGCAAAGTAAGTAATATGCACAGAAACCCTAAGAGATAGGGCATTAGCACAATAGGGCAGAGATAATTAGAAATGTCACAAGAAGGTATTTGCTGAGTGCTCAGCGGATTTACATTTCTAAACCTCTACCTGCAACAGTTGGCCATCTGTCCACTTTGCCATGGCTGAATTTGCTTATAAAAAGTCACTGATTTGTGGGATGCCTGGGTGGCTCAGTCATTTTAGTGTCCAACTCTTGATTTTGGCTCAGGGCCTGATCCCAGGGTTGTGGGATCAAGTGTTGCGTAGGTCTCCATGCTGAGCAAGGAGCCTGCTTAAGTTTCTCTCTCTCTCTCTCTCTCTCTCTCTCTCTCTCTCTTTCTTTCTCTAGACCCTCTCCCCCACTCTCCATCTCTCTTAAGAAAAAAAGAAAAAAAAAAAGAACAGTCACTGACTTCTCTCAGGAAACTCAGTATCTCTGTGTCTACCACTTCTATGAGCAAAACCTAAACAAACTACAGGCCAACCACAAAAACGTACATCTCAGACATTTGCTAGCAAGCCAAGGACAAACACAAGAAGCTTGTTGACCTGCAGAAGCCTAAAGGGAAAATGTCCACACGGAGGTCCCCTCCCTCTCTTCTCCAGTACATCCACACCACTGTCCATGCCAGAAATCATAGACCAGATTCTGTATCTGGGGTTCTTCGAAGTCATAGAGATTGTAGCTCCATGATCTCCCACATCCATCTTCATACTCCCGTTTTCCCCCATTCCTTGTTCTGCCCTGCACCACCATCTGGGCACGATTACCTGGGGATCCAGGAGGGGAGATACAAAGTCCATGAGGGGCAGGACACCCTTTAGCTCTGCAATAACTTTATTTCCCTGGTCTCTTAGGAGGAGGACTGCCAGGTGGAGCAGTTGTGACCATCTCCCACCTTTATGCTGTGTGAAAGCAGGTTAAAACTCTCCACCAGCAACCCTGGGGACACCTTGGCCATGTTTCTTCTAGAGAAGGGGAGCCGGAAGTAGGACTTCTAAGTGGCCTGGTTTCTCTAACCTCTTCCTCCTGCCAGAGGCCCAGGCTGTAAGCATACATCTCCCCACCTCCTTCTATTCTGCTTCATTGGGTTAAAGATTTTCTCTAACATCTTTACTAAAATAGGAAAGCTACTGGAGGATAAGGCAAACTTTCCAGGAGGGTTTTTGATGCCACGCTGCTCTGAATATTGCTAGGAACGGAGCCCCCAGTAGGCCTGGGGAGGGTCACTGGCTACTTATGGTTCCCAGCCTCTTCCACTCCAGTTCCCTCGAGGGACAAGACACACTTTCAACAGTATGCGTGGCTCATCCTGTCCATGGTTCTCACCCAGGGGAGAGCAGGGTGGCCCAAGGAGGGAAGCCATATTAAAATTGGGACGGGGGACGCGTATATGCAACTTGCAAGTTACCGGGTGATTGTTATCAACCCAGGTGGGGGGGGTATCATCCCTATAGCATAGTGGTCCTCAGGGCCAGCTGAGCATCACACTCACCGGGGTGCTCCTCAAAAGGCAGAGCACTGGACCCCACCTCCAGCGTTTCTGGCTCAGATCACGCGGGGATCAAGAGCCTGCATTTCTTGCAAGTTCCCCATTGATGCCGATGCTGCCGTTTTGGGCACCACACTTTGAGAATCACTGATGTAGAAGATGGGGTCCGCAGCCTGGCTCTAAATGCCGGCTCTGCCACCTACCAGCTGTGTGGCGGTAGGCAAACTGCTTAGTCTCTGTGCTGCAACTTTTCATAAAATGAGATAATAGCATCATCCCACCATGTATGGTCATGGTGAGAATAAGGGTCTATAAAGAAAGCATTTAGAACAGCCATTGTACATAATAGAGGCTAAGTGACAGTTTGTTATTTTATTATTATCACTCCGTAAGTTCAGAGAAATGAATAGAGATATAAAGAAAATCCAAATCGGGACCTGGTAATAATCTGCAAAAAAGCAATAACATTTAAAACTCAGGGAGAAACAGATATTACCCTATGTGTTAACTAACTAGAATTTAAATTAAAACTGGAAACAAACAAAAAAAAGAATTTAAAAAGTGAAATAAAACTCAGGTAGAAAGGTGCCCATTTTGCATTTCTGCTTTTTTTTATGTATCATTCTCTTAATCAGTATGATCAATGAAACTCAAGATTGGTTAAGGTCATTATAATTAGTTATTATGATTTTGAAAAATATACTGTGTATTTTGTGAAGTGGGCTTGAAACCTCCTACTAACAAAAGCATTACTGCCACCTGGTGGCGGCATACCAAAATTGTTGGCAAAAGCACCAAGAAAATGTATCAGCATCTTCAGGTCTGTACCTGTAAACCTAGAAGTCATTAAAGTTAGACTATCACCTACAGGGAAGGTAACTGGCTTAGAGAGAAGGGGGAAAGCGAGCAAGAGGACCTGGGTTTTCCAGTCCCGTTATTAGTGCTGATGTGAGATCAAGGTACAACTTACCCTGCTCAACCTTCTAGGCCAGCTCAGGGTTCTAGTCCTTCCCACCCAACAGGGGAAAGTGGCCTTAATGCAAACCGAAAGTTGGGGAGGGAGGGACTTGGAGCTGATGAAGAACACGCACCAGGATGAAGGAAGCTGACCATCTGGCAGAGAGGCTGTTTTCAGGAGAGAGGGTGGTCATGGCCCCTGCTGGCCGTCTTCAAAGCAGCCTTTGACCAGAGCTCACTGGGAGCTTTAACTGACGCTTAATTAGCAGGGGAAGGTAATCTTCCTTTTGAGGGATGACTTGCATTCCCAGAGGGAACTGGGCCTCTCCTTGACTTCCCACACGTGAAGGAAACCAGCCAGCATGTGTCACAAGGCCCCTGGAACCCTCATCACAATGACCTTGGAACATGAGAGCACTCAGCTTCAGAAGTGAGATACACCCAGGAACCAAAGAAGTTGACCAGTCAGCCAGAAAAATCTCAAGACATACAGGACATGCAGTGGAGTCTGGGGTCAGAGGACATGCAGACCAACGTGCAGGGCAGGTCAGGGAAGTTCCTAGGAGAGACGGGCCAGGAAGCCTTTCTCCCTGTCTCTGGCTGTCCCTCCTCTGGGCTCCCTTCCCTTGTTATCCCACAGATCACTACCCAAACCCAGATAACACCAAGATTCTGAGCTTCAGGTTTCTTGAGTATCAATTCCAGAAATTCAGAATCAGCAGTCTGGGTTGGGGACCTGGGGTACTGTGTTTTGAAAAACTCCTTGGTGACTCAGGGTCAGTATTTGAATGGTAGCTTCTGGGGATAGAGACCAGTTTTTTTTTTTATATCCAGAGCACTTATGACACGGCCTGCATGACTGAATGAATGATTTAATTCAAAGGAAGAATAAATGAAGCTCTCGTAGAGCTCATCTCATTGTCCTCTCTGAAGGTGTTATAGAGATTTCTGTTACATATCTTCTCTCCCCTCCAACTCTGGGTTCCTCAGGCCAGGGTCAATGTCGGATTTCCTTTGTGCTCGCCTCCCAGTGTCAACCCCTGCTGCCTGGCACTTGGCAGGTTCTCAGTATTTGCTGAATGAATTTGAGGAGTTGGCTGCTCTTGGCTCTGGCACCGCTATTTCTCTACCTTAAACATGGCTTGCATGTCTACCCAAGTCCAGGCCATTAAAGGCATCTGGCTCAAAAGCATCCATGGTCATTAGGAGATAGTAGCAATTAGGCCAACTAAGTTGGAATCGGGAGCTAGGAGACGGAATTTGGACTCTGACCTTAAATTTGGATGTTCCCCCCTTCCGAGCCGCGGGTCCCCCAGTCATGAAATCAGAATACAGTCAGCCTCTGGTTCTCACACCCTTATTAACATAATGAATCAGAACTCACACAGAAGACTTCAGTGGACACTATTCATTGTCTCATTTACTGTGACTGTTCTGCTAGCTTGTGGCACTTCGGGGGTCCTTTTAAATCAAAACACTTATTCTCTGCCTCCCTCTGCTACTCCATGCCAGCCTAGGAAAGCATTATATAGCCTCTTCCCCTTAAACTGCGGCCCCTCGGTCTCCATGGAGCAGGGGGTAGGTGGCTTTGAGCAGGCAAGGGGTGGAATGAGAAAGGAATGGCCTCCCACAGCGGGTGCCTCCATTCTGAGGCCGGCAAGAAGCTTCCAAAGCAAATGTCCGGAGCAGGAGAAATGGCGTGAGCATTACTCACCATTTGGGATTATCTATGTCTCTGTTCCTCTGTATTAATGATGTCGACAACTGAGAAGCAACTGTCATTTTCCTCTAAGAAGCTCAGATCAGGCAGGGAGCTGGAAAATCTGTGTGCTAAATCCGACGCGGTTTCACAAATGAACATGATGGCCATAGATCATCTACTGAACTTCCTTTCACCTCTGGCTCCCTATCTGTATATTGTAGATAATAGCCCTTGCCCAAATTAGCCAGGATAGTTTGGTCATATTACAAAAGCCTCAGAACAACCACGTGGAGGCTTAATATTCAAACGGAATTACAGGACACTGAGCTGAAGCAAGGAATGTTTTTGATCCCTTGGACTCTTTTTGCTGATGCTTACGAGGGATTTACATGTGTCAGTCTCTTTCCTCCAGGGCTGAATGGTTCCTTACCGTGGCCATTTATTTACATAATTCCCCAAGTTCTTTGGATTCCCCTGTATCATTTTTCTCTTATGCATTTCCCCCTCCTTGATGGCAGTCCTGTTTTTCTGCTTTAAATTTCTGTACTTGGGGATTCTTCAGGGCATAAAAATCCCAGCTTTTAAAATATCATTCTTGGTATTGGAGTATGGGTCAAGGGTGGAGAGATCTAGAATTTGTATTAAAGTAGTCCTGGGAGGGAGCAAACCTCAAAGCTCATCTTCTCTCAGGGGGATCTGGTTGTCCACTGGCTGATGGGTGTAGTGGTGAGGCAGGAGGGTGATGGTAGGGCTTGGAAGGTGCCAGGGGAAGACCCTCTCAGGCTCAGAAGTGCAGGGTTCATGCAAGAAAGCTCATGGGCTTTGATGCCAGAAAAACCCAAGTTCAAATCCTGACCATGCCACCCAACCAACCATGTGACCTTGGTCCCACCTCTGAAGTCTTTCCACCTCTGCTTGGCCACTCAGGAGCAGCTCTGGTCCTGGGACACTTTCTTCCCAAGAGACAGGTAGTCCTCACAGCCTGTGCTGGATTTATCACCTTCTGTGGGAATGCTGGTCTCTGTTCCAGATTCAATGTGTGCACCTTCGTTCTGCCTAAGTGTGTGCATCACATGGCGCCTGGCCAATCCCACTGCTGTATCTCTTCCTGGCCGGGAGGGAATGGGGTCCTTTGCGTGCAGCATAAGAGGGGTGCACGCAGATCACAGCCCTGTGTCGGCTGTGGGACGAGACCCAGTGGTCCAATGCCCACTTCTGAGGTTGATCCTGATCTAACTCTTCATGTGAGCAAAGCCTCATTCCCTCCAGTGCCTGTGTGAGGAGGGTCCTTCATGGAGATGCTGACACCTGCACGCTTCGAGTGAGTTGACATCTCGTGTCGCTGCCCCTGGCGGCAGGAACGCGGGACTGCTTGCTCTCCTCCATGCGGTGGGGCTCCTCTCCCAAAGGTAGTTTTGCTTGACACCATCTCCTACCCATCTGAGGGGGGAGGGGAGGGGAGAGGTGTGATAATTCCTCACGGAACTGAAGGGTCGGTGAAGCAATGTGCAGGAGGAGCCTGGCCTGGAGCACAGGGCCACCCAGTGCGTGGTAGTTATTATTAACTTCAGCATCACCACTTTTGTTCCTGACACCTGATGTGTCCATAACAATCTCTATGGACTAGACTTGAGTCAAGTGCTGCCTGCTTTCGTGAGCCTTGTAGTAATATCAGTGTGCAAGTTCAAAGATCCTGTGAGCCAGTTTCTGCTTCTCCGCCTTTCTCCGGGAGCCTAAGGACCAGGATTACTATGAAAGTGGGTTGAGGCCAGTATTAGAATTAAGCTCCCTTGAGCGCCTTAGGTCAGGGCAATACAGCACAAGTCTATGAAATGCAGTATGACAGTGTCCCTGGAACAGTTAGCCCCTTCAAAGGCCACCTACCCATGACTGTTGAAGGCTGGGACACGCTAGTTCTTGGGATAAATCACACACGTTTTGATTTTATTTCATTCCGAAGTGCCAGTGATCTTTTATGCTAAAGCGGTATTTTTCTCTTTGCCCCTCGTGAGGAACCAGGATAAGTTTAGATTTCCCACAGCAGGTTTCCTGCCCTCGCCCCCGTGGAGCACGGTATTTGTGACAATGCTGGAGACAGCTGCACGTCATGTGTCACTAATGTGAGGGAATCAGGGAACGGGGAGCCGGGGACGCAGATGGCTGTCCTCCGAGAGCTGTGGTAGCTGGAATTCCCTGGAGAAATGGCCAGCCGCCCTGAAGTCTTCCGAGCCTGTCGGGGTGCCTAGGGGTTATCTGCTGAGCGTTGGGTCATTTTCAATGGCTTTGAGTGACACACTGCACTTCCCCCCAGTCAGTTGAAGATGACACCTTTCTTACCTCCCATCCGTCACATGCCAGAAATAACCCACAGGAGCAACTCTGGGCAGAAGCCACCAGAGTCAGCCAAAGAGAGGCACTCAGCCGTGGGCAGTGAGGTCATGTCCTTGACCCCTAGGGGTCCTCTCCTCATCCTCCTTGACCCCTGACCTCCAGCCCAGGCCCCCCGGGGCACCACCAGGTACTTAGCTCTGACTCTCACCGAGCCAGGACTGGGTCTTTTTCAGGCTGTCATGTCTACTGATCATTTGGCGCCCACAAGTCCCCTGTTTTCTGCAGACATCGGACCACGGGGTGCTTGCTATCTACCTCTGGGAAAGTGTTTTACAAAAGTCACTGGTGGCCTTGACCGTCCTGTGAGGGCGACAGAAGCCCAGAGAGGTTAAGTTACTTGCTTGGGATCACTCAGTGAGAAGAGGGGGAGCCGGTAACCTCCTAGCTCCACCCAGCTTTGCCGCTAGCCAGGCTGTCTCTGTGTCACGTTGGCAGAAGTGGGCATCTCTGTACCCCTTGCTGGCTCAGGGGACGGTGATCCCACAGCCCAGTGGGGAGAAGGAGGTTTGCCATCTTCCTTCTCCAGATTCTAAACTAGTTATTTAGCCCAAAACCAGAACGTGCGGTGATGGTCAGGGGAGGGAGTGCGGAAGTATTAAAACCTAGCTGGTAAAGGCGATGGAAAGAGTGAAATGGAGAGGAAAAAGGACAAGAAATTCCAGCAAACTCCAGGGACTGCTAATGGAGAGAAATAATGTGGCTAATTACATCTCTGAAGGCTATCCATTCCAAAATGAATTTTTAATGAAAAAATAATGCATTTTCCCTGCTGCCTGGATCAGGGAGGGAAGGGACTGCCGGAGTCTCCCGGCGCAGGCCAGAGCAGCTGTGCGTGCCGGCCTCCCACTTCACCTGAGTCTCTTCCCAGCGCCCTCCGCCCTAGGGTGCCCATGAAGCCACAGTGCAGGCCGGGTGCCCTCACGTGCCCTGGCTCCAGGAACACCAGTGTGGACAGAGGCCAGTAACTGACGTCCTCACTGCCTCAAAGCTCCGAATTTCCCTCCTGCAGCCCCCCACCCTGAGGTCTTTCCAGGGTGTTCCTCCACCCACTCCCCTTTCCCCTCTCCCCACCAGGGAGTCATGGGGTGCAAAGCTCCTTATGTGAAATGAAACCCGTCTCTAACATCCCAAATGTACCTGGTTGCTAAGTGTGGGTTTTGCCAGAAATGAGCCCCATTCTCCCCTCTTTCTGGGGTAATCTATAGACCAGAATGGGAAAGAGAAGCATGAGTTTTAGAGTCAAACCAACCTGGGTTCAGATTCCAGGCTTGCAACTTATGCGTTGGGTGACTCAGGGCAAGCAATTTTTTTTTCCAGACTCAGTTTCCTTACCTGTAAAATGGGGTACCGATACCTGCTCCCCAGCGCTGTTGTGAGGTTTGAATCCTGTCTATAAAGTGCTCGGCACAGGGTCTGGCACAGTCCAAGCAGTTGCTTGTGTTGTTGTTATTTGCCCCAGAGCACGCCCAAGCAAACCTTGAACCTCATGCCACCCCTCCCCCCACCCAGACCCACATACCCAAGAAAGTCTGTTCTGAGAATTCTCAGCCTCAGTCAGCTCCTGTTGCCTCCTGGGCTGGCCGGCAAGGACCACAGGGACAGCTGTGATCACTGAGGTCCCTGCTGACCCTTGACCTCAGATGGGCTGTCTGGTCAAGGGCCCAGCTCACCCTCCAACTCGGAAGAGGCAGCGGGGCCAGAGCCAGCGGGAGGCTCCTCTAGGCACAGAGGTGACCAAGACACTCCAGATCTCACAGCTGCTGCCCCCACGCTGCCCTCAGGCACACACGTCACTACAGGCAACGACAGACAGCGTCTATGGCCGCACGGTCCACTGTGTGTGGGTTCACACTCTCAGCCACCCATTCTCCTACGTGAACGTTCCAAAATTATACACTACGCTCCTCAAGTCCAGGAGTGCACCAGCACCCCTAAAATGCAGGACCATGTGCTTCAATAGCCACTCAGACCCACGGAAATGCAAACAGCCCCACAGGATGTGCACACACACACGTACTATACAGCCTGTGCACACTTCACCAAACACAGCACAAAACCTATATGGAGCCCCTCACTTCTATGCAACACTGTCACTCCGAAGTGTGTGCACACAAACACGGGGGAAATGCGTGGGCATGGGGCCAGAGATGGCACCTCGGGCCCACATCAGTGCTGGCAGCCTTCAGAGTGGCTCCCAGCCCAGAGAAAGCCCAAGCTGAGGAGGCCAATGAAGGGCAGGGGGGCTGGCCCTGAGGGACTCCCTGGAGGTCAGAGTTCACGAGGGAGGGGGCAGAGCAGGAAGGCCCTAGGTGCCTAGAGTGACAGAGGACACACACTGAAGCTGGGGCCCGAGGAAGTAAAGGAGGGTACTGAAGATCAGCACCAACTCCCTCCAGTCCTGGGGGCAGAGAAGGTTCTGGATCTGGACTCACACACGCCAACCCCTGGCAGAAGGAGGGAGGCCAGAAATATTTGTTCTCTGTTTTTTCCCTTTTCTGGAACTATACTATCCTCCAGACTCCAGGGGACTCTGGGAGAGCCCCACATCTGGCCTGCTGGCTTGTGAGTGTCCCGGAGACCAGATGCAGGCAGCTTACTACTGGGATTCTCAAAAGGAGGCTGCTGCACCAAAGCAGCGTCAGCTCACCGCCCCTGCTTGGAGGAGCAGGACTCCTGTGGCCTCTGCCCTCTGTTTGGGGGACGTGCTCTGCAGGGCAGGATGTGAAGGGCAGATCTTTCTTCCTCTGTATCTCAAAGGCTTGCACTCACCCTGCTAGGGAGCAGCTGCACCTGCCTGGGGTAAGCCTGCATTCAGGGCGGAAGAGGCTTCCCTTGACCCTATCCCGTACTCACCAAGCTGGTGTCATCATAAGCCGAAACACCTGGAGGCAGAAGGTTCCAGAACATTCCTCCTCCCTGTCCCTACTCCTACCCCACTCTCCACCCTCCTCCAAGCCCCATACTCTTCCTTCCTTCAGCCTTCCAGGGCAGAGTGGCCCTGCAAGCTTCTCTTTCTGCAGTCTTTGACCGAGCTGGGGACAGTGCTGTGATAGGAATCGTTCCTGCCCCTCATGGGCAGGTCCCACAGACTCAGGATCCTCTCTGCTGCCAAAGCATTTCCTTCCATGAATGGGATTGTTGCGGAAAAACATTTGGCCAAGAAGCCAGTCAGTGTTACGGGGGCAATTTTCTGAGACAGAATCTGAGAAAGACAGTCTATAACCTGAACCCACATTGACCCTGACCCTGGCCACAGACTGGTCTTGATCACAGAATCTTAAATTTGAGGCCTAAAAAACATTTACAGAAACTCTACTTCACAGATAGAGAAATTAAGCTTCAGAGAGAGACAGTAGCTTGCTCAAGGCCACACAGCCAACCAAAGACAGACTTATAACTAGAATCTAGTCTCCTGCCTCCTGGCTAGTATCTTTAGATCTCAGTAAAAGGCGATGTTTTAAAGCCAGACTTTGAAGAAAAGAGCAGAAACGCCCAGATGAGGGGGGCCCTTGCGAAAGTTTAATGAAGGAGGTGTGGAAGCTCTTACTTTCTGGGGCGTAGACGACTTTTGTCCTCTCCTCACTGTGCAGTTGGGCCAGAAAGGGGTGGGTTCTGCTCATCACCCTCACCCCTGGTCGGGGCACAGGCCTGGGTTGGTCATTGCCTCCGTTCCAGTCTTCTGGAGGTAGCAGCCGCCGCTGCAGGGTCACGTGACGCCACTGTGCAGAGAGGCTGAGATAAGAAGGGGGATTGATCTTTCTGCTGCTTCAAAGAGAACACAGGCCGTCCCTGCCATGGCCATTGATCAAAGGCTCTGCAGAGGATGTTTTGTGTGCCCTGCCCTGCCCCCAACCCAGGCCTGCGCAGGGACCCCAGTCCTTATCATGCTGAGGCCTTCCTCCAAGTCTTGCTGCAAACCAGAGAGACCCCCCTCCCTTCCAGCCAGGGTCCCACAGCAGCCACCAGGAGCCAGGGGTTCAAATGCTCTGCCAGCCTTCTCGCCAGGCAGCTCCACCCAAGGTCAGGTCCGTGGGAACCAATACTATACTCATTGTACAGATGAGACATTGAGGCCTAGAGAGGTTAAGTAACTTGAACAGAGCCATGAGCTAGTTAACCCTTGGGAAATCCGCATTCTTAGGGAATGATGTCCTCAGAAAGTCCCCTGTCTGATGGCAGGAATGAGCCCCTCCCTCTGGAGCTGCCAGTTCATCTAGCATGTGTAGATCCCTGAAAGATGGAAAATATTCTCTATGAAAAAGGAAGGATGTTTCTAAAATATCTCATTTCAGACATCTGGAAAAATCCAAATTCTTTAATTTCGCTTTGCCTCTCTGGTGGGGACAGAATGCAGATTTCCCCCCCTCCCACTCCCATCCTCCGACCTCCCCATCCCCCACAACACTACCCAACACCATCTGTTTGCAAATAGTGCTCTGCCTTAAGTATAAAAATCCTTAAATGTTTATTTATTAAATACAGTTCAAATTCCAAATTCCTTTGCCTGGCATTCAAGCCCCTCAAAACCCCTTGAGAGCCTACAAGGTCTAGTGGCTAATAGTGTGGGCCCCAGGACCAAGCTTCCCGGACCAGCACCCCAGCTCCTCCACCTCCTAGATTTGAACTCATGGATTGTTTAGAAATGTGCTGCTTAATTTCCAGGAATTGGAGGATTTTTCAGATATCTTTCTGTTATTCATTTCAAGTTTAATTTCATTATGGTCAGAGGACACATTTTGTTTGTATGACTCCAATTTTTAACAATTTGTTAAGTTTATTTTTTTATGACCCGGAATATGGTCTATAGTGAATGATTTTGAGCAACTTGTAAAGGAGGTGCATTCTGCTATTGTTGGTGGAGTGTTCTATAAATGTTAATTAGTTCAAGTTGGCTGAGAGTGTTCAGGTCTTCTATATCCTTGCTGATTTTCTCTTTAGTTTCTATCAGTTACTGAGCAGTGAGTCCCTAAGCAAAACTGGATTTGTCTATTTTTCCTTTTCGTTGTATTTGTTTTCTGCTTTGTGTATTTTGAAGGTCTGTTGTTTGGACCATACACATTTGGATTGTTATGTCTTCCAAAGATTTGATCTTTTTATAATTATGGAATATTCCTCTTTATCTCTAAATTTTCTTCTTCAGGGGTCTGCTTTGCCCAATATTAAGATAGTCATTCCAGCTTTTTAAAAAAATTAATGTTCCCTGCTATATTTTTTTCATCCTTTTGCTTTCAACCTATCTATGTCATTATATTTAAAGTGAGTATCTTATAGGCAGCATATAGTTAGGTCTCACTTTTTAAAAACTTACTCTGACAATCTCTGTCTTTTAATTGGTATGTTCAAACCATTTACATGTTATAGGTTTATTAATAAGGTTGGATTTAGGTGTCCCATTTTATTATTTGGTTTTGGTTTGTCCTCTCTATTTTTCATTCCCTGGTTTCTACTTTTCTGCTTCCTCTTGAATTATTTGAATAGTATTTTAGTGCTCCATTTTTATTTTTTTGTTGGCTTCTTGACTGTATCTTTTTGTATATGTGGTTGTTCTAGGGGTTGTGATATATATAACAAATTCATCATCATCATCATCATCATATAGTTAGGCTTAATATTTTACCACTTCAAGTGGTATATATGACTCTTGCACCCATGTAGGCTCCCTTCCTCCCTACACCATAGCTGCTGTATGCAGGAAGTCTACACACACTGAAAACCCCCTCAGACAACGGTAGCATTTTTGCTTTCGGTGGTCAGACATATTTTAAAGTATTCACAAGGGGGAAAATAGTCAACTATATTTACCCAACTATCCTCATTTTTATTTCTCCTTTAAAATTTATTTTTTTTAACTTTTTTAAACATTTATTTATTTTTGAGACAGAGAGAGGCAGAGCACGAGCAGGGGTGGAGCAGAGAGAGAGGGAGGCACAGAATCTGAAGCAGGCTCCAGGCTCTGAGCTGTCAGCACAGAGCCCGATGCGTGGCAAACGCACAAACTGTGAGATCTTGACCTGAGCCGAAGTTGGACACTTAACTGACTGAGTCACCCCGGCATCTGTTATTCCTCTTCTTTTATTCCTAAAGTACCATGGTTCCTTCTGGTAGCACTTATCTTTTTCAAAAAAGTTGTTATTTATTTAAATAATCTCTACACCCAGTGTGGGGCTCAAACTCATGACCCTGAGACCGAGATTTACACACTCTTCCAACTGAGCC
Organism: Suricata suricatta; assembly: GCF_006229205.1. Classification (NCBI taxonomy): domain Eukaryota; kingdom Metazoa; phylum Chordata; class Mammalia; order Carnivora; family Herpestidae; genus Suricata; species Suricata suricatta. The sequence goes on along the minus strand of NC_043708.1, from coordinate 110,111,044 downwards.
AGCCAGGGACCCCACTTCTCAAAGAAATTCTTCTAACATTTCTTTTAGAGCTGGCATGCTGTCAATGAAGTCCCTTAGTTTTCCTTCCTCTGATAATATTTTTTTTTTGGAAGGAGGCTTAAAAGAAGATATTTTCACTAGATATAGAATTCTGGGTTGACATTTCTTTCCTTTCAGCGCTTTAGAGATATTGCTCCACTGTCCTCTGACCTCCACGGTTTCTGATAAGAAATCTGTAGTCATCTTAATTATTGTTGCCCTGTATATAATGTATGACTTTCCTCTGCCTGTCTTCAAAAAATTTTTTCTTTATCCTTGATTTTCATTAGTTTGATTAAGATGTATTTGGGTCATGTTTTCTTTGAATTTATCCTTTCTGGGGGATTTACTGAGATTCTTGAATCTATACATTTATGACTTTTCACCAAATTTGGAACGTTTTCAGCTATGATTTCTTCAATCTTTTTCTACACCAAGCTTTTTCTTTCTGCCTAAGACTGCAATGACAAGAATGTTAGGTTTTTTAATCGTATCCCGTAAGTTCCTCCCTCTCTACTCATTATTTTTCCAATTTTTTAGCCTCTGCTGTTCAGATTCAATAATTTCTATGAATCTATTTTCAAGCTCACTGACTTTTTCCTCTGTTATCTCCATTTTGCTATTGAGCCTATAGAGTGAATGCTTTATTTCAATTATTGAATTTTTATATTATAAAATTTAATTCTCTAAAATAAGTTCCAAGATTTCCCTTTGGTTCTTTTTGGTAGTTTTCATTTTGTTTCTGACAGTTTCCACCTTTCCATTCATTTCAAGATCATTCTTCCTTACTTTGTGGATTATAATTCATAATAGCTACTTTAAAGTCTGTGTGTGATAATGCCATCATCCGGTCATTTTGAGGCCAGCATCTATTAATTGTCTCTTCCTTTGAGAGTAGTTATGATTTTCCTGTTCTTTTTTTGTTTATAATTCAGTGCATTTGAACATTGTGTAATCAGCCTTATTTGTTTCAGACCACAAGTCCTCACCTGCTTTTTGAGTCAATTCTACACATTCACAGCTCAGGGGTGGGTGCAGGGCTTCATACACAGATTCTCCAGCTTTGCATGATTGCCTTCAAACTCCTTAACTCCCACCTCCTGGTCTCTGGGCTAGAACCTGGGATTTGGGCCTCTCCGTATTCTCACACATTTCTTTTGACTGCATCCACCTTTCAGGGAGACAGTGAGATAAAAGAGAAAAAAATAAACATAACTTCCCTACACTTCCCACAGGGGCCTCTTTTCTCAGTTTTTCCAGCCAAAAAGAATGATGTGCTCTCAAAATTTTAGGTCCCGCACCACAAACATTGCCAGAGTATAGCTTCAGGTTGGGGCTTTCCTTGGGGCACACCCTGGAGAGTAAAAGAGAAGCAGTGAAGATTATTTGCCCCACCTCACTCTCTGTTTTGCAGGTCCCTGTCCCTAGTCCTCTGGCTGGAAAGAGAGGGGTTCTCTTTGAGCTTTTTCTGTTTGTGCCCATGGCACAGGTCTGGGATTCAGGCTCTCTGGAATCCAAACTGGAAGGGAAGAAACTCTGGAGTCATATTGCCATATTGGTCAATCTTTAGTGTTTATTTATTCCCCTGTTCCACCTGCTTTTACTTTTCAGAGTCTGTTGACTGTGCTGTATGTATCTATTCCAGGGTTTTTGTTTGCAATCAGGGGGAAAGAGAGGGTAAAGCATGGTTACTCTGTCTTAGCAGTAACCAGAGGCCTGTACACAAGTAATTTTAAGGGATGATTTGACTAATTTTGCCAACAAAATATGGCAATATTATAGAGAAATTCAATGTCAGTATATTTATAAATTTAATTTGCTAGATTTACAACAGTGTTTCAAGTATAAGATGCAAAGGTTTTGCTTGTTTAATTAGACATTTAAGTTACTTAGGAAAATTAAATATATGAAATGTTCAAATGTAGTTGAAATTGTTTAAGCAAATTTAATTAAATTGTAAATGGCACTGGCTGTTTAAGGGAGTTTAGTGTTTCAACTTGAGTTAATCAAAACTTTAATTGAAGAAAAAGTGAAGGTCTTATTCTTATTTCATTTATAAACAGAACAATAAGATTGGTAAGTGGAACTTAATCCTTAAGAAAAGCTCTGTTTTTAAATGTGTGTCCTTAATAAATTGAATATTAATTTTAAAAATGTAACTATACATAATATTTGTATGTGCGCTCCACCCGCCACATGCACAGCAGAAAAGCTTCGTCCAGAGATGGCTGTGTCACTCCCAGGCAACTCCCGCTGTTGGAACAATGTCTGCCTTTCTACCTGAAATCTGTGGGTAGCAGAGACAGTACACGCTTTTGAAGACAGACTGGTGAGTGACTTTACTCCTCTGAGACTCAGTTTCCTTATCTGCGAATTGAGAATGAAAAAGAACCTCCCTCAAAGGTTTGTACTGAAGATGGAATAAGATGGCGTAGGTAAAGCACATGTGTATGTGTACCTGTATGTGAAGTGTTCTGCGCAGAGAGCTCCAGGGGTCTTGGGAGAAGCAGGCGGCAGTAATCGTAGGAAGTGCTGCTGTTGCTGGGGGTGTTATTCTCAGAACCAGCCAGGCCTGGTACAGGGAGAGGCCACGAGAACACCGAACTGCAGTGGAAGGGCGGGGCTAGCAACAGGACACTTATTCCTGTCCCACCTGCATGGCCTCTCCCTCCCCAGCCCAGCCGTTCCTGAGATGCAGATAGTTGTCTGGAGCACCAGGGGGTAGAGCTCTGGCCTCAGGAAGGCCTGTGTTGAGATCCCAGCTCTGCCTTTTTTCCTGGTTGGTTTGGAAAAGCTGCCCAGACTCTCCAAGCCTTTGTTCCTTCACCCCTCCATGGCATGGAGCTGAGGATCATTAACTCATAGGGTGGATTTAGGTCTTAAATGGGTTCCTGTGCAGAGTGTCCAGCATGATGCCCAACACGTGGGAGGCTTGTGTACATACATGGTGGTTACCTTTCATCTTCACAGTGTAAGTTTTATTCTAAAGTGGATTGTTTGGCTGCACGTAAGCCATTTGTCTACACTGATGCAGATTATCTGGTTAGCTTGTCTACATTGACTCAACTGAAGAGCAGGAGTCCCATGTTCTAGTCTTGGGCCTTGACACTTAGGTCAAACCCTTCTCCTCTCTGGGACTCAGTTTTCTCATCTTTGGATTGGGTATGACAGTCTCCATTCTGCCCCCACTGGATCCACGTGCCTCAGACGTCCTGTGGACGCAGAGGGGCGATTTGCCCTGACAGACTCAGGAGATCTGTGACAGAGTAGAATTCTTGGTCTCCTCTTACCCAGACAGGAAGTTGGATGCCTTGTGCTTCTGAGGGCTGATAATTGGCTTCCATTCTGGCCAGGCTGGAGGTTGGTAGCAGGCAGCCACTCATAAGCTTGAGTTCTGGGTCACTTGTACATCAGCCTCCTTCAGAGCAGAAGCTGCAGTGGCACGATGACAAGGGGAACTCTTGGGGCATCCGTGCCACCCTGTCTCTGCTCAGACTCCCTGCAGCCACCATCGGCTCCTGGCTGCTGGACTTTCATGAATGAGGTCTGTTTCTTAGATCTGGGGCGGGCAGTGAGAACATCCCCTGGAGTTTGGTTCACTTGTCTCTGGGCATCGTGACCTCAATCAGCCATGCCAATGCTCACTGTGGCAGCAACTGGATCCTATAAGGTCACATCAAGCCCTCTGCCTCCTCCAGGAAGCCTTCCCAAATCCTCCAACCCACACCACTCTCTTCCTTCCCAGAGATTCCAAGCCAGCTCCTGCTCATACTCTGTCCTGCATTGGACTCTTACTGTTCTCTGAGTGGTTCTGCCACTTATCAATATCCCAGGTGGAGAGCTTTGGAAGGAAGGTCTAAAACACCTCCTTCTTTACCTCGCTGACAGCCCTGTCCTGGGATGGTTCAGGAGACTTCTGAGACTGCTGGATGTGTAGGAGGACAGGAACGGGGGCATGCAGGAGAGGCAGAGCAGGTCCTGGCTGTGCTCCTCAAAATCCAGGCTGCAAAGAAGCTGCAAAGCAGGAGCATGCCCCACAATGAGGCCCAAAGCATGTTGGGACCACTCTGTGGTCTCAATAATGCAAACATCTCCTATGTGTAGAGGGTCTCATAGATTCAGAAGATCTCCCCTACCCTTGCAGCTATTTGGCAAAATGGGCTTGATTACTTCTTACCTGCAGAAGAGATAGCCACGTATCCAGATGTTCAAAAGAGGAGGTGGAATTCCCAAAGGCACAGAGGAACCAAAGTCAAACACCCCAACTAGAAGCTCCAGTTCCAACCTCTAGCCTTTTAATCTCTGTCTCTGACTTTCACAGAGGTGGAGTGGAAGGTGGGGTAGGAACAGAGCAGTGAGTGAACACCCACCCACAGCCTCTCTGTGCTTACTTCAACTTTCCCTGCTAGAGAAAGGGGCAAACAAAGAAGGAGGCAGAGCGGATAAGCAAAACTGAAACTGTATTGGGTCTACTCCTCATCGTCTGTGGTGGATGATACCTCGAAGATCTGGGGGGCTGGGCAGAAGTGAGTGCAGACCTGGTGTTCCTCCACCCTGCTACCCCAGCCCTGGCTTCAGACACCCCATGAACTCCTTTCCCATGCTCCTTCCCGGTATCTCAAGGAGACACATGATCTGAGCATCTCTAGAGCTTCCCCACCTCCAGAAAAAAGCCTAGGAGAAAGGTTGGAGCAAGTAGTGACACTGGCTAGAACCCATGGTCTAGCTCCAAAGAAGAAATGTCTGGTCCACCCCAGCCTGCAGTAAATCTTTTCGGTCTGTTCCTGAGGGAGGGAGAGAGAGTAGGGCAGGAAGGAGCGCACAGAGAGTGAGGCAAGACAAGCGTTTTCTGATCACGCCTCCTTTATTTTTCTTTGAAGAAAAAAACCCCCACTCCTATATAGGGTTTAGGGCGAGAAACTGACAGGGTTGGTTGCTAGGAAACAGGGTCAAAGCTAGGGTAAAGAAGGAAACAAACTAAAGTTTTTAGCACTGCACGTGAAGGGCCGATACCACCCTGCCTGTAGGCGATTGATCTTTGTTTTTCTGGCTTCTCCTGATAGGGAGTGCGCTCCTCTGCCTATTTTTGTAACTCCCCAGGGGAGTGACATTACCGGCTAGTAAATGGCCTAGCGGAGCAGCTGAATCTTTGCAGCTTCCCACAGGGAAACTGAGGCTCAGAGGGGGACAGGGCCCCGCCAAATGTTACAAGGCAAGACAAGGGACCGAAAATAGATGTTTGGATTTCAACTTAGGATTTTTGTTTTTGTTTTGTTTTTTTTGTTTTTTTAATACAAAGCATCTTGTCAGGTTGTTCCCAAATCAATAGCTAGTAAATATATTCATCTCTATACCTTGCCCATTCCCCACATGTTTCTGGGTACTGGGCCATGTGCTGAGAACCTGGGAGACCTAGGGCTAATAGGGGGCCTGCTTCCTCAGTGGCCGGGCAGGACCTACTTGGTGTTCAGTTACCACACTCCGGGTTGACGACTATAAGGAGAATGTGCCTCAGTAGAGCTACAGGCAGAGCACAGTGGGATATGGGAAGGGAGAGATAGACAAATGGAAGATTTTCCTTATCTTACCTTATCATTTCCAAAAGGTTTATGGTGACTGTGAGGCTCAGAGTCCCCAAAGGCTTCCAGGGCATGGTCATGACCTTGAAGGGTGAACAAGATCCAAAGGAGGATAATATGAGAGCAGGCATTCCAGAAGGAGGAAGCAGGTTCTGCAAAGATACGGGACACGTGTGAGGCCTGGCAAAGCCCGAGGTGGCTGGAATGGAGGGGTGGTGGGTGATGCATAGTATGGTGGGCTCTCTTGAGACTCCCTATTTGCCAGCTGGTCCACTGAGGGCACCGTTATAGAGAGGTCTGCTCCTCCAGATGCTGATCTCTTTGGTCTTGGTCACTGTGTTCTCATGATGCTTCTGGTAACAAACCTCAGAATTCAGTGACTTGAAATAATAAGCATTGAACTTACTATTCTGTGGGTCAGCAATTTCAGCTGGGCTCCGCTAGGTGGTTTTTTGGGTCTCAGTGGGGCTTGCTCACATCCTGGAGGTGGACTGGCTCTTGGCTACCTAGGCTGGACTTGGCTGGGCAGGGGCTCTCCAAATGTCTCCTATCCTCCAGCAGGCTAGCTTGGGCATGTTCTCACCTGGATGGCAGATCACCAGAAGGCAGGCTCCAGTGTGAAAGCCCATTAAGCATCTGCTGGAAACATGTCTGCTAACATCCTATTGACCAGGGCAAGTCACGTGGGTGGGCCCAGGGTTGAGGGATGGAGCAGGAGGGAAAGAGCAATACAAAGTTACAAGGTAAAGAGCACTGACCCACGGATGTGACCACTGCAGTCATTTCTGTCCAGCCTTAGCACAATCATCTGCACCCACCTCCCTGGAGAGGTGCAGCACAAGCCTCCAGGACCCAGGTCAGATCCTGCCTTCTCAGCGGAGCCCTCCTTGATGGCCAGGCCCTCAGACTAGCTCAACTGTGAGGAGTTAGGTGGCTGTATGTGTGTGTTTGTGCGTGTGTGGAGAATGGGATGTATTGTGTAAGCATCTGTTGGTGTACATCTGTGTGTGTATATGGGACTGTGTGGTTGTGTGAACGCATGAGTATAAGTTGTAGGTGTGCATGCATGTGTGGGTGCATTTGTGTGTGTTGCTGCTTCAACCAGATGGTGGGAAGGGAACAGGGGCTGCCGGTTTCTTTACCATCTCCATTGTGCAGGGCTGTGGAGCACAGACGTGATTCAGACAGGTCCCCAGGCCTCCAGGAGAGCCAGTTTTTTTGTGGAAGACACTCCTGCCAGCAGTGACACCCCAACACAGCAAAGACCAGGACACAAGAGCACCGGACATAAAGAGAGACCAGGTGACAGCACGGGGCCCAGCCTGGCAGCCAGGAAAGGCTTTCCAAAGAAAGTGAAGCTTGAATGGAGTCTAGAAACTGAGCAGAGGAATAAGAGGGACCAAGGCATTTAGGAAGGGGTGGGAGAATCTGTCCCCTCTGGAGGGACGAGCATGGCAAAGGCCTAGCGCTGAGAGCAGACGGGCATATTTAAGGAGTAGCTGGGACTGAGTGTGTATGTTGGAGAGAATGGGGACAAGCCTGGAGAGGTCGACAGGGATATATCACCACATGTGGGAATGAGGGATGCAGTGAAGCCGTTAGAAAGCTTGCTATGAACTGCATAGGACTGACTAGAGGCCAGAAGACAGTGTATGACAATGTCGGGGGAGAGCAGAAAGGTCTGAATCAGGCAGTGGGAGTGGAACCAAGAGAAGTGATTTAGAATCTGCGAGACGTAGTGACTGTGAAATATGTCCCCCGAAGCAAAGATGACATGGGCTCAAGGTTCAGGGGCTGGGGTAGAGGGGAAAGCATCCTCTGAAGCCCAAGAGGTGGGCAGTGCTGGCACTGGGAGACTGTCCGCTGGTTAGAAGCCAGTAAGACATGAACCAGGACAGCTTGGAAGCCAGTGTCCCCAGAGGTCGGGGTTCTGCACTCCTGGGCTGGGGCTGGACTGCACACAGGCTTTGGGGCCCTGACTCTGCATAGTACTCACCTGAGGCCCCCAGTTTCAGGATAGCGCTGCTCTTCCCTCTTGAGCAGCCTGGCACAGCCTGTGCACCGCCACCTGCTTCTTTATCTGGCACATCCCGACACGACAGCACTGCTGACAAGGAACAGGGGGACCTGAACAGCCACCAAGAAAAGGAGGCATCAAAGCACCTTCCTAGACCTGAGCTCTCTCCCCAGCTCCAAAGCCTGCTTCAGACACCCCACTCACATCTCAGGCCTAGGGGACTGACCCATCTCCGGGGGGGGGGCCCAAGTCACCTGTCCCTTCCCTGGGGAGCTTCAAAGATGGAGGTCTCGGTCCCATCTGTCACCTGGGAACCTTTGTTACCCTCTCCTCTGAGCCTCTGGCTGACTGACATTCCTGAATCCCCCCCCGCCGACCCCCACCCCGCCCAAGACGTCTTCTTGACCCTGGGCTCCTTCTAAGAACTTGTCACCAGCTACATCCACCCTGTCCCAGAGCAAGGGCTTCTCCACTTTGCCAGGGTCTCAGGTCCTCATCAGGCTTGAGTCTGGCTCAGTAGGCCGGCCATTGAGCCTCTCTTTCCTGAAGAGTTGGGTCTGTCTCTTGAACGGCTACTAAAGGCAGAGAGGCCCTTGAATCTGAAATTAAGAATTCCCTGGTGGAAAAACCACACTCTCTAGGTCTTTTCTTTCCTTCTTTTATTTACAGGCAAGAGCAACCCCTGGCTATCTAACCAGGAGACCTGAATTCCTATCATTTGACTTTGGGAAACCTCTTTGGGCTTCAACTCTAAGATGAGGCCACAAAGACTGGTCTAAGAATTTAATAAGGTAATGCATCTGAAAATGTTTAATAGTGCCTGGCACATAGTAGGTGCTAATTTTTAAAAAATTAAAAATTCAATATATTGTTAAGACGTTATCATATACCCCTGTTCCTAATGCTCAGGGAAGCACCAGAAGGGAAGATGATCGGGGGGAAGGACCTCAGAGAGTTCACAAGTGGATCCTGCTAAACATTCCTATTCCACACCCTGTAGCAAAGAACATGGGCCAGGTTAGATCTGGCCAGCAGGTGCCGAGGGCACAAGACAGGCAGCCAGGGCTCCGGGAACTGAGGCAGGAGATGGTGGCATGGTTTGGACAGCTGAGAGGAAAGATGGGTAAGGCACCCTCATAACCCCAGCACGATGCTGGCCGTGGGCCCTCCAGGGAAGCCTCTCCTCTGGAAGAAGAGGCTTTGGTCTATGTGTACCGATTCTCTTCATGGATCACACAGTCCTGCACTGCAGGATCTGGCCCAGGTCTCCGTGGGCCCAGGATGGTGGAACAGCATGGCTGAGGGCCTCTTGGGCATCCTGGAGCCCCTGCTACCACAGACCCATCTAGGAAATGCCAGCTCTTTTGCTGCTGGAATTGGGAGCCTGGCGAAGTCAGGCCCGGGAACCTGGGGACATAGAAACTACATGTGGACGAGAGGGTGGCTGGAGTGTGAATCTTTTCCTTCACCTGCAGAAGCAAGCCTTAGAATTGCTGGGCAGGGGGAGAAAGGCGGGTCAAGATGCAGGGAGGGGAGTGGAGAACCAGAAAAAGGCAAAGCACCCCTGGGCTCCTGATGGCAGGGGCCTGCACGTCGCTTCTTTCCCAGAACACAGCCAGAGCCTGGCCCAGTGGAATGAATGTTGATCAAATTGATTTGATACAAGAAATCTAGAATGAGATACAGTCGCAGAGACAGGGGTGATAGAGAAGCCAAGAGAGGAAAAGACATTCATGCTCAGGGATAAAACCCTAGAGGTAATGGAAATGGAGAAGAGAGAGAGGGGAAAAAGAAAACTGAGCAGAGACAGAGAAGGAGAGAGAGAAGATAGTGTCTTCACCAAGTCCCAAAATAGCAGCTGCTGGTGCCGGCAGCCTGCCCTGAGATGGCCCCTTAATTGGGGCTGAATTCAGCATTCTCTGAGCCCAGCATGGATGTCACAGGACGGTGTGTGCTGGGCCAAGGTTGTCAGAAAAGGCCCAGCTGGAGCTGGAATGTGTACAGAGTGTGTGGCTTCCTGCCCTGAGCTCCCCACACCCCTCTAACTCCCATCCTATACACCGGCCCAGTCCAGGGATGTGGCTCTGAGGGAAGGTGACAGCTCTGGGGAGGGCAGGGTCTCTCCTGCTCCCCGGGGGAGCAGGAAGGGGGTCTGGGCTAAGGAGCAAGGAGAGGAGTGGATGATCCTTGCGTTTGGGGAAGAGCCCATGGTTGGACAGTTGGGTACTTAGTGCTATTATTTTAGGGCCAAGTTACACTGTCACATAACTCTCTTAACAGGCTGATTTGTCTGCCCACGTCCTCTCTTTCAGATGCCAGCACCCAGCTGTGTGGCCCAAGAAGCCATAATTTAAGGCACCACCTCCTCTCCAACCCATTCCCCTGTTGTTTCTGAAGAAGGGCTGGACCTGCGTCTTAAGAGAGCACAGCCTCTATCCAGCCAGTTATTCAAGGAGGTCTGGCTGGGCTCCATTTCCCCTTAGGATAAAATGAACGCACCTGCTGTTCCCCACGCCATGAGGAATTTTCGTTAGATGTCAAGAATTTTCCAGCAGCATGAAATCAAGACTAGCATACAGGATGGATGAGTGTATGACCACCACCTCACCGCCCTGCTATATCACATGGGAAATTCAAAACCTTTTCCACAGACTAATACCACGTCTGTGCTTGTGATGCTCAGTCCTGGGTTAATTTAAAAATATTAATTGGCAATTAGTTGGAAAGTGCCCCCAGACCCAAAAGAAGAAAGACAGAGAATTAGTATTTACATGCCAGGCTCCATGCTAAATAGTTTCCCTTATGTTGTGCCATTTAATCCTCACAAGAGACCTGGGATGTTTTTATTATCATTTCTGCTTCTGGATATGGAAAGAGATTAGATAATTTGCCCAAGGTCACTTAGCTGGTTGGTGGAAGAGCTGAGGCCCAAACCCTGGTCGGCTTGCCTTCAAAGCCTATTTTACTCTGCCAGGTGACCCAAAGACATCAGGGAAGCCTTGCTTCTAGATGCAAGGCTGAGAACTGTCATAGAGAGTGGAGTGAGTAGTCTCTTAGGAGACTTGAGGGAAATTGATATGCAAGGCAGCTCTACTCTTGATTGGCCTTCATCTATGTAGTCAGATGGTGGGCAGAAATGTCATCAGGAAGCCTAACCCCAAGAGGCCAAGACTTTAGAGCTATCATAGCTTGGGTTCACCTGGAAGCAGACTCTGGGATGATTAGTATGCAGAAAATTTATTGGAGAGCGTTCTCAGGGCTGATGCTTGTGGGCGAGGAAAGGGGGCAGGATTGGGCAGCGGGAGACAGTGGTCTGCCAGCATAGTCTCAGCAAAGGCTAAGACTCAGTTGATTCTGCAGGATCCTGGAAGCTGGGATGATCCTTCAGAGCTGTCTTGAGTTGGGATGAGGAAGCTGGACCTTTACTCTCTGTTATTGGCCAGTCATTGGGTGCTGACTGCCCTGGGAAGTGGCTTTGACCTTGGACAAGGGCGCTTGCTTCAGATACTTCCCATAGAGAGTGGGCAGATGAGGGCTGTCAAACAGCTACCTCCCAGCAGCTGGGAGAGTAACCTGTAGGGGCCATCTGGGTGGTACAGCACAGCATCCCTGACAAGGTTTCTCCAGGACAGGTGGCTGGGGAAGGCCAATCTCAGGATAGACAGAAACATCATACATAATATAGACCAGGGATGAGGATTCCCTAGGGGAAGGGTCTTACAGGTTATGAGAGAAAGGAATGGAGATAGGCTGAAGTGTTCTGGAGAACACCCTGAAGTTTGCCTCTGCCTCCTGTAGCTACAACGTCAGACAGAAAAAGTGCCCAGGACATCAAAGCTGAGGACAGAGTCACCCCCTGGCTAACATGTTCCCCAGAAAGACCCTACATGTCTAGCTCTGAGTGGAGCTACACTGGGCGGCAGGAAAAGAGGGAGAAAATGGAAGGACAAGTTGGTCCTGTCTCAAGGCAGTCACATTCTGGCTGGGGGTGCAGCTTCATATGTGGGAGCAGGCAGATAGAAGCACACGGTGTGCTCCCAGGCTGTCTTGGATGGTTCTGCCAGCTCTTAGGGTAAATTAATTCAGAGAAGGAAGCCAGCAAGGTGGGAAAGTCAAAGAGAGATCCTCAGAACAGAAGGAACTTACGATGAGCCTTGAATAATGGAGAGGAGTCAGACAAAACAGGGATCTGCACTTCTGAAGTGTCCTCTCACTACCCTGCTCTGCACTGTGGGGGAAGGGCGACATTACTCATCCAAGGTTGGTTTGTCTCCAGATTTAGGGGTGACCCAGAGAAGCACCCAGTCTATTCTTGCATTTATAAACACTCTGACATCCCAGAAACCCTGGGTCTGTCCATGGTTATGAATGCCAGAGTGCTTGTCCAAGCCTTACCTTGGGAGGACCAAGTCTGCAGAATTTCAGTTTCTCCTTCTGCAAGAAAGTGGCAAGGTGAGCCTCGTCATGTAGGGTTTATGCACAGAGGCTGCAGCCAATGCCAGGAGATCTGCCCCTGGACACTCAGGCCCTGCCTTACCTTCACTGGGCAGAGCAGGACAGGACAAACACGCCTTTCCAGTCATAAACGGAGCCCAAGGGCTACCACCTGATTCATGTTTATGAGCAAAGTATAATAGGGGCAATTTAAAGGTGTGCCCTCACCGGAGCTCATTTTTGATAATGGAATCAGTCTGTGTCTTGATTGTAGTGATGGTAATACTGATTTACACATATGATAAACATATGTAACCATACATATACACATACAAAAATGAGTGTATGCAAAACTGGTTGAAATCGAGTAAGGTCTGTAGTCTAGTTAATTAGCATAATACATGTGCTAATGTCAAGTTCCTAGTGTTGAAATTGCTATGGTTATCCCTGGATTACTTCATACCATTGGGGAAAGCTGGGTGATGAGTACTTGGGACATTTTTGTATTAATTTTGCAACTTCCTGGAGACTATAGTTATTTTAAAATTTTAAACTAAAAAATTGTACCTAGTGACAGGTCCTGCTTAAAAACTGTCTCTTCTTTAGCCATGTGTATCCTTTGGGGCCCAACTCAAGTTTTTTCTTCCCCGGGAAGATCACCCATGCCCGCTTCTTGGTTTCTATCGCACTTACATTGTGAACACACAGCAGGTGTCAGTCCCATATGGTTTCATGTATCTCTTTTGCCTCCCCAATGATACTGAGAGTTCTTTGGGGTTAGGGCTGTATCTTCTGGGTCTTCTATCTCCTTCTTGGATCCTAAGGATACACAACCAGGGCTCAACAATTCCTTGGTGTCAGACTCATAAATATATTTTGCCCTCGGGACCCACACTTTTTCAAGCCCTGAATTGCCTCCTTCATTCCAGAGCTCCTAGTAGGTCCAGCTCTGTGGCAGCCTGTCTCCAACAACCATGTGAGGAGGTGGGAGAACACCGGACATGGAGCAAGGGAGCCATGCACCATGGCTACCACTTAGTGAATATCCACATCATAATAACACTTACCATCTTCACAACAACCCTGCAAACAGGGAGCTGCACCCGCATTTTACACAGGGGAACAGACACACAGTAGCAAGGGGTTAGTAACAGAATTGCAAACCTAGCTCTGTTTCCCAGCCTTGCCACACATAAATAGGGTAAACTTGGGCCAGATTCTTAATCTCTCTGATCTTCAATTTACCCACCTGTAAAATTGGAAGAATAATACCTTCATCACAGAGCTTTTGTGAGAGGTAAAGAAATAACTTTCATAGCATTTGCTATTCTACGGCTTCCTCAAAGGACCAGACCTGGGGTATTCATTTTGTGTTTGTTGAAGTAATTGGTGAATGAATTAATGGTTGAAAGAATAAACAAATGCTTGCAAAGTGCCCTCTCAGTTCTGAGCACAGGGTGGAACTCTAAATGTTAGTTCCTCCCTACTTTCCTCTTCATTCCAGCCCAGGCTTTTCTGGCATGAGTTGCCATCCAAACAATGCCAGGACAGTGGAAAAGCTGCCAGTCCCTTCTGGTTCCAAAGGAAGGAAAATGTATCCTATTCAATTTGGGGAGTTTGAGCATGGTAGGAGACATGGGGATCCCTCGGCTCCTAAACTCGTTCTCACGCCTGTGGCCAGGCAGGCCCGGGGAAGATGGGGCAAACCAGCAGCCTGGGTGGGGGCACTCAGGGGTGGGGCCACATTTCCAGGGTGTCTAGAGAGTGGGCTCTAAGGACTGGGCCTGCAGCCCCATTGTCCTCCCACAAAGTAAGCTCGCATGGAGATGTCGGGGATCTAGGGAGGGCTGTGAAACACCCACCTCGGGAGGCCCGTGTGCCTATCCCTCACATAGAATCCTAGAATCCAAATTTGTCAGGGTGTGAGAAACCCAGGTTCGGAAGGCTGATTCCTCTCCAGGTAGGGACAGGTCTAGGCTTGAACCACTGCGCCCTTCCCCAGGGTACTGGAGGCTAACTACTTCCTTGGTGTGATCATTCACTGCTGGTCCTGGTGGGAAGGGAAAGACAGGCCATTCCAGCATTTCTGGGATCCAGGCTTGCCTGAGTCAAGCTGAAAGAGCAGTGGGATGGTAGCTTTATAACCGAAGGTTCCGTGGCCAGTTGTTTTCATGTTAATGCCTGGGATAGAATCTTGCATTTTGAAGAGTTCAGACTGATAGGTAAAACCCTTGGGGAGGAGTAAATCAGCCACAGAATTCATACTAAGGTGTAAATGATTGACAAGCTAAGTTCTTCCTTGTCTGAACAATGCGTGGCCTACTGGCTCCAAATACACACCTCCGAGAGGCTATCTTCAGTTCTTGCCTCCAGAGCTGTCTGATCAGATGGATGGGCAGTAATCCCTAATGCTCCCTCTCCCCTAGGCTCCAGCCTCCCATCTGCTTTCTAGCCCCAGGAGGCCACTTCAGTATAGGCTATTGGATTTAACCCACATGCCCTTGGTTTGACATAATCTCCCCCACTCTGTCCCAGCAGGGATGGGAAATGCAACCAGCTGTACAGGCCCCACCCCCTCTGCTTATTCCTAATTTCAAGGCTGAAAAGAATACTTTACACTTTTAAGGCCCTGCCCATAAATCCTCCCCTGTGGTTGAACATGTATGGATTAATAGTCCCATATTTTAAAAAAATTGTAAGTAGGCTTCACACCCAGCATAGAGCCAAACATAGGGCTTGAACTCACAACCCTGAGATCAAAACCTGAGTTGAAATCAAGAGTCAGAGTCTTAACCGACTGAGCCACCCAGACACCCAATGGTCCCATTTTAAAGACAAGGAAATTAAGCATCTGCAGGTAATGGTAAAGGGACTTGCCTAAGGTCACACAGCGAGACAGCTGGCAAGACTGAGTGTAAATCCTGGGGCTCCCAATTTCTGTTCCTGCCCCTGCCAACCCTCCAGAGTCTGCCAGCGAACACCAGCTGCAGCGGCTTCCTCAGCCTTGTCCTCAGCCTCCAGTTCTTCCAGCTTGGACATGGGTGTCTGTTTTCAGGAAGAAACAAGGCTTGTTCTCAGGAAGCTCGCGAGGGTGGGCAGACATGAGTGTGCATGAGGGAGCGAGGAGAGGCAGCCAGGCAGGGCTAAGGGGCTTGGAGCATGGAGACCAGCTCCCGCAGAGGAGTGTCAGTGAGGCATGGGTTTCTAGGGGATGGGGCATGTGAGAGCCAGTGAGGATTGCATGTCAGTCGACACTTCGGGCGACATTTGCTCTTTCCGTCATCTCACAGCCCCTTACTTAACAGAGTCCTTCAGACACGCAGTGCCCCTAGTCAGGCTCGGTGCTTCTATCACCAAAGGCCAGGTCTACTAGCTGCCCCCACATCCACTTCTAAAGACCGGTCTCCAGAGGGAGTCTGGACCCCATCCTCACATTCACCGCCCCCCTCCCCCTTCCTTGGCACCACAACCTAAGCCTTGCCTGTGTACTAGAGCACATTCTAATAGTAGCAGCCTGCCCCAAAGACTCCCAAAGTCCCCAAGGGCCTTGATAAGACACGACAAGCTGGATGAGAGGAACGGGGTTAGTTTGTGTCAAACCCTCTGATCTTGCCCCTAGGGGTCACCATTTTTCCTAAAATGTCTATGGGGTGAAGGCTCAGGCTAGTACTAAAATGAAATTCAGTCTCTGGACAGAGTCAGGACCTAGTTGTAGGAGTTGGGGTTAGAAGGTGTCCCAAACAGTGACACAAATCTGGTCTCTTTGTTTTTGAAAAGCAGGAAAAGACATAGAGCCCTATCCACGTGGCTTTGCGGGGAGCGCTTCTCTTTCGCCTTCCTCCCTGGGGACCCAGTCCTCTGCCCAGTGCAGGGGGAGGTGGAAGAGGCAAAGATCCCATTCCAAGGGGCTGCAGGCTCAAGGAATGGGCTCAGCCTCACGCCAGAAACACTTTCCAAGGACGTTAGTTTCCTATGGCTGCTGTACCAAATTGTCATGAATTTGGTAGCTTAAAACAACACAAATTTATTTTCTTACACTTTTGGAGATCGGAATCTCACAGGGCTAAAATTAACGTGTTGACAGGGCTGCATTCCCTTCTGGAGGCTTGAGCAGAGTATCTGTTTCCTTGTCTTCTCCAACTTCTAGAGGCTGCTTGTTATCTTTGGCTCATGCCCCGCCTCCAATTTCAAACCAGCAATGCTGGTTGTGAGTTTCTAATGTATCTGGCTGGTAGATTGACTCATCTGACTCCCACTTCCACCTTTAAGGACCGTTGTGATGACACTGTGACAACCTGGAGAATCCTCGGTAATCTCTCTATTTTAAGATCAGCTGATTAGCAACCTTAATTCCATCTGCAGATTTAATCCTCCTTTTCCATATTATCATACTATATTCACAGGTTCCAGAGATTAAGACATGGACATCTTTGAGAGGTGGGGGGCGGGGGGGGGCGGCCACACCAACTCAAAGAAAGCATAGTACACACAGGGAGGTGGGGAGGTCTCGGGCTCCCTTTGGGAGCTGGAGACTTGGGGTCTCATTCTGGCTTGCCCACTCACTGGTGTTTGGCCTTTTCCCTCTTGGGCCTCAGCATACTCTTCTATATTCAAGGAAGATGAACTAGATGATGGCTGTACTAACTAGTGTGAAGCTGGGCTCTAAAACATAGACCCCCAGCAATATTTCAGTGGCTTTAAGAAAGACAGCCATATACATCAATCCAAGATGAACATCCCGGTGCATGGGGGCTCCGCTGTATATGGTCATTTAGGGATTGAGATTCTTTCTCTGTCATGCCTTGGGGCCTTGCTATTCAAAGTGTGCTTCTTGGGGTGCCTGGGTGGCTCAGTCAGCTAAGCGGCCGACTTCAGCCTAGGTCATGATCTCACCGTTCCAGAGTTTGAGTCCCACATTGCACTCTGCTGACAGCTCAGAGCCTGGAGCCTGTTTTGGATTCTGTCTCTCTCTCTCTCTCTCTCTCTCTGCCCCTTCCCCACTCACACTCTTTCTCTCTCAAAAATAAACATTAAAAAAAAGAAAAAGAAAAGAAAAGAAAAATACATCCGCCACTGGTGAGAGTTTGGTCCCGTGATCAAACTTAGTTGCAAAGGGGGTTGGGAAATGTAGTCTCTAGCGGAGCAGCCACACGGCTAACTACAGTTCTACCACTGTGGAAGAGGAGGAGGAAAGATTTTGATATATAACTAGCAATCCCTACGATAATTGCTTTGCTGTCTTCTATTTTATAGGAACAATGATTTCTTGCATCTGTCCCAAATCGCAGGCCTCATCTGATAAGCTGAATGCACCCCAGAGGGGTGTCCTCATGCATTTCAACTCAGCTCTAGCCTCAATCCCCAGTTTCCTGGGCACCCCTGATGGTAGTCTTGATATCAAGGTCATTTTCCAATTTGGAAAGAAGGTGAGCCAAGGGGAGAGTTCCTTGGTTTTACAAAGCCTGGGCCTACCTAAGTTTGAGTAAGCAAAGGTGGGGGTGGAGAAGGCCATGTTTAGGAAATCAGATCTGCCCCATAAAATGCTGGATGTTTTCAAGATATCCTAGGGAGAGCGGGGTGGGGGACACACTTGTTACCACCCCTCCCTCTCCATCAATATCATCAGTACCAACATTAAAATTTTTTAAGTGTTTATTTATTTTGAGAGAGAGAGCATGAGTGGGAGAGGGACAAGAGAGAGGGAGACAGAGGATCTGAAGTGGGCTCCAAGCATACAGCAAAGGGGCTCAAACTCCCAAACTGTGAGATATGACCTAAGCTGAGGTTGGACGCTCAACCAACTGAGCCATCCAGGCACCCCAGCACCTACATTGTTTGAGGCTTCACTGTGTTCTGCTCCCTGAGTTGTATGCCTAATGAGGTGGCTCCAATTGCTGAAGATTCAGGAAATACTCAAGCCTTAGGTGGGAAAAATGGGGAAATAACTGTCCATTCTCCCCTCCCTCCCTGCACTTGTTCTGGAAGCCTCTTAGGGTGAGGTGAGAGGCCTCCTTCATCCTGGGCATGGCCCAGGGGAGGGACAATCGGCCTCCTCTACGGGTCCAGAAGCCAAGTGGGTGTGTTTCTTTGTTCTCTCTCCTTTGTCACACTGAGCCCCTCAGTTCAGATTTTCTGATGGTGTCATAGGTGTTCTGGAATTTCTCAGATGCCCGTGTTGGCTGAGCCTCCTGCAGAAACACCGTCCTGAGACAGGCTTGGCTCCAGCCTTGACTTCTGCAGGGGAACGGTGAAGAACATGCCTCCTGCATTTTCCATGGCTGTTGGGGAAGATGCTGCCTGTCGTGCAGCTCAATGTCCCTTACGTAATGGCTCCTGTGATAAATTCCGTTTCGAATTTAATGCCAGGGTCATGTTTATGTCTCCTGAAAAACTGGCCTTTTGTTCTGGCGGGGAGAACACTATATCCCTGTGGTTCCACTTTGGTCTGAGCTGCCAGGAACCTCGGAGCTAAATTTAATGATTAATTGCAACACCTCAATATTTTCAGTGTAGGATGTAGTTTTTGCTTCTTTCTCCATTTGCTAGAGTTTCTCAAGGGGAGATCTGAGGATGCCTGGGACAGCATCAGCTTGCTGAAGTGCACCTTACAGTCCAATCTCAGGCCCACAGGACCAGAGTCCTGGCAGGTGCAGTAGGGCTGGGAGGAACGTCTTATGCATCCCAAGTCAGTTCTCAGAGAAGCCGAAGAGAGAGACCTGCTGCACTGAATCCTATTGATCCTTATCTCAAACACATCTACTGAAGGTAGGCTCTCCCCAAAACCACCTCAGAATGTGCTTGGAGGTGGGAGGATTTTGAATAATAAATAAAGCCTGCCCTGGAATACTAAGCAGCTGTGAAAGTGAATGAGGAAACAATAAGAAATAAAAAGATATTTCATCAGGTGAAAAAAGAAAGGAACACAACAGCATGGATAGAATACTAACTTATTTTTGGTAAGTTTATTTATTTATTTTCAGAGAGAGAGTGTGTGAGCAGGAGAGGGGCAGAGAGAGAGAGAGAGAGAGAGAGAGAGACAGAGAGAATCTCAAGCAAGTGCTGTGCTGTCAAAACAGAGCTGGACTCAGGATTCGAACTCACAAAACCATGAGATCATGACCTGAGCCTAAATCAAGAGTCAGAAGCTTACCTGACCTAGCCACCCAGGCACCCCTAGAATACTAACTTTTGTGATCAATAGGGGGAAATACGAATGCATATTTGGTTTTGCTCATATAAACATAAGGGGGCTCTGGAAGGCTTTGTAAGAAATTAGTAACCTTGGCAGGGATGAGGTGGTAAAAACTGGGTCTTAGTTGGGAATGAAAGGAAAGTGTTCACTACATAGCTTTAATATTTTTTCCTTTTTGAACCATATGAAGATATAAAGATTCAAAAAAATTTAAATATACGTATCTGTGCTCAAACGACACTGCTCTCTTACAACCATGTTACCTGTTTCATTAAGACAGGCATTTGGAACCACAGAATTTCCTCTGTGAACCTCACACAACAGCTTCCCCAGTCAGCTTCCCCACAGAGGGGCCCCTGGGACTCACGTCTTTGGACAGAGCTGGCTACACACTCAGACGAGTGGAAAATGGGCTGAGGGAAGGAGAGTGAAAATGCTCCCCCAATTCTAAGAACATTCAACGGTCAGGTTCAGGAGTGTTCTGCCATCATTTTTGCCTGTCCAAGGGGGACTCTTACTAAGGCAGGCTCTGATGCCATTAAATATCATAAGACCAATCAGAGTTTGGGAATGGAAGCTTCGGATTCTGACCTTGCCTTGGGTCTGGGTCTACACTTGGGACTATTACTGGTTTGGCAAAATGTGGTTTGAAGGCAGTAGGTTGTAGGAAGTGGAATAAATCAGATGAGAAGGAAAAGAGAGAGAGAATTAGTGATCAGAGGACAAGACTGGGGAGGGGGGATGGCAGTACGTCCCCAGAACCCTGTTGCTGAAAGAACAACCCACTTTGGGATCCCCATATGAAAGCTGGCTGAGCATTATCTTCAGGGCTCCTGGCTTTGTCCTTGGCTCCAATTTCTCTCTGGAACTCTGGGTAGAATGCCCACCCTTTGCCAGGTTTTGCCTTGAATGAGCTGAGACCTCCAGGTCTGAGCTCATACTGTTTTAGAATGGGAAGAAGCATAGAGCTCATCCAGTCTGGCCCCTTCATTTTGTGGAGAAGGTCAAAGTCCCAAGCATGGAGAGTGACTTATCCAAGGCTGCACAGCTGGGACCTAGAATTACCATCAGGAGTGAGGGACTGGGGCTCCCCTGGGACATTCACAGACCCAGGGATCTCGCCAGCAAATCAGGAAAGGTGGCCTTTCTCTTCCTTATCAGACAGTTTAGACTCTTGGGGTCTTTATTCTCAGGTCACAGTCAGGGGCTGCCCCAAAGTGAGAGGCTGGCCCATGCGATGGGGGAGATAATGGAGAAAAAACACTCAAAAAAAGCTACAGGTGGGCAGACACATTCGTCTGGAGCCATTAGGATGGCAAGTCAAGGAGATAGAGATGTTTCAGGAAGACTGTCCCTAAAAGGGAAGCAGAGAAGCATAAATGATGAGTTAACACCCCGATAAACCCTGACCTGATATTTCAGTGTTCTAGCTGCAGGCGTAAATGCCGGGCATGTGACGGAGGGATGGATGGTGTGCTTGGAATGATGGAGCACTCCAGCCTCTCTCCCATCTCTTCCATGAACCTGGCGCTGTTTCATGCTCAGTACCAATAACAAGGATGTGTCCTGGAATGAAAGATGGCTCAGGAGTGACAGGATCAACCTGTCTCTATTATATCTTTTCTGACAATGGAGTGCTGCTGCGGCTGCCTTGGAGCCAGAGAAGGTCATGGTCTGGCTCCTGGTGGCCAGAGAGACCTCTGGACATGGGCCTCCTCTCCCACCACACTGAGCCCACCCAGGATGCAGCCCTTCCTCTAATCTTCCAAGTCATTTCTTCTCATCCTGCGAAGGTCAGGTTCAAGCTCTGGCTCATCTAAAAAGCCTACACTGTCTACTCTGGCCTGCCACCAAATTCTTCCTTCCCTCACTCCTGTGCACTTACCACCTATCACCTCAAGTTAATGCCTGGATATTTCACTTACATGTGATTGCTTCATATTCCCAATAAATTGCTTCAATTCCCAATAAAAACTTCACAGTGAGTCCCTACCCCACCTATGCATAGCACAGAGTAGATGCTCAATAAATGGGAACCGAATGACTATCTTGAATTGGAGGATGAGTCTCTTCTCTCCTGCCAATCTAGAAGCTCACCTGGCATAAAGAAGCCACTTTCTCTGCCCACCTGGTTGCCTGGTACAGAGTACCAGCACAGGACATGGGGAGGATGGAAGCCAATAAAGCTGGTCAGTTCAGCCTTTCCAGCGAAGCCTGGCCCCAGGTGTGGGTGCCTGAGTGCTCTCATTCTTCTTGCATGAATCTCCCCATAGATCCCAGGAATCCCATTTTCCACAAAAGCTCAGACAGACTCTTTCCATACGGCATTTGGGCTTCCCTCTATCACAGCATCTAGAGAGCTGGGGGCCAGGTGGCCTGCTGTTTCCTCTGTAGGCTCAAGGAGTGGCCACCATGCCCACTCTGCTTCTGATTTGACCAAGGGACAGCAGCACAGAAGGAGAAAAAGAGGTCACCAGGAGATGTCAGGTTCAAGTATTGGGACATGCACTTCCACGGAGCCTGGCTGACTCCTACTCTCCAAGCTCTGGCCTGCAGGTAGCCCTGAGCCCCCTTCCCTCTGTCCCCTTCCCCAGTGCCATTCACCTCCACCTACACAGACTTCTCATGTGATAACAAAGCCATTCTTATTCCTATAGATCTTGAAGAGGGGGGTCAGGTATATCCAAGCCTGCCCAGGAGGCATACATGTGTTCTTGGGCCAAGGAGATGATGTCACACGCAGGCCAATGCTTAAGCACCCTCCTCTCCAGGAAGTTCATCCTTGTATCTGACCCAAATCTCTTTCAGTGCAGTCGAAGCCCAATTTGCTCACTGTCCTCCACAGAGCTTGGCTCCTATCCTTGAGCTCATTCCCTCACTTCCTCTCTGCCGGCTGTGCAGCAAGGATGGGGTCATCCTGTGACCTCGCTTTAAATCTCAGAGCCTGGGGAATGGCTTTTATCATCCCCGCCGGTTGGTTCCATCTGTCTTAATTACATTTTCGATTTTGTCACTTACCGTCACTTCGTATTTCCTTCGGTGGCTGAGCGTGCCCACGAGGACCTGGCAGGGGGTGTGTGGGGGGGTCCCTGCCTTCCCAGCCACTCAGCAGTTCCCGGCTCCGTCACTCAGGACTGGCAAATTGCTGGCACCTGCCCCGGGGCTCGCTGCAGAGCAGGCTGAATAAAATCGCTGCCCTCACCCTCCACCCCAACTAAACAGCCTTGGCTGTGGCCCAAGGCTCTGATCCAGGACGTCCCTGCTGCCAACTCCTCCAGCCAGCTGCCTGCTCGCCTGCCTGCTGCCTGCCCGTGGGTTTCAGGGTGACCTGGGGCTAGTCTCCAAAGCACCGCAGGAAGCTGAGAGTCCACCAGGATGCCCTGGGCTGGGCACCTGCTCAACTGGCCTCTTGCCTGGCTCCATCTTTTTCTGAACTTGCTGAGAATCAAGGCAGCTCATTTTACCTGCGTGCCTGTATACCTTCTTCTCCCAGAGGGAAAAAAAGAATCTACACAAGTTTGGAGGAAGAGTAAATAGAGGGCCCAGAAGTAAAATGGTTTTCAGGGCTAAGTATGATATAAATGAGGAAATTACGCTTCTATTCTGATAGCTTTTCATTACGGTTTATTATCCAGGGAACTAATGAGATTGAGCTCATACACAGGGTCAGTTAACTCCACACTCTTTCCCCACCAAAAACTGAGTCCAGACCCCAGTCCCAGACTGAGCCTTATCACTGGCCTAAGACTGGGCTGTGGTCCTTGTCATAGACTAAGTTGTGACTCTGGCCCCAGGCTGAGCACAACCCCAGTCATAGATTGGCCCCTTCCCCAGTTTTAATTTCCCATCCTTGCCTTGAACTATCCCTTCATCCTGAACTGTCCTGGCCTGGGCTCTAAATAAGCCCTGACCCTGGCCTGTCCCCAACACCCCAAACACACACTCTTCACAAAGGTGGGTGAAGAGAGAGTGGCTGATTGGGAGGGGCCCAACCCCAGTGCTTGGCTTGCAGGTTTCTGTATGCATCCTTGTGCCAGGGCTGCAGGCTGAATACAGGCATCCCTGTGTGAAGGCTGAATGCAGTGTGCCTTCCTAGGGAGGAGCTGCAGTGGGGAAAGGCAGGCTAGAACGAGATGCTACTTCATGACCTCAAGGCCATGTCTTGAGTGTGTCCATTCCCATCCCTGTCTCTAGAGTCTTGAAGCTAAGATCTTAGAGACACTAGTCTCTCCCTTTGGAATAAAGTGAAGCCCCTTTCCCTTCTTACCCCTGAGGCCTCCCTCCTTCCTGATCTCCATCCTGCTCCAGGATGCAAGTCAGCTCTCCTGGTGGGGTGGGCATCTCCCCTCTCTCCTCTTGCTCCTTGAGCTCAGAGAGCCGCTCCCTGGTTGGTGCGACTGTGGGGAAAGGAGAGAAAAATGGCCTCCCCTGCAAAGCCTTTCTTTTTCTCTCCATCTCCAGCTTTGCTTCCTCCAAGAAGTCTTCTCTAACACCCCATCCTCTCTGAGCACTCTCCAACCTCCCTCAAACTCAATGGCCTGCACTTGGCACCAGTTGCCACAGTGTTTTGTCTGTCGTGCTTTGTCTGTCGTGCTTTGTCTGTCGATGGAGTATGTATGGTCACACTCCTGACAGCCAGGCTGATTTGATACCCCAGGCACATCAACACTACACATTCTGGAAGTGACATCGCTGAGGCCTCATTTGACACTTGACGGTGCTGGTTCAGGACACAGGCTCTGCTGCTGAAACAGTGACTAAAACAAGATAGAAGTTTATTTCTGGCCCATGCCAAGGTCTCAGCTCCTACGGCATTTCTGAGGCCTCTGGAGTCTTCTGGAGTAATCCTAAGAAGTCACCTGCAGCAACAGGCTTTTATCCTAGTTGGCAGGAAGGGTGAGGTGGCATTTGTCGTGCTCTCCCCTGCACTGCTGTCCTTTCGTGTGAGCACAGAGCCTGGGAGCCTCGGTACTACATTTCTCAGACTCCTTCGCTGCTAGGATTCTGGATGAGACTAGTTCTAACCAATGAGCTTTATTCATGTGCGATGTGGAAGACAGAAAGAAGGCTGAGCCCATTCTTCCTTAGGCAGTGGCCCAAGGGAGCCTTGACTGTGGCTGGATCTCCAGTTGCTGTCTGGTCACCTTGGGTCTATGGGCACCCGTTACACTAGAGCAGTTTCCTGAAACTTCCTGACCTCTGTTTTGTAGCTGCCATGATGTGACCACAAATCCTAGCAGCACCCCAAAGCCTGCACACTTCCAGCCTGCCAATGACTTTATAAGCACCGATTCCTTTATGAAGCCCCATTTTGCTTGGAACTCTGGAAAGGTTTCTGTTTCCTGTACTGCACCCAGACAGATTTTCAGATTGTGTCCACCACACCCTAGAGGCCAGACCACATCCAAGGAGGCTAGGAAGTGTAGTTCTTGTCCTAGGGGGCCACGTCCCCTGCTACAAGGCAGGCGATCTATTACCGAAGGAAGAGAGAATGGACATGGAGAAACACTAGCACTCTGCCTCAGCTGCTATGATAAACCCGAAGAAGCTGTAACAGACCTGTGAGTGCTGCTGCCCCAGCACTGTGAATTTTCCGGTGCCCCAAGACCGCATGATGACTGCAGACTCCATAGTCCCATCCATAAGCTCTGGGCTACTGTGTCTGCTGGGCCTCCTGCTAGGCCTGGCCTTTTTTTTTTTTTTTTTTCCCTACATTAAGGTCACCTTCATTTCATTCATTTAATAAGTCCTAGGCAGAGTGAGCCATGCTTTCCCTGGCTTCTCACCATTCCAGTGCTTACCTCGAACTCATTACTGTCTGTCAGGGGCTCTGCCTCTCCCGCAAGATGGGGGTGGGGCTGGGGTGGCAGGGACCTTGTCTGATTCATTTCTGGGCTCCTAGGGCCCAGCACTGCCTGCCCAAATCCCATCCTCCATTCATGCTCAACACCCTGCCCTTCCCAAGTTTACAGCGCTTTCTCTTGCCTCTGGGACTTTACAAAGGGTGTTCCTTCTCCTGGCATTTCTTTGCCACTTTCCTCCTCTGATTCTTACCAACAAAACCCACCAGGTTCCACCTCCTCCAAGAAGCGTTTCCCTGACACCTAAAGGTGGACCAAATGCCTCCTCTAAGCTTCCACAGCCTCTAAGCTTCCTTCTCCAGTATTCCTACTCAGAGTGTGGCCAGGGAGCAATGGCATCGGCATCTGCTGGGAGCTTGTGGGAAATGTAGTCTCCAGCCCCGCCCCGGACCTCCTGAATCAGAACATGCAGCTCAACAACATCCCTGGGTGATTCCCCTGCACGGTCAAGCTTGAGAAGCACTGCTCCCACCCACTAATTACAGTGGTTGGGATCATCTCTCTGGGGTCTCCTTCCCAACTATGACTTTGTCCTGAGGGCCATAAACATTTCTTATTCTTTCTCTCCTTCCTTTTCCACTAAGGATGCCAGACTTGGCAAACAAAAATACAAGGCACCAGTTAAATTTGAATTTCAGATGAACAATGAATAATTGTTTTAGTACAAGGACGTCTCATGCAACATTTGGGGCATAGTTATGTACAAAGTGATTTATTGTTTACCTGAAATTTGAACTTAACTGGGTGCCCACCATTTTATCTGCAACCAGATCCCTGCCCCACTCAGTACCTGACCTGTGCACATATCCAAATCCATGTTTGCCGAGTGAAGGCTGAAAATACAGGAGACTGTGATCCTCCCCTATCAACCAAAGGAGCTTGCCTGCCTACTTTTCGATGTTGCTGCTAAAAGCAAACCAGTGAAACTGCTTTAGAAATGTGAAAGCTGTGTACAAATGTGGTTTGATATTATAGTCATCATCACCCTTGCCATCATCCAAATGGCCCCAAATATGTCAACGCTAGACTTAGCGAGCATTTGTGTATGTCAGTAATTCTTTTCCATTGCTCAGATCAATCTGGATGTAGCACATTAGGGCAAAAGACATTATATTATAATCATGTTATTACTATTATTATCACCACTATTGATATTGTTACAGTATGCCACTTTATGGATCACTGTGATTATTTTTCCTGCCGAGAATGTTATGGTCTTGTCAATGACTTTATTATAATACTGATCCCCAAAAACTTCCCCTGGGCTCTGAGTGGCAGGTTCCTGAAAGCCCTGCCTCTCTTTCAATAACTGTAGCCATCAATGAATGCCAGCCCAACAGAGTGTGTGTGCTGGCACTGGGTCTTTTGGGGAAACAGAGATAGAACGTTATTTTCTCAGTCAAAATCTAGGTCAGTGGTTCCAGAGAGTGAACCTTGGACCAGAAGCACTGGAATCACCTAGAAGATTGTTAGAAATGCAAATTCTTGAACTCCACTCTACACCTCCTGAATCAGAAAGTCTGAGGGCAGAGCCCAGGATCTAATGGGCAATTTAATGCATCCTAAATATGAGAATATTGATCTAGGTGGATGTGAAAGGACTTGGAGTTCTCAAGAAACTTCCATCCCCATACTATAACTCTACCCTAATTTCAATCCCATGCTACAATTCTATTATAATTCTAATCTCCATATGGTAATTCTACTATAATTTTACTTGTACTATAATTCCAATCCTATACTACAATTCTACCATAATTCTGAACCCCATAATGTAATTTTATAATAGGTCTAATGCTTATAGTATAATTTTACTATAACTCTAACCATATCTATTGTTCTACTATAATTCTAATTCCCATATATAATTCCAATCTTTATGCTACAATTCTATAATTCTAATCCCCATACTACAATTCTACCATAATTCTAATCCTTATATTATAATTCTAATCCCCATATTATAACTCTACTGCATTCACCAAGATCTAGAAAGACAGGGGCAAGGGGGGTCGGGGAGAGAGCATGGGCACCAAGGGAGGGGATAATATTGACTTGGTATCAAGCCCTTATGGCCAGGGACCCTCCTTGTACTCATAGCCTCCCCAGGGAAAACATGGATTTCCACAGGTGGGATGGGGGAGGGTAGAGCACTCAAAGCAGAGGGAACATCACGTTCAAAGGCCCTGAGGCTTGGCAGCAAGGGGCAAGTTTGGGAGCGAATGGATTTCCAGATTTAACTGGAATTTGTGTTATCAGTCAAGATGGTTTACAGCCAGAGAGCAGCTGCCCTTGGATGCCACGGAACCCATTCAGCCTATCCATTTGTTTTTTGAAGGGCTCTGAAGGTTTCTAACAGGAGAGACACTGTTCTAACAGGTCAGAACTGTTCTTCTGTAGGATGGAGATGGGGAGAAAAGAAGCGGGAGTATAGAAGGAGGCATCCATCATGGCGACACAAACAGCCACAAGGATAGTCCTTGGCTCCACGCTGCACAGCCTGTTACCTTGGGGCTCCAAGAGTAGAATTGGTGTCCTCTGCAAAGGCGTCTTTTTTTTTACCCACAGCATTAAAAAAGTGAAAAACCATCCCTGGCCAGTTGGACTTTGCTACTCTTGCCAGCTGGGGATTTTGGGATCTGTGACAGCAATAACCATGATAGCTCCAGCACTCTCCAACAGGCCTGGGTCTAAGTTTCCCAGCAGCAGCTATTGCCATGGACACTTATGGGGGTTGGCTTGGGGGGGATGGGGACTGGAACTCACAGAAAGCAGGATGGCAGATGGGATTTTGCCCTGCTCCTTCCCTGCCTCCTGGGCCTGTGGGGAAGAGGATGCCCTAGGATACAGTCTTGTGAAGGTCTGGAGAAGGAGTCTGGGGTGAGGGTGGGGGTTGTGGGGTGAGGGAGAAGGTAAAGAATAAATATTTATACCACTCTTGTTCACCTTCCCTCACCACCTCACCTTGCCCCGGCCCTGACTCAGGGGACCAATGGAGTCTCTCCTTTTATTTTGAGGAGCATAGAAAAGAACATCATGCTCCACAGCCCCTTATAGATTGTCAGTTTAGGGAGTAGAGCCAGATGTAGCTTTCTCATAAAAGCCATTGACCATGGAGGCAACAATGGGGTCCCCTCCTATGGCTCCATAGGTAGTAAGAATTGCTGAGAGGGACTCTGGCAGTATCATGGCTCCACTTTATAGGAGAAAATACTTATCACTAAGTACAATGGAGACACCCTACAGAGATTCCAAATATGACTCTGTGTGTGTTGAGGAGGAGGGGTCTTTACATAGGTCTGGTCCTTTGATCGTGAGTTGAGTAAAGGTCAGTGAATTGACAGCAATTGCTGGGAAAGTCCTTCCATTGTTCTCTAGGCTGGGGAGCCATGAATTACATGTGCACAGTTCCTGGTATAATGTAGGCACTTGATAAATGCTTGTTGACAAGTGTTCATAAGTGGGTATTGAGTGGTCATTGAGGCCAAGTCCTTTTGTGGCCTTGTGGAGCTCTACCCATAACCCCTTTGGGACAGAGGTATTGATGTTTGATGTTTGCAAATCATGGGATGTATTTCCTTTGCTTTTCCGCAGACATCTGGTTGGAGGATCCTCTGATGGAGGATCCCCAAGAGAGCACCATGTTTCTACCTCCTAAAGTCTAAATGTTAGAGCCAGGGCTCTTCAAGACTTTTAACTAACTCTCATCTACATAGCAGAGATAAAGAAATGGACCCACTGGTGGGAAATTACTCATCACAAGTTATGAAAGGGGTCAGGGATACAGTCAGCACTAGAGTCTGGCTTGCCTGATTTCACACTGGCACTTACTCCACTGAGTCATATTATCATTCTTCAGTACCATCCCAAGAGGGGCAGGGGAAGTTTCTCTACAAGAGTGGCCTGACATCATGGGGCCAGAGCTCTAGGGTTTCAGATCTCCCTGTTCTGTAATCCTCTGACAAAAGAGCTCAGGAAAAGCTCTCCCTCCTCCCTCTGGATGGTTGGACTCTTGAATTATATTGCCCATGACTTCAGAGCAATTCCTGGGGTTAGTGGTTACATCTTGGGCAGCATAATAGTGAAGGGCACAGAATCTGAAATCAGAGTGGCTGAATTCATGTTCCTGCTCTGCACTTGCTGCCTATGGTGATCTTGGGCAAGTCTCTCGACCTCTCTGTGTTTCAGTTTTCTTATTTCAAAATAAGGATGCTAACAATACCTACCTCAGAGGGTTGCTGTGAGGATGAAATGAACTTCTTTTGTAAAGGACTTTGAACAATGTCTGACACACTGTAAAAGCTAGACAAAAGTTTAATATAAAAAGCACTGTTGTCTGGGTTCCCTAGAAACCAAGCCCAAGACAGAGATTCAGGTGCACAAGATTTATCGAGGGATCCTTAAAGGAGAAAAGGAAGAAGAAAGGGAAGGAAGACAGAACATGAGTATAACTTAGCTAAGGATGTGGTCTTGGCTGGGGTCTGACTATACAAGTTGGGGACATCAACTACACCACAGAGACAGTCTCATCCTAAGGCAAGAGGCAGGAGTTAGGAAGAAGGGAGCAGCCTTTTGCCTATACCATTCGGTCCTTGTCTACAGTTTGCCCTGAGCAGCAGGAGAGTGGAACATCACAGAAGAGGTGAATTCCATTTGCCAAAGGCATTTTAGTGAAGAAAGAGGATGTGAGCCATTAACAGCTGACACTAGCTACCTTAGACGGGCCCATTGGCCCAGCACAGGGGATCTGGGCGAGGCACCAATGGTGCCGGCCCAGAGCAAGCACTAAGACCTCTCAAATCCCCCTTTGCTGGATAAAAGGGAGAGCACTGTCCTTGGTCTTGACTCTTCCTTTCTACCTCCAGCAGAGCGGAGCTTCCCCTCCTACCCCATCCCCCTGCAATAAATCAAAATTCTTATCAAGAGCTAGAGAAATCAAGGGCATCCCCAACCCTTGCACCACATTATCAGCTCTTACCAGCCCCCTCCTAGGGGAGGGATCTCCTAAGGACTCCTGAACTCAGGAAACTCTGACTCCTGGCACTCAGGGAGGGTCCAACCTTCTGGTGAGAGCTTGACCCACCTACCCCCACTCCCAGGTCCCTGTGGTGGGGACTTAACCATGCAGGAATTTCTATCACACCATGAGCATCTCGAAGGAAAATCAGCAAAATTAATTGGAAATTAAAGTCACCAAATGAGCACTGAATTAAGAAACCATTAACTCCAAATGACTGCTGGAAGGGAGCGGAAGTTAATTACAAAGGCTGCCTGGCTATTTTGCATGTTTTCTGCAACACAGTTATGATCTTAGATCCTGATGTCTGCCTGATTAGAATACTGAGGCGACCAGTGTTGTCTGTGGTGAGATATGCAGCCCACCCCAGGTATCTGTGGACCAACTCAGGCATCGAGGAGGCCTCCCCCTGCCTGAGACGAGGCCTCCCCACAAACTCCCTGCCTGATGCACCACAGCATCTTCCCACAGCTGCCCCCTGCCTCAGCACCCTCTAAGGAAAGCCATTGCCTGCGGTGTCCCAGGGAGTCCTTGCCCGCACATTCTCATTGCATAATGGGCACCACCATCCACCTCATTAGGCTCTGCTGGGGATCAGGATTAAATGGGATAAAATGGAAGAAGCACATGGCTTATTAGCCAAGGGGGCTGTAGGAGAGAGTTGTGGGGGGGAGCTGACTGCTTGCCAAGAAAACTTCCCAGATGTACTGCCCTGAAAGGCAACTCTGGACCTGCTTCTTTCTCTCCCTGGGAGCAATCTACAGCAATAGTTGACTAGCTAGTAGGATGCAAACTCCACAAAGGCAGAGGTTTTTGCTGTTTTGATCACAGTTCTATCCTCAGTGCCTAGATCTGTGCTTAGAACAATAAATATTTGTTGAATGAATGTGTGGACTAGAACCCCCAAGAGCCTTCTGTTGCCCATGTGCTGAGGGAAAGAGACTGTTTGCAATGGCCAGTCAACTGCTGGGAGCTTCATGACCTTTCTCTGGTGCTGTGGCAAAGCCTCCTCGCTGCACCCGCTCTGTTCCATATGGTATCCTCATCCCCCTCCCCCATTCTCGATATTAAATCCCTGAGTAATTTTTCTAAAACCCATATCTAATCATGCCCCTCCCCCAGGTCCATACTCTATACTCCTTACAGAGTAAACTACAAAAGTCTAAAAGGTCCCAGCCTGACGTTGGAGACCCTCAGAGATCTCCCATCCCCAGAACTTCCCTTCTAGGATGTTCCTCCTCCACAAAGCCATTCCCAACCACCTGAGCTCCCTGTGAACCTAAGTTCTCCATTCCATGAGTTTCTGCATCTTTCTGTGAGTTTAGCACATAACTAGGCACTATCCAATATTTTGATTCTTTCATTAGTGTCCCATTAGTGATTTTACCCCCTCTCCTTATCAATTATCGTCTCCTTGAGCAACTGGATTAGGATTTTCTTGGCACTCCCACAGAAAGCCCAGGAAAGGGCTGAGAACACAGAGATCTCATGATGAAAGACACTGATTGCTCCATCAATTAATTCAGTGCCTTCCCCTCCCTGCATTCCTCCACCACATTGTCCTATCACAGCTCTCAGCATGCTGCTGCTCAGTAATTCACACCCTGTCTTGTAAGCATTGATTTTCCCATATGGCCTCAGCCCCTGGGCTGTGGGATCATTGAGCATAGGGGGACAAATGCCCCTTCTTCCTGAAACTCCAGCAACCAGCACAGTGCCTGGCACCCTCAGCAAACAAGAGATGATGAGATGATACCTCCCTGGCTCTCTTTTCTTACCCCCAGGCTCCAGCAGAGCCTTACCTTGACCTTCTGTAGCATTCTTCTCTTACACATGTACGCATTTCTGTGTTCAGCAACTGTTCATTAAACATGGATTATGAGTGAGGCACAAGACGAGGTATTGGAGAGAGAGCAATGAAAAGACAAGCAGCTCAGACATCTTCATTTCTCTACTGTACAGTGAGTTTCCTGATTGGGAACATGCCTGAATCACTTCTGTGGTTCCAATGCTCAGCTCAGGGTTTGACACATAACGTGTTCACTAAGTGTGGACTGAGTTCATTAGGAATGCGTCTAATTGGCTTCAGCGCTCTTTTAAGACTGTGGTCTTCCATTAATCCCATGGGATTTTACAGGGATGGGCATTGTTACAAGCCTGGAGTTGGAGAGGACACCTAAGGGCCAGCTCACTGAAAAGATGCTTTCACTGAACAAACATTTCCTGAAAATGTCCCTGCCCTCAGGGAGCCCATAGTCAAAAAAAGAGAAGACAAAGAAGAACAGAGAAAGATAAACCCGGTGGGATAAGTGACAATGGGAGGGACAGCAAGACATTGGTGTCGGCCAGTGACAGTGCAGTAGATGAGGGAACGCTTTCTTCCATCCTGCAGGTTGGGGTGTGGCTTCTCAGAGTAGGAGATTCTTGATCTGGGCAGTGAATCCGAAGTATCTCATGTAGACAAAATAAGAAATGCAGAGGGAATGGAATGTGCAGAGATACCGTGAAGACCTTGGACATTTGGGGAATTGCTGGTGGAAGCTTGATACCACCAGAGTTTAAGAGACAAAGGAGAAGGTGGGAGGCAAGGCTGGAGGGGCAGGCAAGAGGGAGGGTGAATTATAACCAAAGAAACACAGGCTTAATCACGTGGGCTTGGAGAGACTGGGGCATTGTTACAGCGAGAAGACAGTGGAGAAGGAGAAAATGAAAATCCCTGTGGGAGCAGTAATACAAACCCCGCAGGTGGGGTGACATGTTTATCTATAGTTCTTGCTTGGTCAGCATCTTTTCCTCCAGCAGGTAGGAGGATTTTCCTCTGGGGAACAGCCCTCTTGCCTATCTGGAGGGTTACCTGCACTGCACCCACCCGGCCACTAGCCACTAGCCGAGGCCTGGCCAATCACAGCGTTCCACTCC
The DNA here is from genome assembly GCF_006229205.1 of Suricata suricatta. Taxonomy (NCBI): domain Eukaryota; kingdom Metazoa; phylum Chordata; class Mammalia; order Carnivora; family Herpestidae; genus Suricata; species Suricata suricatta. Next base: position 110,077,986 of record NC_043708.1, on the reverse strand, counting down.
CCTAGCCAGTGATTGGCTCAGACATGATCATGTGATCCCACCAAGCCGCTGAGACTCAGTTCTGGGCTCTTTTGTTAGAAGGAAGGGTATGCCTCATCTACTAGGGGTGTTGAGAAGCCAGAGCTGTTTGCAGCCTCTGCTCCCCACATGGGTCCGGCCTGCCCGAAGGAAGTCAGTACTGGGGAGCACAGAACCTAGAAGTGGCCTGTGGCTGAGCTCTGATGCTATTACCTGGGTGCTACGAGCAGTACGGTCTGCTTCTGGGCTTTCTAGCAGAATTTTTCTTTAATTAAGCTAATTTGGATCAGGTTTCTGTTATTCACAACTGAAAAAGTCCTAACACACAAATAAAGGTTATAAACAAGTTTGAGACTCCTAGGGGTTAATAGTTGGTTAATTACTGGCCTGGATTAGAGGCTTGGCTCAGGGAAGATGAGCAGAATGTTGTGCGCCTGAAATGGATGGGTTTGGGACACATCTGTGGGAAGGGGCCAAAGAACACAACCTAGTTAGTACCTGAGGAGAGGAGTTTGAATTTGAAGGGATGAGATGGACCTAGGACCCACACAAGTAGGGAAGTATTTATCCAGGAACAGAGGAAACGAGAAGGAGACCCCATCCTGAGTTGGGGGAAAAGGAAGGCATAAAGGAAATTATCAATAATACAGGACTGTACTTAAAACAAAAATTTTCTGTCTCAAAGGAAGTACACTAGAAAGGCAGTTGGCAACTTACTCCTTGTAAAGGGCCAGTTAGTAATTATTTTGGCTTTGCAGGTCAAACAGTCTCTGCCTCAGTTGCTTAACTCTGCAGTTGTAGAGCAAAATCGGTCATAGACAGTAAGTAAACAAATGAATTAGCTATGTTCCAATAAAACTTTATTTACTAAAACAGGTAGCAGGCCAGATTTGTTTGTGGGTCATAGTTTGCTGATTCTTGAACTACCATGTAGGCTATTTAGTGCTGTAGACAGTTTGTGTCTGCGACTTGAAATCATTCTTCAATTAATACTTAACTTGCTTGCCATAGAGGAATTCGTCAGTGGGGTAGCAAGAATGAGACTAGGGTGGACTGAAATTCCCATAATCCCCCTAAATCTTGGTTTAAGGGTTCAGCCTTAAAGCTGAAGAGAGGCATCAAGGGCAGCAAATGGTGGGAAGCAAGTGGGCATTGCCAAGGCCAGCGTCACTCCTTGGCCGGCAAGGATAGTGTGGGGAGCATCTTGTTGCCATGTTCATAGAAAAGGCCTCTGGTCAGGGCCCCTTCCTGAGGGGGAAGAGGCAAAAAATAAATTAATTAATTAAAATTAAAATTAAGAATTTAAAAAATGGCCTGGATATCCTGAGAAGTGTCCTGAAAACCTGGACACTTGACTCCACAGGCCAACGCCTAGGACCATATAATCAGTGAGAATGAATCTTTTTCCTAAAAGAGCTAAAAATAAACCACAATTTCATGCTGGTATATCTGGGTGGTGTGAATGAAAGCAGTGCCTGGAAGGGATCTTGGAAAGTCACTTTAGCTCTTGGTGTCTCCTCTTCCTCACCTGTCAAATGGAGATCATAATCACATCCCTGCCTTGCTCACAGGCTCATTATGATTATCAGATGGGACAGTGGACAGGAAAACGCTGTGAGCAGCAGAAAGTATGGATCGGAGAAACTCCATCCAAAAGTCCAGCCCCTGACCTGCCATGATTCTCTCTCATCCTTTTCTGTTTTAATGTTAAAAAAAGAAAAAAGAAAAAGAAAGAAAGCCTTTCCTTTCCAAGTGATGCAGAGAAGTGTCAAAACTAGTTTACTGCCTGTGGCAGTCATCGTTGGTCATGTACCCAACATCCATCCTACTTACCAGTCACTTCTCCTGTAACAGCACTTAGGCTGTGTTCAGGGGGTGACCTGATCTAGAAGGTGTGGGTTTCACAGAGGCAGTTACAGAGGTCCCATTTCCCTTGCCAGTTGTTTTAGGAATAGATATTTGGCCAATGAGATGTGAGAGAAAGAGGTATGGATAATGTGCTCACATTGATTAAAAAATTTTTTTTGTTTTTAAAAAAATTTTTAATGTTCATTTTTGAGAGACAGTGTGTGTATGAGTGGGGTAGGTGCAGAAAGAGAGGGAGACACAGAATCTGAAGCAGGCTCCAGGCTCTGAGCTGATCTGAGCTGTCAGCACAGAGACTGATGCAGGGCTCAAACTCACAAACCATGAGATCATGACCTGATGATCTCAGAAACTTAACCGACTGAGCCACCCACGCATCCCTGTTTTTTATTTTTATAAAGAGAGAGAGTGTGTGCAAGGAGGGGAGAGGAGCAGAGAGAGGGAGAGACTCCTAAGCAGGCTCCACACTCAGCACAGAGCCCAATGTGAGGCTCGATCTCACAACCATGAGATCATGATCTGAGGCAAAACTGAGTTAGATGCTTAATCAACTGATCCACCCAGGCTCCCCTGATTTAAAAAAATTGTAAAGAAAAGCTTTGGCTCAGGTCATGATCTCATGATTCTTGGGTTCAAGCCCCTCATCAGGCTCTGTGCTGAGAGCTCAGAGCCTGGAGCCTGGTTTGGATCCTGTGTCTCCCTCTCTCTGCCCCTCCTCCACTCACATTCTGTCTGTCTCTCTCCTCTCAAAAATAAAAAACATTAAAAAAATTTTTTTAATAAAAAATTTTTAAAGAACACACAGGAAGAGCTGATCTCACAGAATAACAAAGTGAAGCCCATAGTGGAAAAGCAGAGTCAGAGCTACTCCTGGAGCCCCTGGAGCCCACCCCATCTTTGGGCTTCTTGTTTTGCACAATACTAGGGTTACTTGTGGTTTGAGCTAGTTGGGCCAGAGCTTTCTCTTACTTACAGTTGAAGGCGTCCTCACGGTGACCACCATTCATAAGGAGCTGACCAGGCACTGGATACTCACTGGCGGCCACCTCTCCTCTACACAGAGCCCCCCTCACCTTCGTTTCAGGGCTTCATCTGAAAACAAACCTGACATGCCATATGCTCCCCAGTTCTACGCTCATCTTTAATTAATCCTTGGAGACACAGTGCTGGGGCAAGGGGCCTGGCTGTGAAAGTGGAGCCCTATCTCCCCACCCTCAGACCTAAAAAAGCTCTATGCCACTCACATACCTCTTCCATTTAGTGCTTCAAAATGTTCTGTCAGACACTTTAGGGGAAATGTTTGCTCTGACTTGGACCAAGAATGGGAGAAGGAATTTTGTGGTTGTTGGGGTATGTGCTTGGGAGCAGCTGAGGGTTAAGCCCCATCTCCTTGGGAGTACAGCAGGCCTGGTCCCTAAGACTTTCTCTCAGAGCTTCGGTCTGGGATGGAGAACTCAACTCACTTCCAGGCCAAAAAACCACAAGTTACCACTTAACCCTTTGGTCTCCACCAGAACATCAGCTCATCTTGAACAGAAGACTTTCAGAGCCAACCAATACTCAGAAGCATAGAAGACATGGCTGTGTTAAACGTGGGAGTGTGACATGAGAGGGATCATGGGGAAGCTCATGACTTCCTCATAGGATGAACTAGGTCTCATTATCAGTAGCCTGTACTGAGTCAGCAGAAGCATAGGGTGTGGTTGGGTTTATTTGGATGGAAGAAAGAAGGACCTCCCAGCTTCAGAGACTGGTGGGCAAGGAGACTCAGATGAGAACAGGCAAGGCATGATGAAGTCATGAGGCAAGGCCAAGAATGACAAGCACCCTGCTTCCTAGAGGGCTAAGTTCTGTTGACCCAAGACCCAATCCATTAATGGTATGGGCTTTTCTTCCCAACTCCAACTCAAGACAGTCCATTATCTCTGATGTCTTTCCCTCTGAAAACAGACTATAGTACATGGAAAAATGTGGTAGCTACACTGAGGAGCTCTGCTGGAAGAGAAAGCATGGCCTGCCTCTACCCTAGATTGGCTTATCCTCCAACCGCAAAATAAGGGAAGACTTTCAGACATCCTCATGCTTAGATGTTCTTTCTCTTTCTCTCCATATTGACCATTATTGCCCACATTCAATCCATCATCCTCTCTTAGCCCGAGAGCCTCTTGGCCCCCCACCTCGATATCTTCCTTTTTAATCTATTGCCTCCACTCTGGAAACTAGAAGGATCTTTCTAAAGCACAAATCTGAGCACATCACTCTCCTGTTTAGAACTTTCAATTGTTCCCCTTTCCCTTCAAAATAAATTCCAATCCAACCTTCTTAACAAGGCTTAGGAGGCCCTTTATTGTCCTGTCCTGCTGACATTTAAACCTCCATCTCAAACCAGACCCTTTTTTGAATTCCGGGCATCGGCCACATCAGGTTCTCAAATATGCCAAGTTCTCTTGCATCTCTGAGACATTTTGCTTGATGACCTCAGAAAATCGCTTTAGATGCAGAAATTCTTTTGTTCTGCCTGATCTCCTGGTTGTGACCAGAGCGTCCTGGCCCCCACCCCTACTTGCCACTCTGCCTTAGCACATCATCTGGTTTATTTCCTGCCTCTTTCCAGCTACAAGTCTGTCTCTCGCCACAGCAGTGCTTCCTCCAACAGACTGGGTAAGGCCTTCCCCCTCCCGACCCCCAATAGCGTCCATCCCCAGGATCCCCTCATCTGACTCCTCTGCCTCTGACCAGCCATATGCCCACCTGTTCCTTGACCCTGGCCTGGTCGGTGATGGGGACTCAGACGGAGGGGAGAGGGTGCGAGTAGAAAGAGGACCGGTTTGCGCTGGGTGTGGACAGCTGGAGCTGAGGGAGAGTGTGAGGAGAGGAATGAAGGGAAAAAATGAAGGTGAGACTGATAGCAGGTTAATGAGGATTTCAAACTGTAAGGATGCAGGTCCGATCCGGCCCTCACCACCAGGCAGTCCCAGCCTTCCCAGAGCCGGTTGGTTGCAGCGCACCTCTGCGGTGGAGATGCGCCCCTGGGCCCCTGTGGGTGGGGGGGGGGTTCCCCAGCCAGCCCACAGGTCCGATCCAGCCTTCCCCTTTACTTAAAGGGGAAGGCGCCGGCTTCTCCTGATTGGGCGTGCATTAAGGAGGGACAACTCCTGCGGTGCCCAATCGGGGGAGGCCGGCCGATACCTTTGACCTTTCTAGAGGCGGGCCTAGTCATGCCCCACTTGGGGCACCCTGGGCCCACTCTGATTGGTCAGTGCTCCGGATGGTGTGATTGGCTCCCACAACTGCCAGTGTTGATGGGGGGGGGGCAGGGATTGGATCACTGTACACCTGTCATCATTTCCTATAACTCCCCCTCCCAAAGGCATAAAAGGCCCTGCCCTGCTTTTGTTCGGGGCTCTCTCCACGTGGCCAGCAGGTCGGCTAGAGACTGTGAGCCCGAGCTTAAGCTTGTAATAAAGGCCCTTTGCTTTTGCAGGCATGACTCGGTCTCCCTAGCAGTCTCTGGTGTTTGTTTTGGGGTGATTTGGGGCGATTTTATAAATGGGCACAACAAAATGTCCAAGAGGGAGAGAAAAAGGAAATAAATGTCAAGAGAAGAGGAGGAAGGAAACCCAGCAGCAGAGGCAGAGAAATCCAGCCCGAGACCACAGAGACCCGCCCCTGGAGGGCACTTGTTATGTGACAGTTGCAGGGCAGACCAGCTGTGTGCACCGCCTGCTCCTTGATGCCAGATCCCAGGCAGGGCAGGGGCAGCCTGAGGAAGAGTGCACAGACTGCTGAGTGTCAGAGGACGGGCCTGGGGCCTTGGCAGGTGCCCAGTTTACTCAGGGAGAAGGCAGCAAATGCAGAGGTTGTGACTGGCCGGACCACAGCCCCGGAACCTGTCTCTCCACCCCTGCCCTGTGTGTGGCCAGCCTCTGAATCCCCCTTCTGTGCAGCACCTGGTTGGATTCACCCATCCCACTGCAAGGAACTGGAGCCTGAGCCCAGCGGTGTAGGCCTCACTGGGGAGAGGAGAGACCGCAGGCCCAGGAAGGAAGCCAGGCTGGCAGCTCTGGAGACCGCGGAGCAAGGAGCGCTGGGTCCGGGAGCCCCAGGGTGATCCCGCTCCTTCCCTGAAGACACAGCTTTTGCCTGTCTCTTGGGCACCTGCACAGACAGTCTGGCCTTCCCCGTCTGCTACCTTGGGCTTGGGGATCCTTTCTGCTTCCTCCCCTGGAATAAAGGCCTCCAGACATGCCAGGGTGTCCCCCTCCTCATCTATCCTCGGGCCTTCTCCACAACCCCCCAACCCTACCTCTGCCACAAGCTGGCTCCAACCTGCCTGCTCCCGGCAGCTGCCCACACCACTTCAGCTCTCCCAGACCTCACCCCCTGGGCTTGGGGCCCCCCTGGAGATGGGAGCTGAGTCAGGGACTGCATTGGAATGGGACAGCATGGCCACTTTCAGGATGTTTGGCACATGATCAGGAGCAGGACTTCACACATTGTCTGCAAGAGATAGCCTGGGGGGCTCTATAGCTTGGGCCACAGCCTAGGTGGTGGATGGCGGGCCAGCAGAGGCAGGCCTGGACCTGGGGCTGGCTGCCAGCTGAGGCTTGGGGAGCACCCTGCTGCTGCTCTGGGGGAACAAGGCATCAGGGGAGGAGCCCAGTGCTTTGGCCCACGTGGCCTCACAGATATCTTGCTGGGACCGAGGCCCCTCTGGACTATCCATTCCTGAGCCAGTCTTGAGAGATTTCCACAGCTGGCAGTGGCTCCCACCTGTCCTTGCTCCTGAGAAAGAATGCAGGCCTGGGAGGAAGGGACCACATCCCGGCTCCAGCCTGGACGGTGGTGTTTCAGAGGTGCTGGCAAGTTCTTCCTATCCCTGCCTCAGTTTACCTGCTTCATATCTACCCCCTCTATCTAAGAAGGGCATAACTGGTCCAGCCCTGTGCCCCATCAAGACCTTTGTCCCAAAAGTGGGGTGAGTGAGTGAGAAAAAGGGCCTTCCTGGGAGGGGAGTGGGGAGAGGGCAGGGCTACTGTAAGAAATCCCTGTCTGGCCTCTAAGCAGTCAGGAGGCAGAGTGGATGGTCAAAATGGCCGGAACACATAACATATTAAAATTCCCTGGTGGGGCCAATTATACATACCCCAACCCAATACCTGACCAAAGATACAGCCGGAATCTTCCTGTAGCTTCTAGGGTGAGCTACAGGGCATGAACTAGGCTCTGACCCCTTGGCTCACAGCCCATGTCACATGCCTCTCCCACCTCTGCCTCCCACAGCCCCTGTTTCCCCACAGAGCCCCTACCCCAGCAGTGGCCATGAAGACAGGACAGTAGCTTGCATGGTGAAGTAGGTCAGGCCAGGGGTGGGAGTGGGGGTGGATAAGGGGCTCTGTGAGAGGCTCAGAGCCTAGGGGCAACTCCAGAGACCCCTCCTATGATACCAGCAGCTTCCCCAGTGGGGGTAAGGTGACGTTCTCATTTCTCAGGGCAGCCCACACACCTTTTTCCTATTCTAGGTGCCCCCACGTTCCCCACTGGCAGCCTGGCTTCCTCTTCCAGGACCTGCGGCGACTCATAGATAGGTCCATGTCAAAAGATGTTTCCTTTCTGGGGCACCTGGCTGGCTCAGTCAGTGGAGAGCATGTGACTCTTGATCTTGCGGTTGTGAGTTCCAGCCCAGGTTGGGCATACATAGAGCTTACTTGAAAAAAAAAAGAAACGATGTTTCGTTTCCATTTAACAAAGGAACTAAACAAAACAGAAAGGAAAGCTGTGGGAAGAGTGTTTCAGATGCCTTCAGCTTGAAAGGAAGGGCAGCCAACCTTCAATGCCGGGCGTTAGAAGTCGGGGCACACACACAGGGCTTCCTGAGAGCTCTTCCTGAGGGCTGGCTCTGCAGGGAGGAGGCAGCCTCACTGGGCCTTGGTCTGAGGTGCAAGCTGGCCCTGGGGAGCCCTGCCAAGAGCCCTCAGTCAGGCCCAACTTCCTCTTCCCTGGCTTCCTATGCCCCCAGCCCCAGGCTCCCCATTTTGGACCCTGTTCTCATTGCCCAGCTCCTTTCTCTGCAGCCCAGAGCACTGGAAGGAACCCTCTGCTGAGTTCGGGAGACCAACCCTGCCACAATGGGCAGCGTGGCTGTAGGCAAACTACTCTGCTCCTGAGCTCAGGCAGCCTTCCTGGCAGAGGGGGTATGTGAGCATACCAGTCACCAGGGGCCTTGGGTTATGAACTGGTCTCTATTTTCTCTTTTTGCTCTGTGTACATCTGGACATGCTTCATGGTGCCTGTCTGCTCTGAACTTCTTCTAAGAAAGGCCCCCTGCCATAGCCCTTGACACAGAGGCCACCGTGTTTGATCCCACCAGCAACCCCTATTTACTGGGCACGGCCTCACTACTTCTCACAGTGACCCTGTGGGTAGTGTCTCCATTTTACAGATAATAAGTCCAAAGTCAGAGAGGTGAAGTCATTTGCCAAAGTAAACTCACCTGACAAATGGCTGAGCCAGGATTTGAACCCAGATGTGTCTGACACCAAATTCCCCTTCCCTCCCACCCTGGTTGCTCCTAGAGGTTATGAAGCACCAGCAGGGATGTGTGAGCAAGGCGAGGACTAAGTGATCCATTGAGATAGACTCCTACTTGGGACTGACAGGCCCCAAGTTCTACAGGCTTATCTGGAATGTTGGAGAGGTAACCACCTTCCCCTGGTGAGGGTGGGCAGTGGTCATAAATTGGGCAGGACCCAGAGGGCCCAGCCTTGTTCCTGGGCCACCTAGGAGCACCAGGGCAGGGGTGCAGAGAGCCCTAGGTGTTCCGAAGATCTGAGACCTTGGCGTCTCTGGTCAATCCGCCAGTCTGGCCTAGGCTGCATGGAATTAAGAGCCAGTGGCATGTGGAGCCTTGCAATGGGGTTCCTCAGATAAATCTAAGACCTTCACAGATCTAGACAATACTGTATCCACAGGGGCGCCTCAGTACTATGTGCCTGGGATCGGCTTTGTCCAGTGGTAATGCATCTCACTCCTTGCTTGTGCTTTGCTTTGGTTGAAATTAAATTACCTTGCATTTCCTTCAGTGCTCGGCTAGTTAGAGTTGCAGTGATAAGCCTGGGGGACCCTTACAGGTCATTTTGTTCACTGTTTCTCAATCCTTTTAAACCCCTGCCTCCCTTTAATAAATATAAAAACCTCACACTTGCCTTGTGTGACAGGTGACTTTTCTAAAGGGAGTCAATGCTGTGGGTCTAGTAGGCTGAGTAATGGCCCCCAATTAATCCCTGGGCCCAGAGAATGTCATCTTAATCGGGAAAAGCATCTTTGTAGCTGTGATTAAGTGAAATGAGAGGGGAGACCATCTGGATTGTCCAGGGGGACCCTACATGCCACCACATACTTCCCTAGAGGAGGGAGATGTGGCACACACAGAAGGAAGGCCATGTGACCGTGGAGGCAGAGACAGGAGTGGTGTGGTCACAAGCCAAGGGAAGCCAGCAGCCACAAGGATTCAGAAGAGGCAGGAATGGATTCTGTCCTAGGGAGGAGGGAGGGAGTGTGGCTGTAGCAAAATCCTCAATTTCAGACCAGTACTACCACTTTCAGACTCCTGGCCTTCAGACAACTATGAGGAAATAAATTTTTGTTATTTTGGGCCACTCAGTTTGTGACAATTTGTTACAGCGACCACAGGAAACTAATACAATGATTTAAAACAAGTCAGAGCCACCGTGAACTCAATAAGCTGTTTGTAAACCTTAGAAGCCACCTTTGGAGGTTCCGACAGTCCCTTGTGCTTAGACTTAGGTGTTATCTAATGCACTCCATTTACAGAGAAGAAAACTGAGGTCCAGAGAAAGGCAAAGACTAACTCAACATCACAAAAGTCATTATTGGCCGAGACAGGACTAAAGCTGAAGAAACTCAATGCTCAGTCGTCCCAGGGCTCCAGGCTGCCTTCTTCACCCTTTATTCCCCTATCTGGGGAGAGAAAAGGGTCTAGGAAGGACCAGTGAATCAGGAAAGGGAGATTTGGGCTAGGCTGAGAAAACCCTGGACCAGCACCCCCTAGTGTTAGAAGCTGATCCGATAGATAAGGTGCAGATGTTCTAATATTTTTCTTACTAAAAACTTCCAGAGACAGTGAGAAGTCTCACGTCTGGTTTGCAAGGCCTTAAGGAAAAGACTGCATTGTGAACGGTATTCTTTATAACCTGTGATGGAAATCGAGTTGGGTACTGGTCAGTCAGGAGAGGCATCTTGTGGAGAAACAGTACAGATAGGAGGGCAGTGGGGCGGGCTAGGAAGGGGGCAGAGAGAGGGCCATAGCCACGGCCAGGGCCAGCGAGCCGAGTGGGTGCCAGCCTCGGAATCCTCAAACTCCCCAGCTTTGCTGAAGCCCACCTCTTGCCATGAGCAGATGTGGGCAAATGTAGCCAGGTCTTAGCATGTACATATGCCGTGTGCACACGTGTGCTCAGAAGTACACACTGGACTCAGGCATGTGCGCACACACAACACACACACCACGAGGGCTGGAGCCAAGCCTGGACAGCCAGAGAGAGCTATTCATAATTTTTCAGTTGCCCTTTGGGTTACACTTTAAGTCCAAAAGCCAAATGGAGCGTGTTGCCACGATTTGTTCTCTTGGCATAACAGCTCTTGAATGAGCTGAGATCCCCAGCGTGAGACGCGCCGCGGCCCGGGAATCACGCAGCGTCCTCTCTCATGGTCTGCAGCTGAGCCTACCAAGGGCACCGCCCGCCCCGTGCCGGGCCCTGACTCCCCCTCCCCTCCCTTACATCACTCTGCTTGAGCCCCAGCACCAGAAACGGCAGGCCCAAGTTCCCATGAACTGCAGGCTCAGAAGCTGCGGGGTTTCAGAAATGATTTTTTCCATCTACTTTTCAGGGGAGAGAGAAATGTTCAGGGGAAAGAATATGAGAAGGCCTGGGGGAGCAGCTGACCTGGGAAATGGAGCTGCCCAGGCCTGGGCCTCCTGTCATGTCCCCTCAGCGTCTGTCTGGGGACCAGCAGATGCAGGCCCGAGGACACCAGCCAGATAACGTGCGCCAAAATGGTGCACAGCAGACGGTCAGGATGTAACTGGACAACTGGCTACTAATGCAGCAAAACCGTCTGGGAGATAGGGACCAGGGACAGCTTATCGAACAGAAGGAAGCCCTGGGGAGGAAGGACTAGCACTGGGGAAAGGGTTGATGGTCGCAATGATTCTGGGTTGAGGTTTTGTTGTGCTATTGCTGTTTTCCAAGAACCTAAGTCATCTGGAGGCAGGCCCTGCTGCTGGGGTGGCGGTCAGGGCTGCTGGTCAACACCAGGGGAAGACCAGGAAGCAGTGTGTGCTATGCCCAGCCAGGGATGGCAAATCCACTCAGAGACGGGTGGATGGGTATAGACTCAGGCAAGCAGGCCAGGCAGGTGGATGCTGGGCCTCTGGCTCTAGTCTGACCTTCCTCCCTTAAAGCTGGTACAGACAGCTTGGGGTCAGAGCATAGGGCTTGGCTCTGGCTCCCATTGTTGGAGGTGGTCCAATCTCCAATCTGCTGGGTTGATCCTGACCCTTGCATTGCTCAGGCCAGACCTGGACACAGAGCATGCCCTGTGAGCCCCCGTCTTGGGAGAAGTGAGGGGATGCTCATCAGCCCCCGCCCAAGTTCTACATGGAGACTTCACTAGAGGCACCCAAAGTTCCCTTCTCCTTCAGAGTCTGCTACCCTTTGAGGCCCTCCTGGCAACGAATGATGGAAATCCAATTTGAGCCAGCTGAGCACAAAGGGGATATTACTGGATCGCAAAACCAAATGTTGGGGAAGGCCAGGGGGAAGGAAGCCTCAGGGGGACTAGGTGTGAGACCCTTCCACCACAAGGCCTCCCTCACAGGCTCTCCTCCCTGCTGGCTGAGGCTGTCAGCCTCCTTTTCTCTTGCCAGCCTTCTCTACAGGCCAGAGCTTTGCCCGTGGGCTCCAAGGTTCCCTCTGCCAAGAACTCTCTGCAGGAAAAAGGGGCCCTTTTTCCTGGATTCTAAATGTTCAGATCCCAGAGAAAGATTCTGATTGGCTGGGCTTGAGTCATGGACCTGTCCCTGTGGGTGGGGACTGAAGTGGGGGGGGGGGTGCTGTGATCGGCAGGTCCCGGAGCAGCAGGGAGAATGGCTGGGTAGCCATGCAGTGGGGATCCTAGATCACCTACAGCATCCTCTCCCCTGAACATTCAGGAGCAGGGAGTGGAGGTGGTATAGGTGGCAAGGGGTACAGGTGACACACAGAGGCTATCACCCTCCTATTACCCTGTTACAAATAGGCTCTCAGGTCCTGTCTTTGACATTTAGGTCCCTTTACAGCTCCTTCCCCACTTCCTTACTGCCCCAACTCCTCCAGCCCACTCAGGGAACTCCACAGCAGGGCCCCTGGGTTACAAGCATGGTCTTTGGAGCTGCACTGTCTGGGTTCAAATCCCAGCCTTGATACTTACTAGCTGTGTGACCTTGGGCAAGTTACTTGACCTCTCTGTGCCTTAGTTATAATTGTTTTTATTTTATTTTATTTCATTTCATTTCATTTCATTTTATTATTTTTGAGAGACAGAGCATGAGCAGGGGAGAAGGACAGAGAGAGAGAGAGAGTCTTAAGCAGACTTCATGCTCAAGGTGAAGCCCAATTTGGGGCTCAATCACATGACCCTGGGATCATGACCTAAGCAGAAATCGGGAGTCGGTTGCTCAACTGACTGAGCCACTCAGATGCCCCAGTGTCTTAGTTACTATAAGGATAAATTCAATGTAGCCACACAAAATCACTTTGAACAAGACCTGGTGCACAGTAAGCCCTCGGGAAGTGTTAGCTGCTATCTTGGCCTCTACGACCCGGTTTGCACCGACCCCCGCCTAGCATGCCCCTCCTGTTGCCCGTATCCTCGTCTTCCCAAAGCCCCTCTAGCCACTGTGCCACTATGACTAAGCCTCATTTCAGAATCCCCATGGCATTCAGGGCTGGGCATCTTTGGGAATGACTCATCCTCCGAACCAATTCAGGCTCCCTTCTCTTGGTGCTTTCTGTCGCCAGAGCGCTGTAGCAGGTCTAGGCACACAGGGGTGTCAGGAAATGCTTGGGTGCACCCCACAGCCCTTACCGGGCAGGCAAGCAATGGGAAGAAGAAACTGGTAGTCACCCTGGAGACCAGCACCGATGAGGCCATTAGAACTAAGTAAACATGGCCCTGTCTTCCAGCTGCCACTCCCCCAGGAGACAGGAAGCCCCTGTACCTGTGACATCACACCCTCACCCATAAAAATAACCAGCAATCCTAGCAGCCCAGGTGCAGCCTGCTTCATGAGGTGACGTGCACGTGACATGTATGAGTGTACGTCATACAGCACCTGCCTGCTGCCTGATACCCCTCCTTTCTGACCCTGGAGCAGGGGACACGTGCACCCACTGGCAGAGATCTCTGAGACTAGGACAGACAGGGAGACAGCCCTAGGCAGGGTCTGGATTATCCAAATTTAGTTCTGGAAACTAGCTGGGCTGGGTCTGTGCGTCTGATACGGAGTCTTGCTCTGGCTCTGGAAATGGGTCTCTGCCCCTGGTCCTGCCTTCATTCCTCCCTCTTCCGAGTCTGTCTGGGCTGAGGGAGTGCCTAGGGCTGTGGGTGGCGTGACAGGGGTTTGAGGAAGGTAAACACAGATTGGTCAAGGACTGTCAGACCCAATTATATCTCCATGGGGCCTGGCAGCAACATTATTTAGTCTTGGGCCCCTCCAAACCAGACACACTGGGCTCCATTTTGCCTACTGTCGGGCCTCCCCTGGGCTCTGGTCACAGAGGGTAGCTGGCTGTCCCACCCAAGTTTCTGAGTGAGCCCAGGGTAAGAGCGGGTGTCCACCTGTCCCTCTGGGCTCAGAGAATTGCCAAGGATAGGTAGGGGCATTTGCATGCCTTCCCAACCTGGGGGGATGCAGAGTGGCACCTAGGAGGCTGGGGTCACTCTTGGATCCAGGGTCCCCCAATCTTCCTGTTCTCCAGCATCTGGGAGGTTATTAGAGGCAGCAATGGCGTGGAGTAACACGCAGGGCAAGCCCGCACGCATGCACGTGTGTGCAAAAGCCGTGGCGTGTGGCAACAGTTTGGGAGTCGGCATTTGCTGTGACTGAGCCTAGAGGTGAGTGCTCGGTGGTGAGCGCTCAGAGGTGAAAGTAGAAATCTGGTGACAGTATGTGGTAAGAGGGTGTGTATGCGTGAGCCCATGAGGATGAAAGCAGGGGAGGCTTCCTGGAGGGGGACACTGTGAAGCAGTGGGCTAATCCCCTTTATCCTCCTACCCTGCTTCTCTCCTTCCTGGCAAAGAGTGGGGCAAGTGAATTCCAAACACTGAGTCTATTTAACTTGGGGCCTCATTACAGAATTACTCTTTCCATCAGAAAATTTACTGAAGCAAAGTGGTGTTTGGCTTCAGCAAATATTAAGCCAGTTTGCTTTCCCAGAGCTCACACTGGAGGGAGGGTGGTAAAGAGCCTGAGGCTGTGGGAGGCCAAGTGGGGACCCTTAATTGGCAGGGAGAACCCTCTGGAGTCTGCCCAGTGAGCAGCCTCACGTCCAGAATGGTCTCTCGCCTCTCTCTGCCTGTGCCTAAGCCTGGAGCGCTCTGCCCTGCCCATGCCCGCCTGGCGCACAGCTGGTCTGCGCTCGGGGATTAGTGCACCGGCCCTGTGTGCGTCCGTGACGCCGGCTGATTCTCCTCTCCTCTTCACACTGCCCCGCACCCATATCTTATGCTCAGTTGTCCTGATTCTTCTGAATGGTGAGTCTGCACCTCTCCCCCACCCAATTGGGGTTGCTTTGCCACAAGACTTTCGTTCAGTTCTCTAACCCCAAGGTCTAATGCACGGTAGCCATTTCCAAAAAGTGAATGCCTATTGGCTACCTACTATGTGCCAGGCACTTTATGAGGAGGACTGCTTTTATTTATTGCGCTCGGTTCCCTCTTTCGTATTCTCATAAAGGCGGTTGACACTCATCCCGTCCAGGAAAGGGGGCGGGCATCGAAGCGTGTCTTTCTGACATCAGAGCCCAAGGTCTTCACCGCCATGTTATGCCACTTCCCCACAGAGACAGGGAAGATCGGGACTCAGTCCGGAGACCAGAGGTCTCTAGCTCTTTGTGCCTGAGGCCTTGGCTTCTCCCTCTGTAAAATGCAAGGCAAGTGCTTCTCCCTTTAAAGGTCTATGCCGGTAGCAGGAAAGGCAATGTGTCTTTGAGTCAACTTCTAGTTATAAAGATTATTCTCTCCGCTTTGTTTGTTTGTGGCCTTCTGCCCATGGCCTCTGGAAGCCTGGCTAAGCGAGGCAGGCATGTTTTCTTCCAGGAAGTTTGAAGTAGGACCCAGCGCCCGCTGTGGGGTCTCAGACCCTGGCATTCAGTTGTCACTATGCCAGGGCACTCCTGTGCGGTCTGCAGTACCCAGTCCCAGGTCTGGGGTCTGAGGCCAACAGGAGCCAGCTGACCCAGATCGGAGCTGGCCTCCAGGACTGAGAGACAGGCGGCATTGACTGCAGAGAGCCCCCCCCTTCCCCCACCTCTATGAGGAGCCTGTCATTCCGAGAGTCCCTAAAGCTCAGGCTGAATCCCGCACACATCCTCCCCAGCTCCTCCAAAGGAGCCAAAACCCCAAGTCCCCATCTGGGCAGCAGAATGTGGGAGGTAGTGCCCAGAGCACTGGCTGCCTGAGCGCCCAGCAGTGCCCACACCGCCCCTGGGCATTGCCAGACAAGCCTGCCCACGCCCCCGCCCCGCCTCCCTGGGGCCCTGGACAAAGGAACCCTGGAAGAACGAATCAATGGGCCCCAAGCCCCTACCATCCGAATGCTTCCCACCAGGCATGCATCTCTCCCTTCCCCCACCTTCCCTCTCCTGGCTCCTGCTCGGGTCTCCTTGCTTTCTCTCCTCTTCACCTCCCTTGCCTTCTCTTTTCTTTTTCCTCTCTCTCCCACACAGCTGCCTCTAACTCCTGATGCTACTTCACAGCCTGTAAGCAGAGGAAGGCCACAGGGTCACAGAGTGCTGTTTGTTCTCAATTAGAGAAAATTTTCACCGGAGACAATCAGCCCGACTCAGGGTACCTGAATGCCAATCTGTAAGGGACTGCGACCTCCTCACTGGCCTTTAACCTCTGATTAAAGTCTCAAATGTAGTTGGGAGTGTAAGTCACTCCTTGCGCTCATGCACTCGCTCGCAGGCACATGCACACACATGCACACACAGCACCCCCCCTTAGACCAGAAACTAAGTGGGTGGGTGGGTGGATGTGCCAGAGATGGAAATGTGGGTGCCACCAGGGGCCGACTAAAAGGCTGGCTTGGGGGATGATAGATGATGGATGGCGAGCTGGAGGCGAAGGGGTGAACAGGGAGACTAGAGCAAGTGTTTTGTGTTGTTGGTGGTTGAGGCACGGGTGCTGGGCGCGATGGCGTACCATGTGTGTGCAAGAGCCAGGAGATCGCCGGAAAATTTGTCACCCGTCCACTTGGGCGGATTCCGTGACCCAGATGATTTCTGGATAGCCTAGTCAACAGGCCTGAGGGGTGACAGCCATTCGGTGAAGAGATAAAGGGCATTGAGTGAGGACTGGCCAAGAGCAGGAGTCCACTGGCTCTTCTGTGAAGGGCCAGAAAGTAGATGGTCATGCTTTGTGCCGCCTGCACCGTCCCTGTTGCAACTATTCAGTTCTGCGTCTGTAACACAGAAATAGCCCCAGATCCCAGGAAATGAACAGAACTACGTTCTATGATTCAGGGGTGCTGAAACTTGAATGTCATGTCATTTTCACGTGTCACAAAAAAGGATTCTTTTGATTTTGTCTCAATCATTTAGAAATGTAAAAACCACGCTTAACTCACAGCTGCCCAAAAATGTCAGTGGGTTGGGGGAGGCCCACGGGCCATAGTTCATTGCCCGCTAGGGTTGAGGGTGCCTGAGGCAGATCAGACCTCAGGGTGGGTGGGGCATGGGCCTCAGGCCAGCCCCCCTTACCCACCCCAGCTCTCTAATTCAGATTCGCTGCCCAGTCTTTTGGGGTCGATCTTCTCTCGTTACCTGCTTTTAGTGAGAGAAGACAGACCAGCAGTATGGAAGTACCCAGACCCCTCAGAAGTTCCGTGTCTCATTGTAAATTACCAACCCAGCATTTCTGACGATAATTTGACTTCCCGTGTAGCTTGCCTACTGGGAGAGACCGTGTTCTGGCAAGGCAAACATCCGCTCCACTTGAGTAGCGTTTCTTATTATAAATTAATAAACTGGCATCAGGGTGTAGATATAAATATCAGTCCCTGTGAGCTTGGAAAACGTGAGTCTGTCACAGATCGATGAATCTCCTTGCACCCTGCTTACCAAAGCAGATTCCTGCTTTGGCCCCAAGGCTGGTGGCTGTGTCCTTGGTACTTTCCTGAGGTAATGCCACTTTGAGAAACCTCCGGGCTGTCGGGTTGCTGGTGATGATCCTCTGTGCTGTGCTCCACTGTCTGCCTTTCTGTTGTATGGGTAGCTGGCTGAGTGGGTGGCTGGATGGCTGGGTAGATGGGTGAAGAGGTGAATGGTGGGTGGGACACTACGGTAGGGAAGGAGGGGTGGCTGGGTGGATGCAGCCCAAATCTGTGCTCATGGTGGATGACAAGGCAGCCATAAATGTCCCAAGAGGTAAAGACAGAGCGAGGAACTGACCTGGGTGGGGCACCTATCACCTGCGGCACTGGGCATAGGGCTGGATCTCCCTTCCCTGGTCCCCTCTGTCTCTTCTCCCTGCTCTCATGACCTTAACCTTTGTGGGACTTACCCTTCCTGTTTCAATGTTACAGGAGCTTTCTGGAACTGGGATCTCCTCCCACACCCTTCCATCAGCTCCAGCCCTTGGTTTATTTGCAGTAGATGAAAATGTCTTTTCCTCAAACTTTACTTGCTAGGGCAGAGCCCATCTCAAGAGACATTATGCAACACTTTAAGATCCCAAAACGAGTCCCCTGCCCACTCACTGGTCTTCTCTTCCCTTCAGAGCAGCCCTGTGTCGTTTCTGTCTTTGGCCCATTATGGGCCAGAATCAGACTGCCCCTTCCCATTCTGAGATCCAAAGGGCCTTTCCTCCAGGAAGCCCTCCCTGATTGCTCCCAAGGAGGCCCAGTCTCCTACTGGGTGTTGCAGCTCCGCATTAAAACTTCATTTCACACAGAGTGATGAAGCAGGCTGTGGTTTCCGTGTGTGTGTGTGTGTGTGTGTGCGCATGCATGTGTGTTGGGAGAGAAGCTCTCAGGCTTCCCCACCTCCTCTCCCCGTGGAGCTGAGCCGGGAAGATAAGCCCCCATAGGTGCTGAGTGGCAACCGGCACAGGCTAATTGCTCCATCTTAAATAAGGAGCCGTTTAATTTTCCCAGCAAAGCTTCCCTCAGTGGCCGCGCTAAGGGAACATGGTGGGCCCATGGAGGCGGGAACCGCCGGAAAAGAAACACTGAGCCCGGCTATGATTACTTTCTGTTGTTGTTAATTTGTCCCCTGCTTGGCTTCTGATAGGCTCCGAGATGACTAAAGAAACCCGGGAATTGTCTCCCCGCTCCCTGAAACTTGATCTTCAGCAAGGGAGAGCTCAGGCTGTGGCATAAATTAGCAGAAGCTGGAGTGTAAAAATATGATTCTGTGAACAAACAAAAGCATCCAGTCATGAGACCAGCAGCGGCTGAGCTGTTCCCACTGCTGTCAGCTCTGTTTCCAAGCAATTAAAAAGCAGAGGAGAAGAGACAGCGCGCCCTGAGGGGGCCAGGAGGAAGCTGGCAGCAGGTGCGGTCCCCACCCCCACCCCAGGGTCCTGCTATGTCCCTCGAGGGAGCTGGTGCCTCACTGCCCAGTCAGGCTGGAGTCCTGGTCTGTCTAGCCACAGGCTGCTGGGGGATCTCCTGGTGTGGTTTTCACCTCTTGGCCTCAGTTTCTTCATCTTTAAAATGAGCATAATAACTCCTGGCGGCTTTCTCACATATCTATCATGAGAATCAGGCAAAACACAAGGTGAGAAAGGGTTTAAGGAAAGGGAGAGCCAGGGGCTGCCGGGAGGTGTGTCTGGCCAGAGACCTCTCTTCCTAGTCACAATCTCCACCCATGCCCATTCTACAGATGTCAAAGTGAGGCTTCACCGTCACTTTCCAGAAATCAGGTGATGTCTGCCAGACACAGAAGCTAGTAGCCTCCCTGATCAGAGCACTGTTCGGCGAACTGGAGCTGGACAGCTCACTGGAACCCACAAGACCCGCGGAGTGAACCGGTGTGAGTGTGGGGGTGCCCTGGGCCTGGTCCCCCTGAACTGATCTCCTGAGGGGAGGGATTGGGCAGCCCACAGCATAGGACCTGCCAGGACAGTTTAAATTAAAACTATGCTCATCAGAGCCCAAAGGCATCAATTCTCTGGCCTCTTGCCGTAGGATTCTGGCTGCCCATTATGAACGAGCACACTGGGGACCCTGGAATGGCCAGGCATGGTCCCTGTCCCCAAAGGGTTGCCACACTCATGGGCAACCTTCATGATAGGCTGATATAAGGTGGTGAGTGCTATGGAGGAAAATAAAACCGGAGAGGTGCGGGGGCGGGGGGGGGGGGGACGTGTGGGTTTTACAGCAGGTGGTCTCATTTGATCCATAAAATATTCCTCATTTGACAGCTGAAGAAACTGAGACCCTGACAGGTTAAGTAACGTGCCCAAGGTCAGACTGTGAGGAAGGGAGGAGCTAGGATCCAACCCGGAATCTCCTGATGGGGGAGCTCTGTTCTAAACCACGGGGTCATCATGACTACAGATGACCCCCCAGCAGACAGAAAGCCATCTGGACAGAGGTCCCAGCAAGGAAACTCACAGATTAAAGGGTTCTGTTTATTCTGTGAGATCAGGAAGTCTTCACGTAGGAGGTGGCAGTGTGTGAGGCTGGCGGGGGAGAGGTCCCTGCTACCCCCAGCAGAAACTGCACTGGGCCGGGTGGAGGGTGCCGGTGCAGGCTGAGGCTGCCTCTGTTTCCCTGCTGGCCAGCCTTTCCTCTACGTGGAGGGACCACCACCTTCTTTCAGCCAATCCCCTGCCTTCCAGAACTGACTTGGCTTGGGAGGCGAGCAGAGATGAGAGGTCACGCCCTGTGTGCCGGGCCCACAGCCAGCCCCAGGCGGTGGCTCCTCCTGGTTGCCTTCACACAGCAGAGGAACCCCCAGCCCTGAGTCCTGGGCATCCACCTGTTGGCCCAGCCAAAAGGCTGCCGGGGCAGGTTTGGCTGAAAACATGTAGAGTGAGAGAATTGATTTTTTTTCAGCCACAGAGTCGTAAACATAAACTGGAAGATGCATCGCCTCCTTCACGGGAGACCATCAAAAACACAGTACAACTTTATGGAGGGAATATGTCTTTCTTACACGAGCTATTTTCCCCCAAACACTTGGCAGGTGAAACCACTTCAGTCCCAAGATAAGTTATCAATTGGAAGAGGGAGGGCGGGGAAGGGGAGGAAGAGAGAACCAGGGGTTTCATGAGCCAGAGACCCTAGTCAGGTAGGCAGGGGAAGCTGGCCCCTCATTTCTTGCCCCCCTGCTGACCCAGTGCCACCTGAGAGGAGCCCAGGGACCCACAGTCAACCTTGGGCAGCCATGAGCATCGGCTAGGACGTCACCGCTTACTAATATTTAAGTGCGGCGCCCCTGGGCAGCCCTGTGTGGAAGCCAAGCAGAGGCAGATTGGTCCTGATCCTTGCCCTTGAGGAGCCAGCCAGCCGGCAGGACAGGAGGACATGTAGACAACTCATGCTGACCATAGCGAAATGAATTAGGAGTGTGTAGATGTCTTACCTTCCCCTCTTCTGTCTTTTCTTCTCTCCCTGTGTACTCCAGGGCACTGGCTAGGCATCAGCCTGCAATGGCTCAGTAGAGCCTGGTCTCTGGGCTGCTGAGGCAGGGCCTTCCGTGGAGGCAGTGGTGCCCAGAATTTGGTTGCTCAGAACCAAATGCGTGTAATCTCCTCTGGCAGAAGTCGGTTCTGGCTTAGACGCACTCGGGGGTGAGCAGTTCTATGCAAACTTGGCGTCTAACGTCAAGCACCTTCTGTCAATCTTCCCACCTTTTTCCTTTTTCCTTTAAGTTTATTTACTTATTTTTTGAGAGAGCAGGGGTGGGGCAGAGAGACGGAGAGACAGGATTCCGAGTAGACTCTGTGATGTCAGCGAGAAGCCCAACATGGGGCTAGGACTCCAGAACCAGGAGATCATGACCTGAGCCGAGATCAACAGTTGGACGCTTAACCCACTGAGCCGCCTGGGCACCCCTTTCCCACTTTTTTTCTGATGACACTGGTGCCCTTAGGGCTTGTGAGCAAGTGCGAGCCAAGAGGACAGAGAGGGGCAAACACCCTCCCAGGACAACCCCCAACGGAGAGGGGACAGGAGCCAGTGGATAGATGGCTGTTCCAGCCTTCAGTCTTATAGGCAAAGGGTTCCAGAGGACCCAGGAAGACAGAGCCTGCCCACGCTCTTGGCTTCTCTGCTAATGCTCCTTTGTACCTCTCTCTCTCCCTCCCCACACCCTCCCTCCTGCTTCCATACTCATCCCAAATCTACCACCATTATCCAAGTCCTGGTCCCTCAAGTTTTGCTTTCAAGGGAAAACTCCCCAACTCCCACTTCCATACCCCCCAACATACAGTATCTCTGGCCTGCCAAGCACTTAGAGAATTGCTCAGGACATATACATTCTCAGGGCCAAGGAGCAGAGCCCCGCATCAGGAGCACAGGGCCCCTCCTCCTAGAAGCCATCCCAGTCTCCTCTCTAACTTGGCCACAGAAAGCAAGGCTTGGGGCCCAATGGACTTGGGGTAGGCCTCAGCTCCACCACCACCACCACCATGGGACCTCTGAGAGCCTTGCCTTCCTGGCCGTAAAGTGAGGATCATGGCGCCCCGTGGGAGCATCGTAAGGGCCAAGTGAGGGCGTGTGTGGAAGTAGAAGCAGGATCCAGGCTGAACACGTGATCCATTGTTTGTATGAATCTTGTCTCCCAAAACAGACTGTGCTGATTCCTTGAAGGCGCAGGCCTTCTTTATCCTTTCCCGTCTCCCCCCCTCCCCCCAGCACCAGCATGCAGCTGTCCTTGAAAACTCCCTGGGCAGACCAGGGATGGGCCCCGGGCTCCTCTCAGACCAGCAATGCTGAGGGGCTGGAAGATGGGGGCTGACTTTGAACACGCCCTGGGCTGCATGGGGCCGGCCTGGCCACCTGCCTGGTGTCAACAGGAAGACGAGTGGCCTTCCCAAGCTAGGAATGGAAGGGTGTTGGCAGGAACCTCGGAGAAGCGACATGAGCTGGTGCAGCCAACTCCACCCTCCTGAAAAATCCAGGATGACACTGTTGGGGGCTTTCATCAGCCCTGAGCTCTCTTTGAGTAAAGGGAAAAAAATTGGCTTCCACTCTGAGCCCAACTGCATCCGACATCTGGCAGCTCAAAGTGAAGTGACTCATGCAATCCTTAGATACAAGGAAGTGGGGGGAGGAGAGGGAGAAGAGGAGAGAATCTGCACGCACGGAGGGAGGGCAGGCAGGCAGGCGAGCCACCCCAGACAAAAGAATCGGCAGCCAGAGTGGGGAACAAAGGCTGGTCCCCTGCCCAGGTGGCTTCCAGTGGGTTGCCCAGCCATTGTTCGGCTCACCCAGCTGGTGCCAGAGGCCCCGACACCGAGTGCTGATGACTGGAAAAAATAAAGAGGCACAAATTCTGACCAACCCAGGCAGGATACAAAGCGATGCTACAGTGAGTGAGCAGCCTGTCACGGGAGGCATGCAGAAGCTGGATGAGCCCTGGTAGGAGCGTGTCAAAGGCTCTGGCCTAATAACCACACGTGCTTGTCTAATCCTGGATGATCCACCAAGGGCTTGGGAGGGGGCCGGGCTTGGGGGTGGGGAATGAAGTCATGGAGTTTAAGAGGCACCTAATCTCATGCCTAAAAGCCTGGCCGTCTGACTCTAGGGGCAGACGCCACCTCTCTGTCCATACAGGTGACAAGGGCAGGCAGGAGAGGGGTAGTGGGGCCCCGCTGTGGCTTCCCCTGTAGACCAGGGCTTGGTGGCCTTTTCTTCTCCAGCCTGATTGCTCTGGGGTCAGGCTCATCCCCTCGGGGAGCTCAGAGCGTGGCAGGGGAGCAGGCCTGTGGAAGGGTGGAGGGAGAAACCCCGCTTTCACATAATCCCATTAGTTTCATCAGAACAGACAGGCCAAGAGCCACTCGAGGAAGAGAGAGGTCAGCAGGCGCAGGCAACCTTGAGAGAATTCTTGGAGAAGTAGAGCCCAGAGCTGGTGCTCCCACATGCTTGGAGACAAGACAAGGTTTCCTGCCCGCTGTTCCCCTGGGAGAGCCACGCACCAGCAGAGGGCAGCCGGGAGGTGGGAAAGCCCCTCCACCCCAACTCCCTGGACCTCCCATCTCCCACCTGTACAGGGCAAATTGGGCCACCTGACCTGTGAAGGCCCTTCTAGCCCAACTATTCCTGGATTTTCAGCTTCATGGGCCAAAGTCAGGCCAAAGCAGAGGTCACCTTTCTGCTAATTTAGCAGCTTAATGGCCAGCATCTCCCCTTTGCTTCAGCCACCCCTCTGTAGGTCCTCAGCACGCTTCCCCTGCGGACATAGGAATTCTCTTCCTCTTGGGAAGGCCCCCACTGTGGCCCTCACTTCCGGCCTTCACTCAAAATGTTCCCTTTCCTGATGATGCCCTTGCTCTTCATTCCTGAGCAAACCACAGTGTCCTCCAAGGGCTGGTGGGAGACACACACTGTATTCCTTCACTCAGTCCTCCATAGGAGCAGAAGCTGTGCACAGAACCTTGCCCTGCTCTTTCCTGTGTCCCTCTCAGAAGAGCACAGTGTGGGCCTTAAAAGCATGGGCTCAGCAATGAGATCCCGAGTTTATGTGCAAGCTTCCCACCCACAGTTAGATGGCCATGGGTGAGCTAAGGAACCTTCCCACACCTCAGTGTCCTCATCTGTGAAATGGCACATGCCTTAGGATAGTACCTACTCCTCAAGTTCCTATGAGCAGTGAATGAGTAATCTGTGTGACGTGCTCAAGTGGTCGCAGCCGGCTTATCACAGGGGTCCAGGGTTACTCAGGTTTAATGCTCAAATGGTCCTGTGGTGAGGACCCAGGCCCCTCTCTCCACTTGCCTCCAGGTTCCTCAAGGTCAGGGCTTTGGAGGATGAAGGTACAGAATGTGCGGTCGAGAACCATATCATGAATGCACATTTGATTGTTTCCTGTCTCTTGAGCCCCAAGGACTCCAGGGACAGCCTGAAGGGAAGGGACCAGGACAGGTAAGTTTTGATGGTTTGGAATGTGGAGCATGAGACATCCCAGAGAGGTCCCTGCATAGTTGGGTGCCTGGTAAGCCCTGGGGGAGGGGCTACTGCCGAGGGTGGAACCGCTTTGGCCACACCGGGACTCATTCAATGCCAAGGAGATCTGAGAAAATGACATCAAGGGACAGGCAGGCCCTGTCTTTCTCCTCAGGCTTCAAAGTCCCTCGGTCCTTTGGCTGGGTCAGACCCCCAGGCTGTTACACCTGCCTTGCTGCAGACCTGGACTGGAGAAGGAGAAGTTAGGGGTGCTTCTAGGGAAGGGGACTGGCCAGAGGGTTCTGGGAACTATACTGCAGGGGGGACTTTGACTTGGAGATGCTCTGAGGACAGGTATTCCGTCTTTGGTCTGTTTTCTTCCTGATACTCCACTCCCTGCACCAGTGACCAGAATGGGGCCTGTAGGTGGTGGCCGGTCAGGAACCTCTGTCGAATGAATGAATGAGCAAGTGAGTGAATGGGAGCCAGAGTTATTAGGTAAAGCTTACCCAAAGGACCCTCCACTGACTTCCCAGAAAAGCCCATATTCTTGGAAATCCTCCCACCACCTCCCCCCAGTCCCTGCCTGACTGTCGCCAGTCCCTGCCCCCACGCCTCCGGGCTCCCACCCCTGTGGGCAGTCCCATGCAGCCTCTAGCAGGCTTGCCCGAAAGCCCAGGGAGGGAATCCGGCCTGCCACTCTCTGTCAGCTGCCAGGTGGCAGGTAATAGCTCCTGTGGAGAGCCAGCTGCCTGCCAGGAAGACTTTGCAAATGCAGCTCCAGAGGGGGCAGGTGGACCTCTGCGGCCTCCTTGCCGGCTCTGCGGGCCCCAACAACAGGGGGCGGATCCGAGGGCTCCTGTGGGACAGGCTGCAGGAGGCTCTGTCCATTCCTGGCCACTCCGGTGCAAGGAAGAAGGCAGATGGGGAAACTGAGGCTCAGGCCAGGCACATGCCTTAGGCCAGATCTAACATCCAGCTACCTTAGGTCTGTCTCACCCACTAGGTGGGTGAGGTATAGCCGGGCAAGCAGAATGCACAAGTGTGTAGCTAAGGATACAACAGACCCCTCAGGTCACAGTGTTGACCCCTAAAGGTCACGGGGCCAGAGGTAAGAGGAGAAAAGACAGTCCCTCCCGCCCCCCTGTAGTTAGGGAGTCCAACACCCAGGAGAAGCCTGAAGGGAGCTACTTGCTCTCCAAAGAGCTGTGTCAAGGGTTAATTGCTTCTAACCAGGGTGACCAACTCAGCTCAGGTTGCCAGAGACTGTCCTGGTTTTAGCACCAAAAGTCCCACGTACCAGGAAACCCTGGGTCTCAGACAAACCCGGACAGTGGCCATCCCACTCCCAGCTTGCCCTGCCGGCCCCCTCCCCACTGAGCATGGCCTGGGCTCCAACCTCAAGGGCTCCTCTGTTACCTGTACCACCTCCGCCGAGCCCCCAGAGGCCTCCTGCGACAGAATGTTTCCTCCCTTTCTGGGCCCCGCTCCAGAAGAGGGCTCTAACTGGCCTGCCACACTATGCTGTCCAGCCCCTCTGCGGCCATAATGAGACACTGACAATTGGGACTTCGCAAGTAGTCCTCCCCAGAAGACAGGCACAAGTGCAGGCCTTCTGCTGCCTGGGGTGGGGGGGGACACAGGAGGGCAGGCTGGGGCCCAGGGTGTAAGTGCCTTGCTGTAGTGTTCTGGGGTGACTGGCTAGAGCGCCCAGCCAGGCTCA
Source organism: Suricata suricatta (assembly GCF_006229205.1). Lineage (NCBI taxonomy): Eukaryota > Metazoa > Chordata > Mammalia > Carnivora > Herpestidae > Suricata > Suricata suricatta. Next base: position 110,051,977 of record NC_043708.1, on the reverse strand, counting down.
GGCTGTGTGGCCCCCTCCTGTGCTGGCTCGGGGCCTGGTCCAGCAGGGGCAAGGATCTCGAACTGGGTCACCCCCACCTCCAACCTCACCATCACCCTTCCACCCGCAATAGCGTTTCAGCTGCAATGAAGAATTTCAAGTTGCAATTAAAAATTAATTGGCAACCGTGGGTTGTTTATGTCTCTCTGACTTCTGTCAACCAAGGGCTGGAGGGGCGGAGTGTGGAGGAGGGAGGGCAGCGTGGGGGGGGGGGACTTTCAGGGCAGTAAGCCATGGGAAAAGGGGCCCTCTGAGCTGGCCTAGGTGGAGTTGGAGCAGATCTCTCCTGGAGGCAGAAACGAAAGAATCAACAAGTTGGCCCTGAATGCCAGAGTGCCTGGCTTCTTGGAGAGCCCCAGGGCTTGGGGTTCCGTGGATGGAAGAGAGGAGTGAAAAGGTCCTGGTGGCAGAGCCAGGACCGAGGTAAAAGTCAGGGGGGCCCGGTTCACGGCTGCTTCCTCAAGTCCCTGGCTGCCTCTCCCCAGAGGCACTGACAGCCAGCAGCGTAGGCCAGGAAGTGGGACCAGATTGGTCAGCTTTCTTAGAGCCCACAGAGAGGCACTAGGTACAGGGCGGGATATATGGAGGCTTCCAGTAACCACCCTCTGAACTGGCCCATAGGCTCTCTGGCCCCAGATCCCACTGGCCAGGCCCAAGGGCAAAGTTCTGCCTGATGCTCTGAGGCAGAGAGATGGTGAGCTCACACTCCTCCGTCTCCTACCAGGGCTTGGCCTGACCACGATATCTCTACTCTGAGGAGAGGGCATTCCTCCTGCTCACTTCCCTGCAGAGGCCAAAGTCCCCTTAGTGCTGTGTTGACTCAGCCTCTGCCTTCAGAGGACGTCTCTCCCCTCTACATCTCTCCTTCTCAAGGCTGGCTGCTCTCATTCGGCCTTTCCAGCTCCAGGGTTCCCTTTGCCTCCAAGAAACTGCCTCTAATTCCTTTAGGCCATCACCTCCTCTGAGATTCAGAATATCTCCTGGCTATGGCTCTCTGTGGACCCAGATTCTATCCTGTCTGTATCAGTAATAAACCAAGCTGTGTAAGTCTAATCTCCCCCAGGACTTGGTGAGGACAGGTCCTGGGTTCTCTTCTACTCCATGCTGCAGAAATTTGACCTAACAGCACTAGAAGCAAAAAGGCTGTCAATAAAGCAAATTCTATTTTTTTAATGTTTTATTTATTTTTGATACAGAGAGAGAGAGAGAGAGAGAGAGACAGAGCATGAGAGGGGGAGGGACAGAGAGAGAAGGAGACACAGAACCGGAAGCAGGCTCCAGGCTCTGAGCTAGCTGTCAGCACAGAGCCCGACGCGGGGCTTGAACCCACGAATGTGAGATCTGACCTGAGCTGAAGTCAGATGCTTTACCCGCTGAGCCACCCAGGCGCCCCAATAAAGCAAATTCTAGATGCCAGATCATGGGCTCATACCCCAAGCCCTCAGAAACAGTGAGCTGCAGTAAAGTCTGAGGTGGGGGACCATGGAGATTGTTAACCTCCTTATGTAGAGAATATCCATGACTGCTACTTTCCCACTGAAGTGTGCAGAATATATTGGTACAAAATATATGCCCACAGGCCTGCTTGCAGGTGTATGTGCTTGAAGAACAGGGTACAATCTTCTATCACGTTCTCAAAGGGTCAAGGTATTAGTTAGGATTTGCATTCATTTGCTAGTAACCAAAACAATGGCTTAACGAAATTAGACATTTATTCTCTCTCAAAAGAGAAGATTGGATGTAATTGATTCAAGTTGGTGTGGCAGCCACATGATTATCAGGAAACTAGGCTCTTTCTATATTTTGACCCAGCATCCTTAGCACACAGCATTCATCTTCAAGGGCCCAAAATGGCTGCTTGAGCTCCAACCATCATATCCACATTCCAAGCAAGAAGCAGAAATCAGGAAAATAGGATAAAAGGGCATGTGTTATCTGTCTACCTTCCTCTTAAGGGATACTCTTGAAAGTCCACCCTACAATTTCTGTTTATATGTCACTGGTGATCTCTAGCTGCAAGGGAGGCTGGGAAACGTCTTTTAGCTGGGTATCTTGCTACCTGGGATAAAACTGAAGTTCTATTACTAATAAAAAAGGGGCAGAATGGCTATAGGACTGTAATAAGTGAGCCACATCATGGCCAGCCACCACGACAAGCCAAATAAGCCCCCAAATGTTGATTTTGGGTCAAGACACTATCTCTTCCAGGAAGGACAAGGGCTCTACACAGTCCCAGACCTGCCCCTGAGCCACCACCTCCCAGTCCATAGAGAGCAGGAGGCCAAGGTCACTTAAGCAGGTGCTTACAGAACTGCCTTGTAGCTGGAGTTCATGGCTATGCTGGAGGGAGTTGGCGGGAGGAGGAGGACTGGCCAGGTGAGGGCTGGCCCGAGATGGGGAGACAGATCAGGGACTTAATTGTATTTCATCTTCTATTGCTGTTTCATCGTGCATCTAAATTGCTGGCCTCCAAATAACTCCTCTAGGAGGTGGTGGGCGCCATGACACCCCCTTCCCCAGCTTTTTCCTAATGAAACACCTTTGCCTGCCTCTAGCTCCTGCCAGGAGAGGAACAGGACGCTGCCCAGAGCCTACAATCTACCCTGCTGTTTTAATTAGGGAAGAGGCATCATCTGAGGATGTCCACAGCGAGGCTGGTAATTAGGGAACAAACTAACTGCTTGCTTTTTCAAAACTGATTTGGATACCTTGGAAGGGGCTGCCTTGGCCAGTGCTGTTTAGAACCTCATTAGCGAACTTGTCTTGAGCACTTGGGCTGTATCAGGCCGGGGCTAGGTGATGGAGGGATGTATCAGGCAGGGGCTAGGTGATGGGGAAGATAGACACCCCCCACCACACGCACACAAGTAATTATCAATGTGATAGGGGTCGTGAAAGAGGATGCAGGATGGAAGGGGCCAGTCATTCACTGGATGAGTTGACCAGCAGGAGAGATGGAGGAGAGGAGCCCTTAGCCCCTCTCCTGGGGGTCCAGCCCAGGAAGAGGCAGGGCTCAGCCTCACGGGACAGTAATAGAGACACACTCATTTGACTAATGTTTACTGAGCACCGACCATGTGCTAGGCTCAGTTCCAGGCCTGCAGGTGCCTCAGTGAACAAAGCAAAGTCCTGCTCTTACAAAGCTTATGATCTCCTGGCATTGATGGACAGTAAACAAATGGCCGGGCACTCAGATACCAGTGCTCTGGGAAAATAAAGCAGGCTGAGGAAATAGGGAGAGATGGGAATAAAGAGGTTGCTATTTTCTACTGGCTGTTGAGGAAAGGAGCCATGTGAGATGAGAGAGAAAAGCAGTCATGGAATGAGCCCTCAGTATTGTCCAGGCCCAAGGGCTGTAACAAACAGAAGGAACAGTAAGAAGTACAAGGGGGCTGGTGTGACTGGAAGAGAATGAGGGAAGAGGAGAGGAAGGGAGGCCGGGCTGGTAACAGTAGCGAGTTCATCAAGGGCCCAGGAGGCCAGGGTGAGGACATGGGATGTGGAGCTGGCTGCAGTGTGGGGCGTAGGCTGGGGCAAGCAAGGGTGGAAACAGGGAGATGGGCTGCGGGAATATCACAGCTATCACAGGAGGGAGTGAATGTCAGGTCAATGCTGTCAGGTCCATTTGATTAAAAAAACAAAAACAAAAAAAACTCAGAATGGTCTAAGCATGGAAAAAGGAATTTACTGGCTCACATAAAGGTGTAGGTTTCAGGGATAGTTGGGTCAGAGTCTCACCTGAGGTCACCAAGAACCCATATGCTTTTTTCTGGGCCGACTCCCTTGTGGGAAAAGGGAGTCCTCAGCAGTTTCCACTTTACATTCCACCAGCTTAGTAATTGTAGTGAAGAACCCCTTTCAATGGTTCCAGCAAACGTCCCAGAGCAGGGTCTCATTGGCCTGGGATGGATCATGTGACCCCCCCCCCACTGTGACTCTGATTGGCTAAGCATGGGTGATGCGCCCATCCTTAGAATCATGGGGGTGAGGTCAACCCCACCTGGACCTCATAAACTGCAAGAAGGGAAGTTTCAGAGGAGGAAAAACAGTAGAAGGGGAAGCCAGTGCAGGGAGAGCAAGAACAAGTGTGCTTTGCGTGACACACACCACAGAGCCAGGCTAGGTGCACAGCCGTTATCCGATGGCCAAAACGGAGGAAGAGAAGACTTGTTCCAAGGGGGAGATGATGGAGAGAAAGCCATTATGGAGGGCTTCCTGGAGGAGGAGGAGGGACTGATTCAGGAGCAGAAGAAGACAGGTAACATTTGAGCAGGGAAGGGGCAGACAGAGACACAGGGGCACAGAGCCTCGTGGGTTAACTGCAGCAGGAAGACAGTGAGTAGGCAGCAAGGGCGAGCCTGCACGCACCTACCCTATGCCCTTGGAACACGTCCCACCAACTGCCTCCCTGGCCACCTTTCTATTTGTGAAGCAGTCATCACACCCCATGTTAGACACGGCTGCTGTTCCAAATGGATTATTGCAAATGATTTAATCACCCGCATTAGCACTCTCTGGCTCCCACATGGGGGCCCCAGAGCTTCTCCTCTCGTGTCGGCCTGGCACAGGCTTTTCTGAAGGGGCGCCGCCCAAATCACTACAATTTAGGCAGGCTGCTGGTGCATGAAGTGGTGTCCAACGTACAGTGCCTGCCCCCAGGCGGGGGTCGGTGGGGGGGGGAACTCAGAAAAATCCACTGGCCTGTGGGAAGGCAGTATTAGAACTTCCATTTACATTTGACTTTTAAACTTATCCTTTGAAAATGACCATTTGGTATACGTTTTATAACATACAGAGTATATTAGCACAGAAACGTGTGCATGTAATTTACAAATGAGTTAATATCGCTATGTATTAGAGGGGTCCTTACATTTTTTTACTGATAGAAGTGAGCTGTCAAAAAATGGTTAGGGTCTACTAGTAGACAGTAATAGCTGACAGTTGTACAGAACTTGCCATGTTCTGGGTCCCCCTGTGCCCAGTGCCATTTATTCCTCATAATAGCCCACTTTATAGATACGGAAACTAGAGCATGGGGAGGTTAAGTAACTTGCCAAAGTTACTTCTGCTCCACCTGGAAGATATATGGCTAGCTAGGGTTGCTCCCCGGTGGCCTGGATTAGAATCCATAATGCCTCCCTGATAAGACTGGGGTCCTGGGACGGGAAGTGGGGGTCCAAGATTATTGCGTTCATCCTTTGTTTCTGGCAGGACAGTTTTCCCCAACAGAGATCAGCAGCCAGGGTACCCGAGGAGCCCCCCAGCCTCAGCCTCAGCCCCGGCCTCAGCCCGGCCCCAGCCTCAGCCCCATTCTTAGCCCCAGCCCCAGCCTCAGCCCCGGCCTCACCCCGGCCCCGGCCTCAGCCTCGGACTCAGCTCCGGCCCCAGCTCCAGCCTCAGCCTCAACCATGGCCCCAGCCTCAAACCTGGCCCCAGCCCCAGTCCTGGCCCCAGCGCCGGCCCCAGCCTGGGCTCCTGCCTCAGCCCCAGCCCCAGCCCCTGCCTCAGCCCCTGCCTCGGCCCCTGCCTCAGCCTGGACACAGCCTCAGCCTCAGCCCGGCCCCAGCCTCAGCCCCGGCCCCAGCCCCGGCTGGAACTCAGCCCCGGCCCCAGACCCGGCTGGAACTCAGCCCCGGCCCCAGCCTCAACCCCAGCCCCAGCCC
>NC_043708.1:110042635-110046175 GCF_006229205.1 Suricata suricatta | reverse complement strand
CAGCCCCATCCCCAGTCTCAGTGCAGGCCCCAGCCTCAGCCTCAGCCCGGCCACAGCCCCAGCCTCAGATCCTGCCCTAGCCTCAGCCCCAGCCCAGGCCCTAGTCCCAGTCAGACCCTGCCCCAGCCGGCTCCTGCTTCTCACAGCTCTCCTTTGCCAGCCTATCCTTCTCATCCTCATTGCCCTGTTCAATTCAGCCCATTTCTCTCCTTTTCCTCTCTTGGAAAATGGAGACCACATGACCAGTTTTGTTGGGCAGGGCAAGGAAGGCTGGCTGGTAGAATTTTGTCCTCTTCTCCAAATGGAGAAGAGAGGCGGAAAAAGGCCAAAGGCAATGAAAGAATCCTCGAGCATAGTGATGGAATGAGAAGTGTGTCCACCGGGCAGCAGGAGCAAAAGAGGCATATCGGGCCCAGACAACAGAGGGATAAGGCAGACAGGAGGGAGCCCAGCAAGCTACCATCTAGAAGACTGGGGTCCTCACCTCCAATCTGGGGACTGAGGGCCAGGACTGCAGGGCTGATCTGTCCCCTGGAGAACACAGGCATCAGCCAAGCAGAATGCCAGAGTCCTCTGAGAAAAGAGGGCTGTCAAAGCGATGAGACTCCTAACCCCAAACCGTTTCTAGCCCAAGCCCTCCTGCCTCCAGTTAAGTCCCCCCTGAGACCTGGTGGTTCTCTTGGCTATGAATGAGTGGGAATGCTGGTCCCTTTGACTTTCTGACCCCCCACTGCATAAGGAGGGCATGTTGGGACCAGCTATAAAGTGGTGAGCCCCAGAGACTGCAGAATTATGACCACGACATGCATATGCAGCTATGTAAACAACAGAGGCTAATGTTTTCTGACATTCACTATGCATCAGCCTCAGAACTGGCCACCTGTCATCTCAGTCAGCCTTCCCCACCTGTGAGGCATGGCCCCACGTACAGAGCCACCCAAGGTCTAGAGGCTAAGGACGTTGCTCCAGGTGAGAGTTGGCCAGTGGTGATCGAGGATCTGCACCCAGCCTGGGACCAGCTGCTCCCAGGATGTGGACTGCGCAGCTGCTTCTCCTAAGGATTACCTTCCACTACTCCCAGCGGGTTGTCCCTGTGCCCCTGGAGCCCCACTTCATGGCCAGTCAGTTCCTAGAAACATTCCCTTCTGACAGCAGCTCCAGGCTGAACTCTGGACATGGTCACACAGTGAGCCATGACCCTGGTCACAGGCTGCCCCCAGACCTGCTCACACACCAGGGTGGAAGTTCATCTTCAGAACAATGGCTTGTGCCACATGCATTCAGCAGGTCATTGCCACTGGACTCCTGGGAACTGTGCTCAGATCATGGTCTCCTCGGTAAGCATTTGGGCCATTTGGGCCATGGGAAATGCTGACAAGGGGACATTGGGAACTTGGTTGGAGGCTTGGGATTCAGGAGGGGCTCTTCCAGTGGTCAGGCTCTGGCTCTTGGAAGACAGGCCCTGACAGGTGCACCATGCAGGTGTCCAGCAGGTAAGGTGGCCAAGTTGGGGCAGAGCAGCCCAGAGTCTGAAGCTACTGTGATGGCAGTGGCAGGCCCAACATGGGCATGGTGGGGAGGGCCATGTCATCTGACTATTTCACCAGCGCTACCTACTGGGAACCTAGCCCACTTGACGGGGTGGGGGGAGGGGGAGAAGAGTCCCAAAAGTCCCTCCCCAGGAACACTGGGCAGGTCTAGCAGAGAGAGGTACACTCCTGGGCTCCCCCACAAAGTACCTTTTCCTCTCTGACTCCCTGCTATCCTGAGTCTTCCCAGAGAGAATCTTACTTAATCACCCTCCAGCACACCCTCAGATGTCCCCCTCCTACAGGATGGGACTCCCAGACCCTCCCAGGGACCTCTAGAAGGAGGGAGTGGAGCGCAGATACCACTACCTGTTTCCCAGATGAAGTCCAGAGAGGGAAAGTAGCCTATCAGGTCCCTCCATACTTCCCAGGAAGCCTTGCTGATGCCTCTGATTCTTTTAGCGCTCTCTCAGAATCAAGGGCCCAGGGCTTCTCTGTCCCTCACCCAGGTCTGGCCCCCGTTCCCCTCTCACTATAGAGATCAGGCTCATCTCCCACCTGGAGTGGATGGGGTTGTGAAAGCACTGTGTGACCTTGGGCAAGTTATGTGCCTCTCTGTGCCATTCTCTTATGGTAAATTAGAATAGCAGAAGAGCTCACCTCACAGACTTGCTGAGTGAGTTACATCAGGTGATGCATGTAAAGCAGCCAATAAGTGAGTGGGACCTAACAAATGACCTGGTACAAAGCTTGGTCTTAGTCGAAGGTCAATTCAGCAGACTTCCAGTCCTTACCCTCTGCCTACAAGCTTCTCTACACTCCAATTGGTAAGAGGTGGGGTGGGGTGTCCTTGCCTGGCCAAGGGATCCCTAAACCCTAATCCTTTATCCCCCTTGAATCCTCAGACCACCCCGCCCTGCCGCCCGCCAGCTCATTCCAGCCATTTCTCCACTCTGCCTCCTCCCACTGCGTGCCTTTGCTCCTGTAGTTATTGGTTTAATGTGCACAATACAATTAAGGCAAAATGGCTTTCCCATCAAACCCCCAACAACTTCCCACCCCACCCCAGCATCTCAAGGCCCCATTCACTCCTTCCCTCAGGGACCATGGAGTTTAATTTCAGGAAATAATTCCCTGAATAACTCTCCTCTACGGAGCTTCGCACACACCCCAGAGATCCCTTGGAAGTTAAGATAGGGTTTTGTCGGACAAGAAGCCCCAGGAATCAGGGTCAGAGCCAGTGAGAGAAGGAGTCTTCAGTCAAGAAATTTCTTCTGCAGGGGTGCCTGGGAGGCTCGGTTGAACGTCTGACTTCAGCTCAGGTCATGAACCCGTGGTTCCTGAGTTCAAACCTTGCATCAGGCTCTGTGCTGACAGCTTGGAGCCTGGAGCCTGCTTCGGATTCTGTGTCACCTTCTTTCTCTGTTCCTCCCCTACTTGCACTCTGTCTCTCTCTCTCTCAAAAATATAAACATTAAAAAACTTAAAAAGCAACAACAACAAGAAATTTCTTCTGTGCAGCTCATTGTCTTGATAAACATTTTCTCCAGAAGAAGAGAACCTAAGACCAGGACTCGAGAGCAGAAAGTTCGATGGTGCAGGACAGCAAGCAGGGGGGTGGGGACCAGCCAGCATTCGGAAGGAATACCCTCAAGGTCTCTATGGTGGAGAGCACGGCTCCATCCCACCTGGCCCTCTGAGGCTTCCACGGATCCTCTCCAGAGCTGTCCACCTGCAAAGTGGCAACTGGCACCGCCACCTGCGGGCTCCCATCCCCATCAGCTGATGATTGGCACGGGGTGTTAGCTCCCGCACTTTCGGCTTGCATTTGTTTTTTGTTTTTTTGGGGTTTTTTTTCCATAATATTTTATTGTCAAATTGTTTTCCATACAACACCCAGTGCTCTTCCCCTTAAGTGCCCTCCACCATCACCACCACCTCTTTCCCCCCTTCCCCTTCCCCTTCAACTCTTAGTTCATTTTCAGCATTCAATAGTCTCTCAAGTTTTGCA